>NC_139459.1:352897500-353375000 GCF_057233095.1 Heloderma suspectum | reverse complement strand
TGGGAGGCAGTGGGTTCTCTTCCTTCTCTGCCCTGCTTCCCTGAACCCTCTGCTGCCTTCTGTGAAATGGGTGTCTTGTGATGGTCATGCCCACTGTAGCAACCATTTCATGAATGTGCACACCCTGTCATGGAAGCGATTTTGTGACACCACCCGGAAGAGTTTGTAACATTTTTAAGATGTCTTGTACAAAACACAACAAACTCCACAGCAGGACTCCAAGGGTTCCTTGAAATCATTCTTGATGTTTCCTATTCATAGTCAATATGATATTTCAGTATCAATGAACACATTATGAATCACATCCATAAAGTATTATGTACAGTAGCTAACAAAATGATAGGCATTAAGATTGCAAGTCTATGCCCACTGACCAGGAGTTAAGCCCCATTAAACTCAGTGGGCCGTTCTTTGCATTAGATATGTATAGGATTGCCTGGGAAGAGACAGTAAAGGGCATGAAAAGAAATGAGTGATATTCCTCACCTCGTAAAAGCACTTACGCCACACAATGGCATTCCGGTCAATGGTGAACTTGATCTCTGAGGAGGCCTGTCTCTCTAGACTCCCAACTTCCACTCTAGCAGTAGACTTGTTGGGAAACACCACCCAGTTCACAATGTAGAAGTCGGATGCCAGTTCCCCGTTCTCATCCAAATAAGCTCCATCCATGGTAGTATTGTAAGGATGGAAATTTCTTAGGAAAGGGTGAAGCTACAATGACAAGGGAAAAAAAACCACACATTTGGGAAAGAGGAACTTCTGTTGTACATCTTGGCTCTCCACGTTGGGACCTCTAATTTGCAGAAAGTTTTCCAGGCTGATGAATCCTGTTGTGGCTCAGTATGGTATGTTAGCCTGTCTGCAGAATTCCCAATTGCTTGGAGAGTTCTACTCACATTCAAGCGAGTGTGCGTAAATGGTCCTTCCAGGCCTTGCAGCTCAAGGCAAAGTGGGGCAGTGTTTCTAAGTCTCTAAATCCTACCAGGTTGTGATCTCTCCAGGACAAGGAGAAAATTTCTTCTGCCTCCATACCCAGATCACCATCATTCCATGATACAAAACAGAAAACCAGAGGGGGATCATCTGATACAGCCAGGGATGGTCGGTAGGGGTGCTGCAGAAATTCGAGATGGACTAAAATGAGCTCGGATTTCTAAGAATCTGAACTGCAAAATCTGTTCTGGAGTGAACCCCTTGGGCTACACAGAATCCTTAGACTTTTGGACTTCTTTGTACTGCCCCGAAATTTATGTATTTTTATTTTTCAGAAAATACACAATGCATTGCACAGATGGCCATTGTACGGACTAGGAGGCTTATTATGACTATAGTGTAAGACAATTCTATTGTTCTAGGATACAATTATTTACTTCATTTTATTACATTTCTGTTCTCCCTCTCCTCCGCATTTTTAACCTCACAACACATACTGTGGGGTAGGTTAGGCTGAGAGGTAGTGACTGGCCCAGATCATCCTGTGAGAAAACAGAGGCATTTGCAGGTCCTCCTCAAGCAGATTAGCCACCAGCCTCCACTGGATACAGCCATGAAACTCTAAGCCAGTCCCAACAGGGCAACCGCTGCATGAGCATTGAAGTGACTCAATACATTTACTTTAATATCCCCCAGCATCACATCTGACACCACTCCAGCTACTCCCCATTGGCAGATCTGCAGAAATTGCTGCAATTTAGGTCAATGTCAGTGCTTTATGGCCACAGATGGTATGCAGTATGCCATTTACCACTGTATTTTTCCTGTAATAGGCTAATGGCAGCCAACATAAACGTTTCGCATCACACAGGGAGCCATAAAGCAGCTCTGCCAACACCACAGGAAATGACTGGGCTCCAGAGGATTCCGCAGGCCCCAAGTGGCCTGGATTACACCTCCACAGACTTCCCCTCCTCCAGACCAGACAGTGGGGGGTTTGTACATTGCTAGGTACAGCCATGGAATCTCTGTTTGCACCTGGACACCTTTTCAGAACAACAACTCTTAAATTGTACCATGTCTGACTGAGGCACTTGATAAACCACTGCCACATCCCTGTGCCCTTCCTCTCTGTGACAACTTTTCAAGTACTCAAAGGATGCTATTGTATCTCCCCTCAGTCTTCTTTTCCTAAGGCTAAACATGCTTTTAAAAATAATAACTCAAAAATGGAAGGATTCCTGACTGAGGCACCTGATAGACCACAGTATGTCCACTGCAGCATCCCTGTGCCCAGCTGGGTTCAGATACCCATTATGGTTTAAGTATGGAGTTCACTAACTCAATCTAATGTAAAGGAGACTTGTGAGGACAAATTTGGGGTATGAGTTCCTTGGAGGAAATTTGAGGGAGAAAAGTAGGTGAAGGCAACGTCTGTGAAGGAAAAGAAATACCTGCCATGAATGTACCCTTAGAAGTTCCTGCTTCTCTCCACCCACCATCCTCAGCCCATTCAGTTGAGATGAGTATGCAGCATGTAAGGTCTGTGCCACAGCCTGGATGGAAGTGTAAATACTGTAGGAGTCTCGAGACAGGATCTTTTCAATCACATCCTGGGGCAACCGTTCCCAGTACACCGTTCCCTTTTCTGTACATCGTTGCCAGGCTTTCACAGACAACATATTCCTTGAATATAAACAATGAAATGCTGTGTCTCCAAACTGCTTGATAGCAAAGAAAAATGAGTCCAAATTGTCATATTGTGGCCTTCTGTTTTTCTTCATTACGAACGACAAGGCAACATGGGTGTGCTGGAGATCAACCTTCTCATACAACAACTTTATGTGGATGTCCTGCACAGCTGTCGCAATCAAAACTCTCCCCACAGTTGATTTTGTGATCTGTTCAACTCTCTGAATTACTTCTCCTAGAAATATTATCATATGAGAGTCCCCTGGAAAAACAAATACATTGACCCGAGTGTCCATAAAATATGAAATTATGCTGACCTTCATTTTTCCCCTATGCAGCACTGGGATGCTTGCTGAGAAGGCAATGCAAATTCCATTTTTTCTGAGCACAGGTGGAAAGCTGCTCATGAACCTTTCTCCACTGTCATTGTCTGGAGCCAGGAGGCCAAGCCAAGTCCATCTGAAGTGCAGAAACAATTGGACAATCCCCAGGTATGGAGGTTCTGGTTTGGGAACCATCCGGTAAAAGAAAGGGTACTTGTTTCTATTCTGGGGAACTTGACTGAAAAACCCATAAGTGACCTAGAAAAGAGAGAAAGAGATGGGAGTTTTGAAAAATAATCATTTCCCATTTCAGTCTATGCAAGCAAAGTGCAATTTTTTGGAAAACACAGACTGATATATTCAGTGTTCACTATTTATTTATTTATTTATTTATTTATTTTCTTAATCACACTTCACCTGCCAAAGAGGAAGGATCAAAACCACCGTAATATGGTGTCTCCAATGCCAAACCCTTCCAGGCGGTCCAGGAGGATACCGTGGTCAATTTGAAAAAGCTGAATAACAGGTTGAAAACCTGTTGCAAGTGGATTTTGGACAATTTCAGCAAGTTTGAAAATTGCTGGGTCTACCATCCCTCTCCAATTTACAGAAGACAAACTCACTTGGCTCAGAGTAAATTCACTTGACCAAGGAACGTATCAGGCACAGATGGCATCTGAAGCTGAAGCCACATATCTGCTCCCACAATGCAACCAAATAAAATTGGTGATGTTTAGAGGAGCACATACTCAGGCAGAACACCAGGCTCCACACCCTCCATACCAGCCCAAGCCAACCACACCTGCATAGGCTGCTGGGACTTGGGCTAGCATTGCTCAAGAGAGAAAGAGACCTTGGGGCTGTGGTGAGCAGCTCCATGAGAATGTTGATCCAGTGTGCGTCTGCTGTGGAAAGGAACATTCTCTGTTGGCCATAATTAGAAAATGTAAATGTTGATTCAACAGCCAATATGAGCTACACAAATCCATGGTGGATGCCAAACCTAAAAAAATCATATTGTAGCATTGGAAGGGATGCAGAAAAGGACAACTGCATGGGCTGGAATAACTCCTTTGTGAGGAAAGATTATAACATCTGGAGCTGTTTTGCCTAGAATAAAAGCTGTTTATGGAGAGCGATGAGGGAGGTATACAAAATTATGCATGACGTGGAGGAAATGGGTAGGGAGAAAAATTGTCCCATATCACTGAAACTGAGGTCATGCCATGAACCTGAATGCTGGGAGATTCGGGACAGATTAAAGGAACTACCTTTTCACACAAAAGTTTATAGCAATGCTATGGAAGTTGCTACCACAAGATGGGCAATAGCTTCAATTGCTTAAAAAGTTGATTAAACAAATTCCTGGCAGATATCATTGCCTACCAATCATGATGGCTAGTTATGAGCTCCAGCACTGAGGCAGGATGCTTGGGAACATGAGCGGCAGGGTGTTGTTGTGCTCACATACTTCTTGTGGGCTTCCCACAGGCAGCTTCTTGGCCTGGACCAGAAAGGCCTTTGCCGGACTAGATAGGCCTTTGGTCTGGTTCAGCACAGCCCTCATGTTCTTATCATAGGTGGGTATCATAGGGATACCCTCAAAATGTCAAGGCTACTCTTGCAGAAAGCCCAAACTGGTTTGATCCCCTCTGCAGCAGCAGCTATCCAAGCAAATGTTATCCACATGTGCCAAGGAATAAACAAATTCATGACAGTTCCCATTAGACAGAAAGACAGACCGAAAGTCACACAGACACACAAACACACATGCACACCCAAACACACGATGCATGAAAAATCCTGCACCAATTTTCCTCACACTTGACAGGCAAAAACATCTCCTAAGTGGATATTATGCCTACAAATGTAATCCATTATAAGCAGTGGGAGCATGAAGCCTCAGATTTCCAAACCTTGACCTGGATTTGTTGATGACTCCAAGCAGCCTGGGTCTAAATGACTCGGACCTGAATTGGGACACTTTTTGCAGGAATGAATCAAGGTCACTACAAAGACAGAGCCAGGGGGGAGTGCACACCTCTACCCTGCATTGGCTCCTGTCTTTCCCCAGCAAAGGTTGTCAGTGATTCCTTGTGCTCGGCAGGAGGGAAGTGGATTTTACATTGGGTGTATTCACTGAGGCAAAATTACATTAAAAAAAAAAGCAGACACTTGTCCACAAATGTATATGCCAGAATAAATATGTAATTCTTCCAGATGCACAGAATTACAAAAAGGAAGTTGTTCAAAGGTAAATGTAATTATGAGAGTGTATATATATATATATATATATATATATATATATGTATATATAAATATATATATATATATATATATATATATATATATATTGCAATGAATATGAATTTGAGCACACTCCGGGACAGAGCGGAGGACAGGAAGGCCCGGCGTGCTATGGTCCATGGGGTCACGAAGAGTCGGACATGACTTAACGACTGAACAACAACAACATATATACAACATATACAACTTTTGCAGTCCGATTGATAGAGGGCTCTCTGGACATGGTGCATACAGTCATTTGCTTTTGCTGTTATACTTAAAACAAATACATGTTTCATCCAGCCTAAATCTACAGACTTAGGTCCCATTGGAACCAATATGAAAAGTTAGCTGTGACTCAAGTCCCATTGATTGCTGTGGGACTTCAGTATGACTGACTTAGGGCACAATCCTATGGCTGCAAGTCAGGACCTAGATGGCCATAGGATAGGCCAGTTTCCAGGAACCGATTTCGGAGCTGCACAGAGGGGCAAGTACGGAGCATTCATGGGGGCAGGCCAGGGCAGGGAGGGCAGAAATGCCAGTATGACACATCCTATGTGTCGTCCAGCCACCTTTCCCCGCGCTCAGAGGTCCTGCGGCTAGACAGCCAAAATCAGTTGTCTACCAAAAGCAGGGCAGGGGGAGCATAGAGGAGGTCTGCTCCTCCCCACTCCTCCCAGCCTGCACTGGATAGGTGGTCACCCCCAGGGCTGGAGGCGACCGTCAAGCAGCATAGGATTGCTCCCTTAGGGTGCTTCTAGATGATGATTTTTATATGAGGCACAAAAGATGATGTCTTTTCCCCAACTCTTCTTCATTTTCTTGTTTTCATACTATATAAATATTTGTTAAGTAAAACAAAAACGAAACAAGAAAAGTCTGAATACCTGCAGAATGACTTCGGAGTGTTGATGTTAGGAGCCCTCCATCAGGAAACACTCCTAGTCTAGATTCAACCCATTATCAAAAACGGAAGCCTCACTGCACCCTTTGTAGTCTCGCAAACTCAAATTTAGAGGTGAGAGGGGAACAAAGGAAATAATGACAGTAAAACCTTCACACACCATGTTCAGTTCTTTTCAAAGGACTGCCTGTCTTCAGCCTAATTTGGTGATGCCGGGCCCAAAGCCTCCCTCTGAACTTCTCTGGCCAAGCGGAAGCAGACTCAACCTCCATCCCTCGCCCTCAGTCATATATACCTGTGGGATCTTGTAGGTGTCCAGCATGGCTGAAATCTTCTTGGAGATTTCAGAGTCGGCCCCTTCAAGGACTGCCAGGAGGTTATTCTGTCTTCCACAGCTGAAGTTCGGAACACTTTGCCCCCCAACAGACAGCAGGTCCACCATGGCCTCATAAGTCATTCTTCCATGGAAATAGTTCTCATAGATGTTGTAGCCCAGGGTGACATTGGGCAGGAGCCTCGGATTCTGGTTGATCTCATGAATGGCAAACAAGAAGGGGAGAACGGACCAGTACCTCATTTCTTTCACACTGTAACAAATACAGATGCCAACAGATTTTTATCCTTAATTCCATGAAAACATTTAACAATTCTTACATGATTTAGGCAATAGAAAGCTCTAATGTTTACTCATGGAACTAGATTCCTAATAGCACAAAGCGGGAACTTTCCTCCCAATGCAGAGGCCTGTATCAGGGTGGGGGGTGGGGGTGATTTTGTTTTGGTCCATGACAGAGAGGGAAAGGTGTGCACTCCCCCTCCCTGTCCCTTCATAGCCATGTGCCTAGCAGTCCCACCTGCCTGGCTGTTTTTGATATTTCTAAATATGTGCATGTTAGATGCAAAAAAATCGCATTTCATGTCACATCATGACCCTCACACTATCTCTGATTGAGACCCTCATGCAACATAGCTGATGAGCCCAACAATATTGGGTGTGTAGAAAGGAGTTCTCCTATTGACAAGGCACATAACTGTTTGCCAGCTAAAGGCCCTGAATAACAAAGCCAGGGCAGATGTCGACCCAAGACTAAGCATGGGCAGCAAGAGACATCGCAAACCCACCCTTTCTATGTTCACAGAGCATCCCCAAAAGGAAGGGAACACAGAGATGGAGATGGAGAGTGGGAGGACATATCTTTCACATTGCTAAAATGTGACAATAACTTCAGGGCTTAAAAAATAGACAGGGTTAGCCTTACCCCACCCCAAATGCACCAAACGTATTACCCACCACATGGGGGAGAAGGATGTTTTTTGACTTAAATAAATACAATAAACAAACAAACACATACATACATACATACATACATGCATACATACATACATTAAAGTAAAGTCCTTCTTCCCTTCCTTGTCTCTGGGAAATAATCCGAAATTACTCTAGGTCTGATTTTCTCTCAGCATGTCCTGCCATGCTGATGCATTTTCTTCAAGTGGGATCATGACCAGTGTGGCAGCTGGCTAATTGAAGACCCTGAACATCACGGTCTTATGGGCCCCGCCATTTAGATGGCCTGGTGTCTCACTTGAGTTTTGAAGCACACAAACAACATTCCTCTTCTCCCTGTCCACCACCACCGCTCCAAGCTTTACACAGGCTTCCATATTCTTGAGATGTTGGACAACCTCCCCCCACCCTCCCAAAACATGTGTGCCAGCCCTGTTTAAGAGGTTAGTGCTCTCAGTATCTGCAGTTCCACGTGTTGAGCTCACTTAATTGCATCATAGCACCATCATTATAGGGTTAAAATGGAGTTTGCTTGTGCTGCCCTGATGGCGAGCACATTTTCTTGGGAATAAGCATCAGTAGTATAAAAGGAAAGGAAAGGAAAGATCATATATGCTGAAAAATAATAAAATGAGGATCTATAATGACATCTATACCTAGCGGTTTATAGCCCCTGAAATATAAAATGTCTTTTTAAAATACTAGGAAACTAAAGATGTGAGGTGAACACTTTCAACCCTGGTATGCCTGTGTGCTGCACTTCCCATCACCTGCTGATCTCTAGGTAGTTTTTTGGTGTGGGGGGCCATTCTGCAGCGGCCCAGGTGCTCGACCGGACATCCTGCAGCAATTGCACCACTGCTGGCAGCTGCCCTGGGATCTCAGGTGCTGACGCTGGTCCTGACTGAAGAATCCAAACAGCACCTGGCAGGGGGCAGCATTTGAAATGGCAGGTGGTGCACTAACTAGACGGTACCTGAGCATCTGTGTATCCTCCTAAAGAATCTGCCCTTCGAAGGAAAGAAGGACAAAACAAGGATGATCATTTCCAGATGGACCCTGCTTGAAAGGGACAGATACCAGAACAAAGAGAGCCATTGTGTCCCCTCTGCTAATAAGGACCATCTGGAGAATATGAATTCAGAGTTGGGCACCTCATCACTTACGTGCGAAATCTAGTAGTGGGAGGCTGGTAGAAAACGTATGGCTGAAATACAGTATTTGCTGTAGCCGTTATCGCACTGATCAGGTACTCTCCTGGCCTGTAAAAATTAAATGGGTCATTCAGATCACTTATCACATCCACTGGGCATTTTGTCTTCAGCATCCCACAGGGAATGTGCATCAGCATTATAAGGAACAGCAACAGCAGCATGCTGGAAAAGACGTCCACAGTCTCCTTCTGTTTCTACTGTGTGTTTGTCATGTGTCTCTCATGTGCGTACACATACACGCCTGTGACTGGCTGGGAAGCCAGCCTTTCTCATCACAGAAGTACGTTGACTAATAAAGATGTAGTCTGCCATAGCCTCAGCTCTGAAGGCCACATAGGGTGGCCAAATAAACAGTGCTAAAAAACGGGGAAAACGAGGACACAGATTTGTATAACATTTGCATATGCAATATTATATGTATAGGTGCAACTATAGAAATGAGAACTACTTTTTAAATAGAGATATAAGACGTCTCATCATAATGGAGAGACTGACTAGGTGACCTGTGTGCCTGTTCAGTTTGCTGTCCAGGTTCTATTCTTATGTGCCTTCAAGGCCCTGTGTCCTCTCCCTCTCTGTGTCTCTTTCTTTTTAAGTCAGACTTGGTCTGGACAGCCCCACCTGAGAGAGAACACCTTCAAATGCAGGACTGTCCTCTACTAGCTCTCCAAAGTAGAGGATTTTCTTCTGTAATGGAAGACACTTGTCCACCCTAGAGGGGGATGATATGGAACCTCACACTGGCACAGTCCCTGCCTTCCCTGCATCTCTCCCCCGGCTCTCAGAGGCTCAGGAGCTATTTATGCACTAGATTTTCAGGCTTTGTGTATGAGGAGGACAACTGTTGCTCTTGATTTGAGGATTCTTGCATTGTTTTCAAAAGCGATCTGTGGGGAAGAAAAAATCCCTCAAGCTTTGGTGAGCAGTAGAAGAAATAACCATTATTTGTATAATTATCAGGCAGCAAAAATCACTCATGCAACTTTGTTGACTCTCACTATGGCTCCATTGACATGTGCGCAGCTGGAGAAAACATCTTTCCATAACTCAGCAGTGTCGCCCTATTTCATCATGAGTCAGTGACAGAGTAGTTCAACAATGTTTCAATGACCTTGGGCAGTTAATTTTACGATGTTTAAATCTGAAATGTAACCAACCAATTCTCATGAATAAAGATACTCAATTGGACAGTGGACTTGATTTAGGCTTAGCTTGAGCGTGGTGTGCCTGACACCTGGAACACTTGGCAAGCACTGGCTTGGTTTTTAAGGAGTTTAAAGGAGATCTAGGGAAACAGGACCTATATGTCAGGGTGGACACTGAGCCCATAGAATCCCAGAGTAGGTCTGATTCTGAGGAAGAGGGGTCGCTCCTGGGAGAGGAGCGCGCTCAACTTTCCTAGGGCCAACAGCTGACAGAGATTCCTCCCACCGGCATTCCTAGCTTAGACAGCAGTCCAGGGAGTGACAGAGTGCGGGAAGCAGACTTGCTGGACGCGCGACGCTGACGCAGAGAGCGGCGCCAAATGGTGGGCGCGGAAAGGAGGCATAGTGCCCGGTTGGCGCGCAAACAACAGTTGCGCCCAGAGGATCCAAGAGAAAAGGGGAGGGACTCTCCCTAGCCCTTAAGTTCAGGGTCTGCCAGTGATTCCCTTTCAAACGGGAACCAACTGTTCCAACTTAGGGCATAAGTACTCTGCTGCTCATATCTAGTTGCTAACAGTAGAGCTGATAAGTTGTAAAAGAGGAATAAAGCTTTGAAAAGAATCCCTTTGTCTGTGTCTGGACATGGCTACTGGATTAGACTGAGAGAGGCCTCCAGGGAGCCCTTGACACTATCCTTCTCTAGAAACCCAAACCGTGAGTCTGGTTTCCACATGTGTAGTATTTAAGAGTTATTGATCACATCGGTGGTGGTAAAGTTTGACTTACAGTTAATGAAGAAACAAATTGCGTCCAAGGGGCTTATTTGGTGGCCACCCCAGGACAGTCTACAAATAACCACATAGAGACAGTGTGGGGTTATAAACTGGCCACAACTTTCTTGGATACAGCACAGAGTTTGACATGGTATGGGGCAGGATCCAATCACTGGCTAGCCCGCCTGCTGTGCGAAGTTATACAGGGGAAAATATTAGCGAAATATACAGCGGAAATATTAGCAAAACTCACCTCCCATAATGAAAATGAAATAGTGCTGAGGCTGAGAAAAAGCAAGGTATTTTTTCAGAACAATTGTAGCATCCTTATGATAAGCAAAATCCCATTTCTGCCAAAGGCAAAGGAGGACTTTTAAAAAATGTGTGTGCAGACTTATATGTTTCCAGTTAACTCTCACAGACCCAGACCATCGCTTTGAAACTGTAGCATTTCCCCAGGCTCTCCATATAAGTGAGGGTCAAGGAAGAGAAGGATGTGTAGTTATGTGACTGGCAGCTCTAGCTTCCAACCAGGGAAGAACTAGGGATGGTGTGGGAGCCATAAGAGGGGGTGGAATCCGATGGCCTCCCCCTATCCAGCTTCCTGGACCCCACTCACCAAGCCCTGGGTCACTGACAGGCCTTCTCCCCAAGCACCCCAAAGCTCAGTGAATGTCTGGGAACCCCACAGCACCCCAACGCTCTTACCCTGGCCTCCTTGGAGTGCTAGGGGATGACCACGCTGGGACCTGTCCCACCTCTGGAGGCTGTCAAAAAAACTCTTGACAGCTGGCATGGGGAGGAAGGGGGTCGGTGGCACCCCAGCTCTCTTTCCTGGCATCACCACGTTGAGGCCAGGGCGAAAACGCTGGAGAGTTCCTGCATTGAGGACTCCAGCAGCCAAGCCCTTAGGTGCATAAAGAACAAGGCCTTCACTGCCTAAGTCCTTCACACAAAGATGACGAGTGGTTCGGTGGGCAGGTGGGGCAAGCAGGGAGGCTCCATGAGCAGGTCTGCGCCATGTGTGTTGGGGCAGCAGCTTGTCAATCTCCCTTGCATGCTGGACAGAAAGGGGCCAGTCCATCACTAGGAATACTTTTTCTACTGCTCCCCTTTTTATATTGGTGGAAGTATATTGTTGGAAGGGACCTTGAAGATCATCTAGTCAAGCCCCTTGTTAAATGAAAAGAGATGCGAGCAAACTTCCAGCTAGGGATGTCAGAGAATTTCGCCACGAATCTCGGGGAGTCCAAAAGCCAGCGCATTCGGCCCCCTGAAATCGGTGGCGAAATGGTCTCCCCCCCCGCCCCCCTGGGATGAGACTTACCCTGGGCGAATCTTCCTGGCGGCGGCGGCTCTGGCAGCAGTTTGGTGGCGGTTCGGCGGCGGCTGCGGCGGCGGCTGGTCCTCCGACTGGCTGCCGCCGCCGCCATTTCCAGTAAAAAACCCCAAAAAACAACCACATGATAGGCTATGTAAATCTTTACGTAGCCTATCACAGCTGATTCAAAAGAAAAAAAACGTGCGTACGCAAATGTCGGCACCCATGGGCGCCGCCATTTGCATTCCTTAATTTGGCACGTCTTAGTCTACGTAAACATTTATGTAGACTAAGACGGCGAAATTAAGATTAACACAAATAGCGTAGACGCTACGCTATTTGCGTTCCCCTTATTTTTAAAATAAACATTAAAAATAAATGTTTACCTAGACTAAGGTGTGTCAAAATAAGGAACGCAAATGGCAGCGCCCATGGGCGCTGCCATTTGCGTACGCCCGGTTTTTTTTTTCTTTTAAATCAGCCGTGATAGGCTATGTAAACATTTATGTAGCCTATCCCGGCTGACTGCAGGGATGCAAATGGCGGCAGCTACAGCCGCTGCCATTTGTGGATGCGGCCGGCCAGGATTCGGGGGCGGTGGGACAGAGCGCCTCCCCCCTACCTCGAATCAATTTCTTAAAAGGTAAGTGACTTTCGTACATCCCTACTTCCAGCAAAGGAGTTCCCAGCAACCCTCCAGATAAAGAGATCCTCCACCTTCCAAGAAGCCTGTTCGATTGCTGAACAGTTCTGTTTAAAAGTTTCCATTTTCCAAACAACAGCTAAAATTCCCACTCTCACCTGAACAGTGCTTGTTAATGATATCAAGATACCTGTTTGGCATCTTTTACATACATGGACAATTGTGTTCTGTTTAGGGGCGTATGAAACCCTGTTTACCTGGTTACCTGGCTACCTGTTTACCTGGCACTCCGTCCCTCCCCCCGGAATCCTCGCCTGGAGGTGGAGGCACTTTGTGCCTCCCCACGGAATCCTGGCCGGCCGGCTCTGCTCCATGGCCAAGCCGCCGAGCCGCCGGCCAGCTCCGCCCGCCCGCAGCCGGACATCCAGCCACTGGGCAGCCCTGCAGGGACGCAAATGGCGGCTGCCTTAGCATTTGCATCCCTATAGTGAACCATGATAGGCTACATAAATATTTATGTAGCCTATCATGGCAGGGGGGAAAAAAACCCAGCATACGCAAATGGCGGTAGCCGCCGCCATTTGCATATGCTGGGTCCCCCCCCACACTGTGATAGGCTAGTTAAATACTTATGTAGCCTATCACGGCCTCCGCAGACACGCAAATGGCATCCCTGCATTAGCCGTGATAAGCTACGTAAGTATTTATGTAGTGTATTGCGGCTGAAGAAGGAGGAAGTGAATGGCGGCTGTGTTCTGTGGCAGCTCTGCGGAGCAGCCGGCCAGGCCCAGCCAGGACAGAGCCGTCCACAGCCATATTTCCGGCCGCAGAGAGCTCTGGGGGAAAAAACAAAACAAAACCGCATACGCAAATGGCGGTGGCTACGGCCGCCGCCATTTGCATTCCTTATTTTTGGCCGTCTGAATCTACGTAAATATTTACCTAGACTATGATGGCGAAAATAAAGGGGAACGCAAATAGCGTAGTGGGCACTATTTGCATCCCTTTTTGATTCACCGTTTAGGCTGCATAAATATTTATGTAGGCTAAAACGGCGAATCCAAAAGGGATGCAAATAGCACCCGCTACGCTATTTGTGTTCCCCTTTATTTTTGCCGTCATAGTCTACGTAAAGATTTACGTAGGCTAAGCGGGCCAAAAATAAGGAACGCAAATGGCGCGGCTGTAGCCGCCGCCAGTTGGGTACGCGTTTTTTTTTTTTTAAACCCACCCAGCCATGATAGGCTACGTAAAGATTTACGTAGCCTGTCACGTCATTTTTTTTTTTAACCCAGCCATGATAGGCTATGTAAATCTTTATGTAACCTATCACATCTTTTTTTTTTTTTTAACAAGACTGGAAATGGCGGCGGCGGCAGCCGGTTGGAAGACCAGCCGCTGCAGCCGCTGCCGCCGAAGCCGCCGCTGGAGCTGCCGCCGCCTGGAAGATCCGCCCCAGGTATGTCTCATCCCAGGGGGGATCTGCAGGGTGGCGGGGGGTGGCAGGCCATTCCACCACGGAGTTTGGGTCCGAATGCACTGGCATTCGGCCTCACAGAGATCTGTGGTGGAATTCTCTGTCATCCCTATTAGGGAGGGGCGGATTCCCTACCTGCTGGTCCATGAGGAATCCACCCGCAGGGGGGAGGTGATCCATTTTTCCCTCTGGAATGTTCTTTGGCTGGCTCTGCTCTGCGGCAATGCTATGGAGCTGCCCACCAGCTCCGAAGCGCCAGTGATACGGACGCCATGCTGTATCCCTAGGGATGGCGGAGAATTCCACCACGGACTCTGGTGCGGCCGGATTATAAGGATCCAGGCCCATGAGTCTGCAGCGGAACGAAAGACTCACCTCTGCCACCCGGGAGAATCCGTGCTGTCCAGATCCTATCTGCCGCCGTCCATCCTCTGCCGTACGCTCCTTCCTGTCTTCAGATGCAAAAGTTGTCCGGCATAGTGGACACCATTTGCGTCCCTGCCTTTTGCCGTGATAGGCTATGTTGCCAATCATGGCAAAGAGCAGTGACGCAAATAGCATCAGTTACACCATTTGCTTCCCTGCTCTGTGCCATGATAGGCTACGTAAAGATTTACATAGTCTATCACAGCAAAAGGCAGGGATGCAAATGGTGTCTGCTACACTGGATGCCATTTGCGTGGCAGTGGCCGGAAGTCTGGCTGCGGACGGGCCTGGCTGGCAGCTCTGTGGACTCACTGCAGAGCCCAGCTGGCCGGGGAGGATTCCGGAGGTAGGGACGGATCACCTCCCCCCCCCGCAGAACCCCCTAGCAGGCTGGTAAATATTTCGTACACCCCTACATATCGCTGGCTGAAGGGGACTTGACTGATTGCAGATGCAAATGGTGTCCAGGATGCCGTTTTCTTCCCTGTTTTATGGGATAGGCTACACAAATATTTGCATCGTCTATCACGTCAGTGAAAAGCAGGGACACAAATGGCTTCCAGGATGCCATTTGCGGCCGTAAAGGTCTTAGTTTAAGCTAAATGCAGCCATTTACAGCTGCATTTACTTTACACTAAGACCTTTACAGCCGCAAATGGCATCCAGGATGCCATTTGCATCCGCAGTCAGTCCCCTTCAGCCAGCAATACTGTATGGCAGCCGTATCGCTGGCAATCTGGCGCTGCAGGATCCAGCCAAAGAGGATTCTACGGGGAGGTGGAGGTAAGTCTTCCGTTCCGCCATGGACTCGGGGGGGGGGGGGAGGGATGTGCGAATTGTGTACCTTCTGTGCCGCTTGACTTCTGCAGTTTGTGGCCAGTGCTCCGTACCAACAGGAAGTCTGATAATGAACTGGATGTGGGAATACAAAGCTGAGCAGAGAGGAGAGCCAACTCTGTGCATGTCTACTCAGAAGTAAGTCTTACTGAGTTCAATGCAACTTACTCCTACACATGTCAGCACCCCGCTTGTCCCCAGCTCAGCTTTTCCACATCCAGCTCATTATCAGACTTCCTGTTAGTAATCTCAGAAGACCCTAGGGTGAATGGGAGTTTGTTTTTTTTCCAGGGAACAGCTGGATTGAGGGAGATTCCCCCCCCACACACACACACATAATGGAAGAATGTAGTTCTTCATATTCTCTGGTATGTTTATTCCTCATTTGGTCCATTCCCTGAGCATGTGCAGAGTGTGCTTTTTATTCAAACAAAGAGAAGGTTGCTGATCTTTCCCTTCATGCTGCATTTGTACAAGTGAAGTGTGACTGCTTCAGAAAGAACTTCCCATTATACTGTCTCTTTTTCTTCATGAGTTTCATAACAGAAGTATGGTGTAGTGGTTAGAGTCCAGCCCAAATTCACCCAGTGAGATAACTAACAGGACGTTTGCTAATGAGCTGGATGTGGAAATACAAAGCTGAGCTGGGGGCAAGTAGGGTACAGACATGTGTAGGAGTAAGTTGCATTGAACTCAGTAAGACTTACTTCTGAGTAGACATGCACAGAGTTGGTTCCCCTCTCCATTTTAGCCTCACCATGTCACCAACAAGGCTGGATGTGGAAATAGAAAGCCTAGCGGGGGGAATAATACTCATGCAGGGCTCCAGACTGGCAGTGTCATTTTAAAAGGTTTTTTATTTATTTATTTCAAACAGCGTTGCTTTAAACAAAGAGTGCATCGCTCAGGCACACCTAGGGCAGCCTTGCTTTGGGAAGCCCCCAGGAGGAGGAAGTGTTTTGGCTGAAAGTAAAGGGAGACAGAGGATTTCAATTGAAAAAGAACTCCCACAAAGAAGGTGGCACAATTAATTAAAAAAAATGTACGTATTTATTATCGCAATATACTACCTTGCGTTTTTATTTACGAAAATTTCACGACTCGGTGCGAATGACAAAAAAAAGCCGCATCACTGCTGGCTCCGCAGGACCTCGTGGTGCCGTTCCACAGAGGATTCCGTGGTACGGACTGAAGGGAATTTGATCCCATTTCAGTCCGTGGTGGAATTCTCTGACATCCCGGGGGGGGGGGCAGATTCTTTAGAATCCAGCCTCATTGGAGTCTGTGGTGGAATTCTCCACCATCCCTACTTGAACTCTCCTAGAATTTCAAAATCTGCCCTTCATTAATAAAGAAGGTGATGTGGGCCATATCCTCTATTGACCTAACACATGCACTCTAAATCAGGCTTCCCCATCCTGGTGCCCCCAAGAAGGGCTGGACTATTTCCAGCATCACCCAGCCAGACATTTCTTAGAAGAGATTGTTTCTTTTTGCAATGCATTTTGAAAGAAGAGAGATTTGTTAGAATAGCATACAAATGATGTTCACTCCCAAGGCAGAATCATCCGTTTTTGTTTCGGCCAAGCTGTACAAAATAATTGTACTGAAATCAGATGCCATCTTTCAGTTTCATCATTAGATGCTCCTTCTTATTCAGATCCGGCCTCAATAAAATAATGTAGCATTTTGGGATGAAGATGAAACCCAGTAACCCCAAGCTGGAGGCCAAGATAGAGAAGACCTGCACAGCCACCATGTATTTCCCTTTGGTGCTCAGGTAGGTGGGCACAAAGGACACCCAAACACTGCAGAACACCAACATGCTGAAGGTGATCAGCTTGGCTTCGTTGAATGCCCCAGGCAGTTTCCTGGCTAGGAAAGCCACAGTGAAGCAGGTGGAAGCCAGGAAGCCCATGTAGCCAAGTGTAATATAAAACATGATGACAGACCCTTCATTGCATTGCAGGAGGATCTGCCCAGGTTGGGAGTGCACATCAGAGTCTGGAAATGGAGGAGAGATTCCCAGCCAGAGAATGCTGATGCTCATTTGAACACTGGAAGAAGAAATGACAATGGAGTTTGCCAAACTCTTCCCCAGCCACTTTCTCATCCTGTTTCCTGGCTTTGTTGATAGAAATGCCACCACCACCATGACAGTTTTTGCCAACAAACAAGAGACGGCGACTGAGAAGATGACACTGAAGGCAGTTTGGCCGAGAAGGCAAGTCACCTTCTGGGGCCGACCAATGAATAGAAAGGAGGACAAGAAGCAAAGCAGGAGGGAGATGAGGAGCAAGTAGGTAAGGTTGCGGTTGTTGGCTTTGACTACTGGTGTTTCTTGATATTTAATGAAGATTCCTAAAAGCAGACTAGTGGTTAGGGACAAGAAAAGGGAAAAGAAGGCTAGGATGATCCCCAAAGGTTCTTTATAGGAGAGGAAGTTTATAACCTTAGGAACACATTGATATTGGTCTTTGTTTGGATGCTGATCATCAGGACACTTGTTGCAATGTTCTGCATCTGGAAAAAGAGAAGAAAAAAGACTAGTTGCATCATCATTATAATCCAGGTGTATCCAAACTGCTGGCAGTTGAGCTCCAGAACATCTAACAGGAACGAGATTGGGGAATGCTGCTGCAATCTGTCTCAGTCTGTGGTCTGTTACATTCACGAAACCCAGGGTGGACAGAAAATACAACTCCTAATGTTTTGGACCTCGACTCCCAGCATTTTTCTCCACTGGCCTTGGAATTGTGGAAGCTGAAGTCCCAAAGATTTGCCTTCCTCTGCTCCAAAAGATATGTTAGCGGGTGAAAGCATAGATGTTACCAGAGGAAGATGACACAGGGATGGGGGAGAAAGCAAAGAAATTAATAATATAAATTTAGGGATGTCAGAAAATTCTGCCACAGATCTCGGTGAGGCCGAATGCCAGTGCATTCAGCCCCCCGAACTCCGTGGCAGAACAGCTTGCCACCCCCACGCACTCCATGCGGATCCCCGCCGCAACATGACTCACCTGCGGCGGATGTTCTGGGCAGCGGTGGAACTGGCGGTGGCTGCGGCGGTGGCGGCTGCGGCGGCTGGTCTTCAGACCGGCTGCCGCCACCACCATTTGCAGTCTTGTCATTTTTTTTTTACAAGACGTGATAGGCTACATATTTACGTGAAGATTTTTGGCCGTCTTAGTCTGCGTAAATATTTACATAGACTATGATGGCGAAAATAAAGGGGAACCCAAAGAGCGTAGCAGGCGCTATTTGCGTCCCTTTTTGATTCGCTGTTTTAGCCTATGTAAATATTTACATAGGCTAAAACGGTGAATCAAAAAGGGACATAAATAGCGCCTGCTATGCTATTTGTGTTCCCCTTTATTTTCGCCATCATAGTCTACGTAAATATTTACGTAGATTTAAGATGGTCAAAAATAAGGAACGCAAATGGCAGCGGCTGTAGCTGCTGCCATTTGCGTACGCGGGGTTTTTTTCCCCCCAGACCCCTCTGCGGCCAGAAATCTGGCTGTGGAGAGCTCTGGCCTGGGCCTGGCCAGCTGCTCCGCGGAGCTGCTGTGGAGCACAGCCAGCCATGGAGGATTCGGAGGGGGGGAGGAATGGAACGCCTCCCCCCCATCAACGTAATCTGCGGAAAGGTAAGTGACTTTTGTACATCCCTACATAAGTTAGGGATTGGAAGAGGCCAGATTTCAGAATCCCATGCCACAATTTGCAGTGGTGGCCTGTAGCTTTCAAGAAGCATTAGATATATTCATGGAGGTTAGGTCTTGTACTCAAAGTGTCTATTTCAGGATATTTTTTTCAATTCTCTTTGTGAAATTAGTTTGTGAATACATAAATAGTTTACTATATTTACTATATATATAGTTTACTGTGCCAAAAACAACCCTTCCCAGAACATGCCAATGTGTGTGAACCTATTCCGAAAAAGCAGCTCTTTCCTCTGGAGTCTCCTACCTTCCTGAGTGGAGATTGTTCCTTCTGAACATGGGACACAAGCATAGCAACAGATGGGCTCTCCTTCCTGAATCATCTTGGCATATCCAGGCTGACAATTTTCAGTACATTGAGAAAGAGGGATGGTCTATTCATGAAGATAAGAAACATATAAGAATATTTGTTGATATTTCTCAGACCCAATTTTCTCACCGCTCACCAAGTACACTTTCCTGGTGGCTGTACTTGTGATGCTGGAAGAAGGGGAGAGTTATCTTCCATCTGGTGCTTCACAGGAACAATTTTGTAGGGCTGTACACAGATCCCCTGCTTAGCTTCCGATGTCATGTCAGACTTTGCGAATCAGCCCCAATGTGCTTCAGACTGATTCTGACGCAATCTGTTTTGCCCACTATATTTTGAATTGTGGAGTTCTGCATAGTGTTTTTCAAAACACTGTTTGGTTGTCCACAACAAAAGCACACACTCTCACACACACCAAGCAAAAGGAAAGCAAATACAGAACTACCTACAAACAGGGTTGGGAGGAGTACAGTTGTTGTTGTTCAGTCGTTAAGTCGTGTCTGACTCTTTGTGACCCCATGGACCATAGCACGCCAGGCCTTCCTGTCTTCCGCTCTCTCCTGGAGTGTGCTCAAGTTCATATTCATTGCATCGGTAATGCTATCTAGCTATCTCATCCTCTGCCGTCCCCTTCTCCTTTTGCCTTCAGTCTTTCCCAGCGTCAGTGTCTTCCAGTGAGTTTTCTCTTCACATGAGGTGGATACCAAAAAATTTGAGCTTCAGCTTCAGTATCTGTCCTTCCAATGAGCAGTCAGGGTTGATTTCCTTTAGGATGGACTGATTTGACCTCCTTGCAGTCCAGGGGACTCGTAAGAGTCTTCCCCAGCACCACAGTTCGAAGGCATCAATTCTTCGGTGCTCAGCCTTCCTTATAGTCTAGCTCTCACAGCCATACATTACTACTGGGGAAACCATAGCTTTGATTAGATGGACCTTTGTTGGCAAGGTGATGTCTCTGCTTCTTACTATGCTGTCTAGGTTTACCATGCCTTTCCTCCCAAGGAGCAAGCATAGGGATGTACGAATGTCACATCCCTGGATTATGCTGATGCTGGGGGGGAGGCGTTCCATCCCTCCCCCTGGAATCCTGGCTGGGGGGGGAGGTGCTCCGTCCCTCCCCCCCGGAATCATGGCTGGCTGGCTCCACTCTGCAGCGATTCTGTGGAGCCACTGGCCGGCTCTACCAGCAGCCGGACATCCGGCCGCTGACTAGCAGGGACGCAAATGGTGGCGGCCATAGCCGCCGCTGTTTGCGTCCCTGCAGTCAGCCAAGATAGGCTACATAAATGTTTATGTAGCCTATCACAGCTGAATTAAACAACAACAAGAATGTGCGTTCCATATTTTGGCACGTCTTAGTCTACGTAAACATTTATGTAGACTACGATGGCGAAAATAAGGGGAACGCAAATAGCTACATAAATCTTTACGTAGCCTATCACGTCTTTTTGTTTTTGTTCTTTTTTAACTGGAAATGGCGGTGGCAGGAACCGGTCGGAGGACTGCCCGCCGCAGTTGCCACCTCCAGGAAAATCCGCCTAAGGTAAGTCCGGTCGCGGAGGGGCGGGGGGGCAGGGGGCAGGGGGACATTCCGCCACTGATTTCAGGGGGCCGAATGCGCTGGCATTCGGCCTCCCCGAGATCTGTGGCAGAACTTTTGTACATCCCTAAGCAAGCATCTTTTAATTTCATGGCTACAGTCACCGTCTGCGGTGATCTTGGAGCCCAAGAAAATAAAATCTGTCACTGCTTCCATTTCTTCCACTTCTATATGCCAGGAAGTGATGGGGCCAGATGCCATGATCTTCGTTTTTTTAATGTTGAGTTTCAAACCAGCTTTTGCACACTCCACATTCACCCTCAACAAGAGGCTCTTTAGGTCCTCTTCGCTTTCTGCCATTAGGGTGGTATTGCCTGCGTATCTAAGGTTGTTGATAGTTCTCCCAGCAATCTTAATTCCGACCTGTGATTCATCCAACCCGGCGTTTCTCATGATGTATTCTGCATATAAGTTAAATAATCAGGGTGACAATATGCAGCCTTGTCATACTCCTTTCCCAATTTGGAACCATTTGGTTGTTCCATGTCCGGTTCTGACTGTTGATTCTTGAACCTCATACAGGTTTCTCAGGAGACAGGTAAGGTGGTCTGGTACTCCCATCACTTAAGAATTTGCCACAGTTTGTTGTGATCCACACAATCAAAGGCTTTAGCATAGTCAATGAAGCAGAAATAAGACGTTTTTCTGGAATTCTCTTGCTTTCTCTATATCCAGCGAATGCTGGCGATTTGATCTCTAGTTCCTCTGCTTCTTCGAAACCCAGCTCGTACTTCCGGTCGTTCTCGGTTCACATGCTGCTGAAGCCTAGCTTGTAGGATTTTGAGCATCACCTTGCTGGCATGTGAAATGAGCACAATTGTGCGGTAGTTTGAACACTCTTTGGCATTGCCCTTCTTTGGAATTGGAATGTAAACTGACCTTTTCCAGTCTTGTGGCCATTGTCAAGTGTTCCAAATTTGATGGCATATTGAGTGCAGCACTTTAGCAGCAGCATCTTTTAGTATTTTAAATAGCTCACCTGGAATACTGTCATCTCCACTGGCTTTGTTGTTACTAATGCTTCCTAAGGCCCACTTGACTTCACTCTCTATTATGTCCAGCTCAAGTTCAGTGACTGCACTGACTCTCATGGCTATCAGGGACATTCAGAACTTTCCTGTATTGTTCTTTTGTATATTCTTTCCACCTCTTCTTAATCTCATCTGCTTCTGTTACGTCCCTCCCTCCTTTGTTCTTTATCATGCCCATCTTTGCACAAAACGTTCCCTTGATATCTCCGTTTTTCTTGCAGAGATCTCTAGTCTTTCCCATACTGTTGTTTCCCTCGATTTCTTTGCACTGTTCATTTAAGAAGGCCTTCCTGTCTCTCCTTGCTATTCTCGGCAACTCCGCATTCAGTTGGGTAGGTCTTCCCCTTTCTCCTTTGCTTTTCGCTTCCCGTCTTTCCTCAGCTACTTGTCAAGCCCCATCAGACAGCCGCTTTGCTTTCTTGCTTTTCTTTTTCTTTGGGATGGATTGAGTTGCTGCCTCCTGAACAATGTTACAGACCTCTATCCATAGTTCCTCAGGCACTCTGTCTATCAGGTCTAATCCCTTAAATCTATTCCTCACCTCCACTGTATGTTCATCAGGGATATGATTTAGGTCATACCTGAATGGTTTAGTGGTTTTCCCTATGTTCTTCAATTTAAGCCGAAGTCTTGCAAGAAGCAGCTCATGATCTGAGCCAGAGTCAGCTCCAGGTCTTGTTTTTACTGACTGTATAGAGATTCTCCATCTTTGGCTGCAAAGGATATCATCAATCTAATTTCGATATTCACCATCTGGTGATGTCCATGTGTAGAGTCGCCTCTTGTGCTGATGGAAAAGAGTGTTTGCTATGATCAGCGTGTTCTCTTGGCAAAACTCCATTAGCCTTTGTCCTGCTTCATTTTGTACACCAAGGCCATGCTTGCCTGTTATCCCAGTGATTTCTTGACTTCCTACTTTAGCATTCCAATCTCGTATGGTGAAGAGGACATCTTTTTTTGGTGATAGTTGTAGAAGGTGTTGTAGGTCTTCATAGAACCGCTCAACCTCAGCTTCTTCAGCCTCAGTGGTTGGGGCACAGACTTGAATTACTGTGATGTTGAATGGTTTGCCTTGGATTCGTACTGAGATCATTCTGTCATTTTTGAGATTGTACACCTGCACTGCTTTTCCCACCCTTTTATTGACTATGAGTGCTACTCCATTTCTTCTAAGGGATTCTTGCCCACAGTCGTAGATATAATGGTCACCTGAATTAAATTCGCCCATGCTTGTCCATTTTAGTTCGCTGATTCCCAAGATGTCAATGTTCAATCTTGCCATCTCATGTTTGACCACCTCCAGCTTACCTTGATTCATTGATCTTACATTCCAGGATTGTAAACAATATTGTTTTTTACAGCATCGGACTTTCTTTTCACCACCAGACACATCCACAGCTGAGTGTCCTTTCGGCTTTGGCCCAGCCACTTCATTCTTTCTTGCGCTACTTGGAAATACCCTCTACTCTTCCCCAGTAGTATACTGGACACCTTCCGACCTGAGGGACTCATCTTCCAGCATCATCTCTTTTTGCCTTGTTATACGTTCCATGGGGTTTTCTTGGCAAGAATACTGGAGTGGGTTGCCATTTCCTTCTCCAGTGGACCACATTTTGTCAGAACTCTCTGCCATGACCTGTCTGTCTTGGGTGGCCCTGCATGGCATAGCTTTTAAATTTTAAATTGTTTTATTGTGTGTTGTTTGGTTTTAGTTTTTGTGAACCGCCCAGAGAGCTTCGGCTATTGGGCGGTATAGAAATTAAATAAATAAATAAATAAATAAATAGCTTATGGCTTCACTGAGTTACGCAAGCCCCTTCGCCACAACAACGCAGTGATCCATGAAGGGGAGGGGTACAGTACACTATCTATAATCCTGAGAAAAGTTTTTTAATGTTTATTATTATTATTATTATCATTATTATTATTATTAAAAAGATGTAGAGTTCAAAAATGGGAAGGGAAGTAATACAGAAAACAAAAAGGGCATGGGGGGGATTCAAGAATAAGGAAGGGAATATTTATATAGTTTTTATACAGGATCTAGAAAGAATGAAAGAAAGAAAGAAAGAAAGAAAGAAAGAAAGAGAAAACATATAAGAATAGTACTTTTCAAATGTTTTTTTTTTTAAAATAAAGAATCTAGGAAAGAGAGAAAGAAAGAAAATAGTTGAACTGAGGAGGGCAGGGAGTGAAGGAAGAAGAATAAAAAAACTGCAGTACAACACCCCCCCCACACACACACAGATCTAGCCAACTTTCTCTCTAGCCAACACTACCCAGCTCTCTCTCACAAAATAAAATGACTGCAGGCTGATTTCCAATATATACAGCATTCCCTCCACCCCCTCCTCCACAACTGTCCCTGATTGGACACCGCTGGGTTAGGTTCAGCCCTAATTTGGCAGCTAGAGTTACTAGAGTTGGCAGCTAGTTGCATTCTAGAGTTGCCATTCACCATTTCCCCCCTCCCTCCTTCTCCTCTCCTCCCTCCTTCCTCCTCCTTGCACCCTCCCTGATCTTTCACTCCTTGATATATTTAGAGACAGGCTGTCTTGGCTCCAGAGTGGCTTCAGAATAGCTCTGAATCTCCAAGGCAGACTGAGGGGCTTCGGCAGCGACCTGCTTCACTTTGGAGTGCCTCAGGGCTGTTCTGATCCAGTTCGGATCTCAATCCACACCTGAATCATCCTGATTTGCTTTGGTATTCGGATTCGGCACCAAAGTGATGCACAGCCCTACAGTTTAGGCCACAATCCTATGCATGTAAAGACGGTACAAAAAGTACTACAATTCCCAGCATCCCACAACTTGCATGGCTGGCCAAGGCATCCTGGGAGTTGTATGACCTTTTCTTGTCTAAACACATATAGGATTGCATCCTAAAAGTATGAAGTTTGTCCAACATGTTTCAGGCAGTAGTTTTCCTTAGGGGCAAAGGGTCAGCCCAGGCCATAAAGCAGGCCAGAACAGTGAAGGGGGGGGGCAGAAGTCACACGGCCACATAAAGGGATGATGATGATGGTGGTGGTGGTGGTGGTGATGATGAGTCATACAGAAAGATAGTCTTTGAAATACAGCACTCAATACTGTATTTAGAGCAACCCTAATCCACCACTTTGCAACATGTAACAATGACAAAAACAATCCAAACAGAAATATTCCTTTAGTTTGGGCCCAGATTCTCCTGTTCCATCAGCACCTCGCATTGAACAGGGAATCAAGCAACTTAAAGATCATGAGTTTGGAACAGTGGGGCAACCACATAAGACAATCTTGATGAGGATGAGGATATCCTCAGAGCCACACAGAAAATCAGGCTTTGCAACCCCAAAACAAATTGTGAGAGCGTCCAAATACCACCTCGTTTAATGCCAACAAAGACTCTTGTGGCACCTTAAAGACTAACAAATTCACTTTGGCATACGTTTTTGTGGATGCTGTTCACTTCATCAGATGCACATGGACCCTGTGCATACCTATTCAGAAGGAAGAGTGAGAAGCTGGACTGTACAAAACTACATCTTATGCAGGTCTACCCACAAGTACAGAGGACTGGATTACTCAGGACTAAGAAAGAGAAAGCATGCCTGCAAAGCTGAGTGTGTGAGGGAGTAGGGTTGTGTAATACCTAACGATTTTGGAGTGGTTTAATAAATACAGTTGCAAAACACACTGAAGTGAGGTGTTCCTTTCAAACAACAACAACAATAAAATGAAAAAAGGTCCCAAAATAAGTTTACAAGGATATCTTAACAACTTAAAAATTATACATATGTGTGTGTGTGTGCAAACACACACATACAGACACACACACACAAATTCAGAAACCGATCTTCCTCTGGCATGTGGTTGGGATCCAATGAGCCAGCCTTTCCCTTTCTCCCTCTCTCTGTCTCTCTTTCTCTCTCTCACGCACATCCACAACCAAACACAGTCACCCCATTCACACAGAACACCCGTGCTGTAAGTCAAATTTGGATGTGACATCTGCACAGGTGAGTCAAACATTCCCATACTATGGCAAACATGATGGGAGGCAGTGGGTTCTCTTCCTTCTCTGCCCTGCTTCCCTGAACCCTCTGCTGCCTTCTGTGAAATGGGTGTCTTGTGATGGTCATGCCCACTGTAGCAACCATTTCATGAATGGGCACACCCTGCCATGGAAGCCATTTTGTGACACCACCCGGAAGAGTTTGTAATGTTTATAAGATGCCTTGTACAAAAGACAACAAGCCTCACAGCAGGACTCCAAGGGTTCGTTGAAATCATTCTTAATGTTTCCTATTCATAGTCATTATGATATTTCAGTATCAGTGAACACGTTATGAATCACATCCATAGAGTATTATGTATAGTAGCTAACAAAACGATAGGCATTAAGATTGCAAGTCTATGCCCACTTACCAGGAGTTAAGCACCTTTAAACTCAGTGGGCCATTCTTTGCATTAGATATGTATAGGATTGCCTGGGAAGAGACCGTAAAGGGCATGAAAAGAAATGAGTGATATGCCTCACCTTATAAAAGCACTTATGCCACACAATGGCATTCCGATCAATGGTGAACTTGATCTCTGAGGAGGCCTGCCTCACTAGACTCCCAACTTGCACTCTAGCAGTAGACTTGTTGGGAAACACCACCCAGTTCACAATGTAGAAGTCGGATGCCAGTTCCCCGTTCTCATCCAAGTAAGCTCCATCCATGGTAGTATTGTAAGGATGGAAATTTCTTAGGAAAGGGTGAAGCTACAATGACATGGAAAAAAAACACACACATTGGGGAAAGAGGAACTTCTGTTGTAAACCTTGGATCTTCATGTTTGGACCTCCAATTTGCAGAAAGTTTTCCAGACTGATGAATCCTGTTGTGGCTCAGTATGGTATGTTAGCCTGTCTGCAGAATTCCCAATTGCTTGGAGAGTTCTACTCACATTCAAGCGAGTGTGCGTAAATGGTCCTTCCAGGCCTTGCAGCTCAAGGCAAAGTGGGGCAGTGCTTCTAAGTCTCTAAATCCTACCAGGTTTTGATCTCTCCAGGACAAGGAGAAAACTACCTTTGCCTCCATACCCAGATCACCATCATTCCATGATACAAAATAGAAAACCAGAGGGGGATCATCTGATACAGCCAGGGATCAGAAACCGATCTTCCTCTGGCATGTGGTTGGGATCCAATGAGCCAGCCTTTCCCTTTCTCCCTCTCTCTGTCTCTCTTTCTCTCTCTCACGCACATCCACAACCAAACACAGTCACCCCATTCACACAGAACACCCGTGCTGTAAGTCAAATTTGGATCTGACATCTGCACAGGTGAGTCAAACATTCCCATACTATGGCAAACATGATGGGAGGCAGTGGGTTCTCTTCCTTCTCTGCCCTGCTTCCCTGAACCCTCTGCTGCCTTCTGTGAAATGGGTGTAGGGATTCTGGAGAAATTTGAGATGGACTAAAATGAGTTCGGATTTCTAAGAATCTGAACTGCAAAATCTGTTCTGGAGTGAACCCCTTGGGCAACACAGAATCCATAGACTTTTGGACTTCTTTATAGTGCCCCGAAATTTATGTATTTTTATTTGTCAGAAAATACACAAGTTCCTGAAGAGGAAAAGTTGAATGGAAAGGGGGACAATATACTAACTCTTACATACTAACGTAATTTCCACATAATAGGGAAAAATCAAATCTGACTGTGGATGGACACCAGAATGAATGATGCTGCACAAACTACGAAACACACATGAGACAGACTTCTCAGAATCCAGACATCCCTAGTTTATGTGTATGTGTGTAAGAAAGATCACATGGCACTTACCAGACGATTCTCTGAGTGCCGCAGGGTCCATAAATGGGGGTCAGCCTCCCGCTCCTTCCCTGAGCTGCCATTGTTATGCAAGATGGTGTCTTGGGGCTTTTGGAAAAACTAATGTTTTCCACACAGTAATGCATTGCACAGATGGCCATTGTACGGACTAGGAGGCTTATTATGACTATAGTGTAAGACAATTGTATTGTTCTAGGATACAATTATTTACTTCATTTTATTACATTTCTGTTCTCCCTCTCCTCCCCATTTTTAACCTCACAATACTGTGGGGTAGCTTAGACTGAGAGGTAGTGACTGGCCCAGATCATCCTGTGAGAAAACAGAGGTATTTACAGGTCCTCCTCAAGCAGATTAGCCACCAGCCTCCACTGGATACAGCCATGAAACTCTAAGCCAGTCCCAACAGGGCAACCTCTGCATGAGCACTGAAGTACCTCAACACATTTACTTTAAGATCCCCCAATATCACATCTGACACCACTCCAGCTACCCCCAAATGGCAGATCTGCAGAAATTGCTGCAATTTCGGTCAAAGTCAGTGCTTTATGGCCACATATGGTGTACAGTATGCCATTTACCACTGTATTTTTCCTGCAGTAGGCTAATGGCAGCCAACATAAGTGTATTGCACCATACAGGGAGCCATAGAGCCACTCTGCCCGCTCCACAGGAAATGATTGGGCTCTAGAGCATTCCGCAGGCCCCGAGTGGCCTGGATTACACCTCCACAGGCACACCTGCCCCAGACCAGACAGTGGGGGGTTTGTACATTGCTAGGTACAGCCATGGGATCTCTGTTTGCTCCTGGACACCTTTTCAGAACAACAACTCTTAAATGGTACCATGTCTGACTGAGGCACCTGATAGACCACTGCCACATCCCTGTGCCCTTCCTCTCTGTGACAACTTTTCAAGTACTCAAAGGATGCTATTGTATCTCCCTCAGTCTTCTTTTCCTAAGGCTAATCATGCTTTTGAAAATAATAACTCAAAAACGGAAGGATTCCTGACTGAGGCACCTGATAGACCATAGTATGTCCACTGCAGCATCCCTGTGCCCAGCTGGGTTCAGATACCCACTATGGTTTTAGTATGAAGTTCACTAGCTTAATCTAATGTAAAGGAGACTTGTGAGGACAAATTTGGGGTATGAGTTCCTTGGAGGAAATTTGAGGGAGAAACGTAGGTGAAGGCAACGTCTGTGAAGGAAAAGGAATACCTGCCATGAATGTACCCTTAGAAGTTCTTGCTTCTCTCCACCCACCATCCTCAGCCCATTCAGTTGAGATGAGTATGCAGCATGCAAGGTCTGGGCCACAGCATGGATGGAAGCGTAAATACTGTAGGAGTCCTGAGACAGGATCTTTTCAATCACATCCTGGGGCAACCGTTCCCAGTTCTCCTTTTCTATACATCGTTGCCAGGCTTTCACAGACAACATATTCCTTGAATATAAACAATGAAATGCTGTGTCTCC
This sequence comes from Heloderma suspectum, assembly GCF_057233095.1. NCBI lineage: Eukaryota > Metazoa > Chordata > Lepidosauria > Squamata > Helodermatidae > Heloderma > Heloderma suspectum. The sequence goes on along the minus strand of NC_139459.1, from coordinate 353,345,763 downwards.
AAACCACTTGATAGCAAAGAAAAATGAGTCCAAATTGTCATATTGTGTCCTCCTGTTTTTCTTGATTATGAAGGACAAGGCAACATGGGTGTGCTGGAGATCAACCTTCTCATACAACGACTTTATGTGGAAGTCCTGCAGAGCTGTTGCAATCAAAACTTTCCCCACCGTTGATTTTCTGATCTGCTCAACTCTTTGAATTATTAGTCCTAAAGCTATTATGATCTGAGAATCCCCTGGAAAAACTACTACATTGACCCGAGTGTCCATAAAATATGAAATTATGTTGAACTTCCATTTTCCCTCATGCAGCACTGGGATGCTTGCTGAGAAGGCAATGCAAATTCCACTTTTTCTGAGCACAGGTGGAAAGCTGCTCATGAACCTTTCTCCACTGTCATTGTCTGGAGCCAGGAGGCCAAGCCAAGTCCATCTGAAGTGCAGAAACAACTGGACAATCCCCAGGTATGGAGGTTCTGGTTTGGGAACCATCCGGTAAAAGAAAGGGTACTTCTGTCTATTCTTGGGAACTTGACTGAAAAACCCGTAAGTGACCTTGAAAAGAGAGAAAGAGATGGGAGTTTCGAAAAATAATATGCATTTCCCATTTCAAGTGCAATTTTTTGGAAAACACACACAAGATATATTCATTGTTATTTATTTATTTATTTATTTATTTATTTATTTTCTTAATCACCCAGCTAGCCAGTCACCTGATCACTCTCAGCAATGTACAGCAATACAACAATTTTAAAACAATAAAATTTTGCAGTAAAATCTCATATTTCTAAAAATACCCTAACCCAAACCCCAAATGCCTCCCTGAACAACCATGTTTTTCATGTGTGGAGGAAGCTCCTTAAAGGCAGGGCATGGCAGAGTTCCCTAGGGAAAGAGATCCACAGAGCCGGACCCACCACAGAGAAGGCCCTCTCCCTCATCCTCACCAGCCTAGCTGTCGGGGCTGGTGGGACAGAGAGAAAGCCATCTGAGGCTGATCTTGTTGAGTGTCCTGTCTGGTGTTGCAAGAGGCACTCCTTAAGATAAGCTGTGCCGGAACCATATAGGGTTTTAAAGGTCAAAACCAACACCTTGAATTTGGCCAGGAAAACAACTGGTAACCAGTGCAACTCCTTCAGCACTGGAGTGATATGATCTCGCCGGCAGCTGCCTTTAATCAGGCGAGCTGCTGTGTTCTGTACCAGCTGCAGCTTCTGAACCGTCTTCAAGGTAACCCCACGTAGAGTGTATTACGGTAGTCTAGATGAGAGGAGACCAGGGCATGTACTACCAATGGGAGCAGATGGTCGGGAAGGTAGGGGCGCAGCCACTGTATCAGATGGAGTTGGTACAGTGCTGTCGGGCTCACAGCTGATACCTGAGCCTCCATGGACAGCTGGGAGCCTAATGACCCCCAGGCTGCAGACCTGGTCTTTCAAGGGTAGCCATACCCCATTCAACACCAGGTGAAAATCCCCCAACCTACTCTTGTCTCCCACCTCTCACACACAAAGTACCTCGGTCTTGTCAGGCTTCAGTTTCAACTGATTCCTCCCCACCCAGCCACTCACCATCTCCAGACATTTGGACAAGGATCCTACTGCCAACCTTGGTGAAGATTTAAACAAGAGGTAGAGGTGCATGTCATCCACATACTGATGACACTGCACCCCAAACCACCTGATGATAGCTCCAGTGGCTTCACATAGATGATAAATAGCATCGGGGAGAGGATGGAACCCTGTGGCACCCCACAAGTGAGCGGCCAGGGGGCCAAAACCTCCTCTCCCAGTGCTACGCTCTGGTACCTGCCAAAGAGGAAGGACCGGAACCACCGTAATACAGTGTCTCCAACACCAAACCCCTCCAGGCGGTCCAGGAGGGGTCCGTGGTCAATTTGAAAAAGCTGAAAAACAGGATGAAAACAGAACAAGGTTGCAAGTGGATTTTGGACAATTTCAACAAGTTTGAAAATTGCTGGGTCTCCCATCCCTTCCCATTTCACAGAAGACAAACTCACTTGGCTCAGAGTAAACTCACTTGGCCAAGGAACGTATCAGGCACAGACGGAATCTGAAGCTGAAGCCACATATCTGCTCCCACAAAGCAAGCAAATAAAATTGGTGATGCTTAGAGTAGCACAGGCAGAACACCAGGCTCCACACCCTCCATACCAGCCCAGGCTGACCACACCTGCATGGGCAGCTGGGACTTGGGCTAGCATTGCTCGAGAGAGAAAGAGACCTTGGGGCTGTGGTGAGCAGCTCCATGAGAATGTTGATCCAGTGTGTGTCTGCTGTGGAAAAGGAACATTCTCTGTTGGCCATAATTAGAAAATATAAATGTTGATTCAACAGCCAATATTATAATGAGCTACACAAATCTATGGTGGAGGCCGAACCTAAAAAATCATATTGTAACATTGTAAGGGATGCAGAAAAGGACAACTGCATGGGCTGGAATAACTCCTCTGTGAGGAAAGATTATAACATCTGGGGCTGTTTTGCCTAGAAAAAAGGTGTTTATGGAGAGCGATGAGGGAGGTATACAAAATTATGCATGATGTGGAGGAAATGGGTAGGAGAAAAATTGTCCCATATCACTGAAACTGAGGTCATGCCATGAACCTGAATGCTGGAGATTCAGGACAGATTAAAGGAACTAATTTTTTCACACAAAAGTTTATAGTTATGCTATGGAAGTTGCTACCACAAGATGGGCAATAGCGCAAATTGCTTAAAAAGTGGATTAAATAAATTCCTGGCAGATATCAATGCCTACCAATCATGATGGCTAGTTATGAGCTCCAGCACTGAGGCAGGATGCTTGGGAACATGAGCAGCAGGGTGTTGTTGTGCTCACATACTTCTTGTGGGCTTCCCACAGGCAGCTTCTTGTCCTGGACCAGAAAGGCCTTTGCTGACCTAGATAGGCCCTTGGTCTGGTTCAGCACAGCCCTCATGTTCTTATCATAGGTGGGTATCATAGGGATCCCCTTCATGGATCACCGCCTTGTTGTGGCAAAGGGGCTTGCATAACTCAGTAAAGCCATAAGCTATGTCATGCAGGGCCACCCAAGAAGGACAGGTCATGGCGGAGAGTTCTGACAAAATGTGGTCCACTGGAGAAGGAAATGGCAACCCACTCCAGTATTGTTGCCAAGAAAACCCCATGGAACGTATCACAAAGCTAAAAGATATGATGCCAGAAGATGAGCCCCTCAGGTCGGAATGTGTCCAATATACTACTGGGGAAGAGCAGAGGGAATTTCCAAGTAGCGCCAGAAAGAGTGAAGCGGCCGGGCCAAAGCCGAAAGGACACTCAGCTGTGGATGTGTCTGGTGGTGAAAAGAAAATCCGATGCTGTAAAGAACAATATTGTTTAGGAACCTGGAATGTAAGACCAATGAATCAAGGTAAGCTGGAGTTGGTCAAACATGAGATGGCAAGACAGAACATCGACTTCTTGGGAATCAGCGATCTAAAATGGACAAGCATGGGCGAATTTAATTCAGGTAACCATTATATCTATGACTGTGGGCAAGAATCCCTTAGAAGAAATGGAGTAGCACCATAGTGAACAAAAGGGTGGGAAAATCAGTATTGGGGTACAATCTCAGAAGTGATAGAATGATCTCAGTATGAAACCAAGGCAAACCATTCAACATCACAGTAATTCAAGTCTACGCCCCAACCACTGAGGCCGAAGTAGCTGAGGTTGATCTGTTCTATGAAGACCTACAACTAGGGGTGGACGAAACTCACTTACCTGTCCTCGCAGTGGGGGAAGAAAAACGCGAAGTTTTTCGCGGTGGGGGGGAGGCGCTTCGCTGCTCCCCCTGTGAAGTTCAGGCTGGGGGGGAGGCTTCCCGCCTCGCCCGGCTGAAATTCAGGCCAGCAGGGAGGCTTCCCGCCTCACCCGGCCGAAATTCAGGCCGGGGAGTAGGCGCCTCGCCTCGCCTGGCCGCGAACTCAAAAGTTTGTTTTAAAAAAAATAAACGCCCCCATGATAGGCTACGTGACGATTAACATAGCCTATCATGGCTAGATTTGCAAAGTCAGCCGTGATAGGCTACGTTAATCGTCACGTAGCCTATCACGGGTGACTGAAAAAAACAAAAAAAAAGCGCGTACGCAAATGGCGGCCCCCATAGGGAGCCACCATTCCCGTTCCTTATTTGGTCACTGTAGTCTACGTAAAGATTTACGTAGACTACGGCGAAAATAAGGGCAATGCTTTTTGCGTTGCCCATGTTTCCCCAACTCTTCTTCTTGTAGTTGTTTTCATACTATATAAATATTTGTAAAGTAAAACAAAAACGAAACAAGAAAAGTCTGAATACCTGCAGAATGACTTTGGAGTTTTGGTGTTAAGAGCCCTCCATCAGGAAACACTCCTAGTCTCGATTCAAGCCTCACTGCACCCGGTGCAGTCTCGCAAACTCAAATTTAGAGGTGAGAGGGGAACAAAGGAAATAAGGACAGTAAAACCTTCACAAACCATGTTCAGTTCTTTTCAAAGGACTGCCTGTCTTTAGCCTAAGTTGGTGATGCCGGGCCCAAAGCCTCCCTCTGAACTTCTCTGGCCAAGAGGAAGCAGACTCTACCTCCATCCCTCGCCCTCAGTCATATATACCTGTGGGATCTTGTAGGTGTCCAGCATGGCTGAAATCTTCTTGGAGATTTCAGAGTCGGCCCCTTCAAGGACTGCCAGGAGGTTATTCTGTCTTCCACAGCTGAAGTTCGGAACACTTTGCCCCCCAACAGACAGCAGGTCCACCATGGCCTCATAAGTCATTCTTCCATGGAAATAGTTCTCATAGATGTTGTAGCCCAGGGTGACATTGGGCAGGAGCCTCGGATTCTGGTTGATCTCATGAATGGCAAACAAGAAGGGGAGAACGGACCAGTACCTCATTTCTTTCACACTGTAACAAATACAGATGCCAACAGATTTTTATCCTTAATTCCATGAAAACATTTAACAATTCTTACAATATATAGGCAATAGAAATCTCTAATGTTTACTCATGGAACTTGATTCCCAATAGCACAAAGCGGGAACTTTCCTCCCAATGTAGAGGCCCATGGGGGGGGGTGATTTTGTTTTGGTCCATGACAGAGAGGGAAAGGTGTGCACTCCTCCTCCCTTTCCCTTCATAGCCATGTGCCTAACAGTCCCACCTGTCTGGCTGTTTTTGATATTTCTAAATATGTGGATGTTAGATGCAAAAAATCGCATTTCATGTCACATCATGACCCTCACACTATCTCTGATTGAGACCCTCATGCAACATAGCTGATGATCCCAGCAATATTGGGTGTGTAGAAAGGAGTTTTCCTATTGACAAGGCACATAACTGTTTGCCAGCTAAAGGCCCTTAATAACAAAGCCAGGGCAGATGTTGACCCAAGACTAAGCATGGGCAGAAAGAGACATCCCAAACCCACCCTTTCCATGTCCACAGAGCATCCCCAAAAGGAAGGGAGCACAGGGCTGGAGACGGAGGGTGGGAGTACTTTTTCCTTCACATTGCTAAAAAGTGACAATAATTTCAGGGCTTAAAAAATAGACAGGGTTAGCCTCACCCCACCCCAAATGCACCAAACGTATTACCCACCACTTGGGGGGGGGGGGAGGAGGAATGTTTTTTGACTTAAATTAATACAATAAACAAACAAAAATTAATACAATAAACAAAAAACTAAAGATGTGAGGTGAACACTTTTTCAACCCTGGTATGCCTGTGTGCTGCACTTCCCATCACCTGCTGATCTCTAGGTAGGTATTTGGTGTGTGGGGGGCATTCTGCAGCGGCCCAGATGCTCGACCAGAGATCCTGCAGCAATTGCACAACTGCTGGCAGCTGCCTGGGGATCTCAGGGGCTGACTCTGGTCCTGACTGAAGAATCCAAACAGAACCTGGCAGGGGGCAGCATTTGAAATGGCAGGTGGTACACCAACTAGGTGGTACTGGAGCAACTGTGCATCCTCCTCAAGAGTCTGCCCTTCGAAGGAAAGAAGGACAAAATAAGGATGACAATTTCCAGATGGACCCTGCTTGAAAGGGGCAGATACCAGAACAAAGAGAGCCGTTGTGTCCCCTCTGCTAATAAGGACCATCTGGAGAATATGAATTCAGAGTTGGGCACCTCATCACTTACGTGCGAAATCTAGTAGTGGGAGGCTGGTAGAAAACGTATGGCTGAAATACAGTATTTGCTGTAGCCGTGATCGCACTGATCAGGTAATCTCCTGGCCTGTAAAAATTAAATGGGTCATTCAGATCACTTATCACATCCACTGGGCATTTTGTCTTCAGCATCCCACAGGGAATGTGCATCAGCAATATAAGGAACAGCAACAGCAGCATGCTGTAAAAGACGTCTACAATCTCCTTCTGTTTCTACTGCCTGTTTGTCATGTGTCTCTCATGTGCGTACACATACATGCCTGTTACTGGCTGGGAAGCCAGCCTTTCTCATCACAGAAGTACCTTGACTAATAAAGATGTAGTCTGCCATAGCCTCAGCTCTGAAGGCCACATAGGGTGGCCAAATAAACAATGCCAAAAAAGGGGGAAAACGAGGACACAGATTTGTATAACATTTGCATATGCAATATTATATGTATAGGTGCAACTATAGAAATGAGAACTACTTTTTAAATAGAGATATAAGACGTCTCATCATAATGGAGAGACTGACTAGGTGATCTCTGTGCCTGCTCAGTTTGCTCTCCAGGTTCTATTCTTATGCGCCTTCAAGGCCCTGTGTCCTCTCCCTCTGTGTGGCTATTTCTTTTTAAGTCAGACTTGGTCTGGACATCCCACCTGAGAGAACACCTTCAAATGCAGGACTGTCCTCTACTAGTTCTCCAAAGTAGAGGGTTGTCCTGTGTAATGGAAGACACTTGTCCACCCCAGAGGGGGGTGATATGGAACCTTACACTGGCACAGTCCCTGCCTTCCCTGCATCTCTCCCCAGGCTCTCAGAGGCTCAGGAGCTATTTATGCACCAGATTTTCAGGCTTTGTGTATGAGGCGGACAACTGTTGCTCTTGATTTGAGGATTCTTGCATTGTTTTCAAAAGCAATCTGTGGGGAAGAAAAAATCCCTCAAGCTTTGGTGAGCAGTAGAAGAAATAACCATTATTTGTATAATTATCAGGCAGCAAAAATCACTCATGCAACTTTGTTGACTCTCGCTATGGCTCCATTGACAGGTGTGCAGCTGGAGAAAACATTTTTCCATACCTCAACAGTGTCGCCCTATTTCATGAGTCAGTGACAGAGTAGTTCAACAATGTTTCAATGACCTTAGGCAGTTAATTTTATGATGTTTAAATCTGAAATGTAACCAACCATTTCTCATGAATAAAGATACTGAATTGGACAGTGGACTTGATTTAGGTCTTTGGCTTAGCTTGAGCATGGTCTGCCTGACACCCACCACTTGGCAAGCACTGGCTTGGTTTTTAAGGAGTTTAAAAGAGATGTAGGGAAACAGGCCCTATCCTTCTCTAGAAACCCATGCCTAAGTCTGGTTTCCATATGTGTAGTATATAAGAGTTATTGATCACATCGATGGTGGTAAAGTTTGACTGACCTTTAATGAAGAAACAAATTGCGTCCAGGGGGCTTATTTGGTGGCCACCCCAGGACGGTCTACAAATATCCACATAGAGACAGTGTGGGGTTATAAACTGGCCACAACTTTATTGGATACAGCACAGAGTTTGACATGGTATGGGGCAGGATCCAATCACTGGCCAGCCCGCCTGCTGAGCGATTCACATCCCAGCCAGAGTGCTCAGTGGCCCTAAAGGGGAGGAATTGGCCAGATCCAGGGGTTGACCACGCTACGCCGTGGCCCCTTCACATGGTTCTCCCCTGCTCTCCTGGGAGTAGCACCAGCACGCCAGCCCCCAATTTGGGCTGGTGCCCTCTGCCCCCCAGGGCCCCCCTTCTGCTGTGGAATTGGGTGTGTACCCCCTGTCCCCTAGACTCGGGTACAGCCCAGTGCCATCCACACTAAAGTTGTGACAGTGATGCTTAAGAATTGACCTTTTGACCAAATTACATTGCTATGAGGAAGGCAAAAACCCTGTGAAACGAGCCAGTTGGCCCCAGGCAAAATTCCTTCACAGCCCTGTCAACTGGCGACTGATAGCAATCCGTAGCAATAGGCAAGACAACCTTACTTAGGGCAGGGTCAGTTGGGCAAGTCTGAGGGAGGGGTGTGAGGAGGAGGCCCAGGGCACAGCCCCTTGAAGTAGCTGAGGAGTGGACTGGAGGGAAGACTCATTTATTTGACACATTTACATAGTCTAGATTTTTCAAGGAACTACAAGACATTCCCCCAATGCCTTGCAAATTAGTACAAACATAAGGAGATTAATAAGAGTTCTGTTTCCTACAGAAAGAGATCAACTCTGAGTGCTCATTGGAAGGACAGATACTGAAGCTGAAGCTCAAATATTTTGGCCACCGAATGTGAATAGAAAACTCCCTGGAAAAGACCCTGATGCTGGGAAAGACTGAAGGCAAAAGGAGAAAGGAACGGCAGAGGATTAGATGGCTAGATAGCATCACCGATGCAATGAATATGAATTTGAACACACTCTGGGAGAGAGCGGAGGACAGGAAGGCCTGGCGTGCTATGGGTCCATGCGGTCACAAAGAGTCAGACACGACTGAACGACTGAACAAACAACAACAACAGAAAGAGAAGGGATTAAAAAAAGCTCTTCCCTGAAGTTATACAGGGGAAATATTAGCAAAATATACATGGGAAATATTAGCAAAACTCACCTCCCATAATGAAAATGAAATAGTGCTGAGACTGAGAAAAAGCAAGGTATTTTTCAGAACAATTGTAGCATCCTTATGGTAAGCAAAATCCCATTTCTGCCAAAGGCAATGGAGGACTTTTAAAAAATGTGTGCGCAAACATATATGTTCGCAGATAACTCTCACAGACCCAGACCATCTCTTTGAAACTGTAGCATTTCCCAGGCTCTCCATATAAGTGAGGGTCAAGGAAGAGAAGGATGTGTATTTATGTGACTGGCAGCTCTAGCTTCCAACCAAAGAAGAACTAGGGATGGTGTGGGAGTCATAAGAGGGGTTGGAATCCGATGGCATCCCCCTATCCAGCTTCCTGGACCCCGCTCACCAAGCCCTGGGTCACTGACAGGCCTTCTCCCCAAGCACCCCAAAGCTCAGTGAATGTCTGGGAACCCCACAGCACCCAGCGCTCTCACCCTGGCCTCCTTGGAGTGCTAGGGGATGACCACGTTGGGACCTGTCCCGCCTCTGGAGGCTGTCAAGAAAGCTCTTAACAGCTGGCATGGCTCTCTTTCCTGGCATCACCAAGTTGAGGCCAGGGCGAAAACGCTGGAGAGTTCCTGCATTGAGGACTCCAGCAGTCAAGCCCTTGGCTGTATAAAGAACAAGGCCTTGGCTTCCGAAGTCCTTCACACAAAGATGACGAGTAGTTCAGTGGGCAGGTGGGGCAAGCAGGGAGGCTCCATGAGCAGGTCTGCGCCATGTTTGTTGGGGGGCAGCTTGTCAATTTCCCATGCATGCTGGACAGAAAGGGGCCAGTCCATCCCTAGGAATATTTTTTCTACTGCTCCCCTTTTTATATTTGTGGAAGTATATCGTTGGAAGGGACCTTGAAGATCATCTAGCCAGGTCCCTCGCTAAATGAAAGGAGATGCGCGCAACCTTCCAGCAAAGGAGTTTCCAGCAACCCTCAAGAAAAGGAGATCCTCCACCGTCCAAGAAGCCTGTTAGATTGCTGAACAGTTCTGTTTAAAAGCTTCCATTTTCCAAGCAACAGCTAAAATTCCCACTTCTGAACAGAGCTTGTTAATGATATCAAGATACCTGTTTGGCATTTTTTACATGCACGGACAATTGTGTTCTGATTGTTGTGCTGCCTCTGTAGGGATGTACGAAAGGCACATACCTGGTCCCGCAGCTTGCTTCGCGGTGGGGGGGAGGTGCTTCGGTTCTCCCCCCGAAGTTCAGGCGGGGGGGAGGTGCCCCGTCTCGCCCGGCTGAAATTCAGGCCGGGGAGAAGCGCCCCGTCTCCCCGGCCACGAAATACAAAAGTGAAAACACACACACACACCCGTGATAGGCTACGTAACGATTAAGTTAACCTATCATGGCTAGATTTCCAAAGTCAGCCGTGATAGGCTACCCAAATCATCACGTAGCCTATCGCGGGTGACTTTGGAAAAAAAAATAAAAAGCGCGTACGCAAATGGAGGCGCCCATGGGGCGCCGCCATTTGTGTTCCTTATTTTGGCACGTCTAGTCTACGTAAAGATTTACGTAGACTATGGCGAAAATAAGGGAACGCTATTTGCGTTGCCCTTATTTTTGCCATAGTCTACGTAAATCTTTACATAGACTAGACGTGCCAAAATAAGGAACGCAAATGGTGGCGCCCCATGGGCGCCGCCATTTGTGTACGTGCTTTTTTTTTCTTCAAAGTCAGCCATGATAGGCTATGTAACGATTAACATAGCCTATCATGGCTGACTTTGGAAATCTAGCCGTGATAAGCTACGTTAATCGTTACGTAGCCTATCACTTTTTTTTTTTTTTACTTTATTTTGTAATGGGACCCGCTGGGACCCGCCACCGAGAGGGACATTCGCAGGAGGTAAGTCCCATCCCAGGGGGGCCGGGGGGGCAGAGAATTTCACCACCAATTTTGGGGGGCCAAATGCGTTGGCATTCGGCCTCCCCGAGATTCGTGGAGAAATTCTCAGAAATTCTCCACCATCCCTATTGCCATATCAGATTTAGAGCTGGAGAGGAAGCTGCAAGTGATCCAATTCCCACTTGTATCCAAACTCTGGCACACACAAAGGCCAACGGAGGACCAAGCAGACTTGAACTTAGGGATGGGCGGATACTAGGGATGTCAGAGAATTCCGCCATGGATTTCGGGGAGGCTGAATGCCAGTGCATTTGGCCCCCCGAAATTGGTGGCGGAATGGCCTGCCCCCCTGCGCCCCCCGGGATGAGACTTACCTGGGGCAGATCTTCCAGGCGGCGGCAGCTCACGGTGGCTGCAGTGGTGGTTTGGCAGCGGCAGCGGCGGTGGCCGGTCTTCTGACCGGCTGCCGCCGCTGCCATTTCCAATAATAAAAAAAGATGTGATAGGCTACGTAAAGATTTACGTAGCCTATCAAGGCTAGGTTTGGGGAAAAAAAAAAAAACCGTGATAGGCTACATAAATGTTTACATAGCCTATCACATCTGACTTAAAAAAAAAACCCACGCGTACGCAAATAGCGGCAGTCGCGGCCGCCGCCATTTGCGTACGCGCGGGTTGTTTTCAGATGTGATGGGCTACGTAAACATTTTCGTAGCCTATCACAGCTGACTGCAGGGACGCAAACGGCGGTGGCTATGGCTGCCACCTTTTGCGTCCCTGCTAGCCAGCGGCCGGATGTCCGGCTGCTGGCGGAGCCGGCTGGCGGCTCCGCAGAATCCCTGCAGAGCGGAGCTGGCTGGCCAGGATTCCGGGGGGAGGGATGGAACGCCTCCCCCCCACCATCAACATAGTCCGCGAACAGGTAAGTGACTTTCGTACATCTCTAGCGGATTCCCTACCTGCTGGTCCACGGGGAATCCGCCCGCAAGGGGGAGGTGATCCATTTTTCCCCCAGGAATCCGTCTCCCCGGCCATGAAAGAAAAAGGTAAAGTGCAAACCCCCCCCCCAAAACATGATAGGATATATAAAAATTTACGTAGCTTATCACGGCTAGATTTTGAAAGTCAGCCGTGATAGGCTATGTAAATCTTTACGTAGCCTATCACGTTTTTTTTTTTTTTTTCATTTTACTTGGAAATGGTGGTGGCAGCAGCCGGTTGGAAGACCGGCTTCCGCCGCTGCCGCCATCGAACCACCGCCGAACCACCGCCGGGACCTGCCGCCGCGAGGGACATTTGGCCACGGTAAGACCCATCCCGGGGGGGGCGGGGGGTGTCGAAGAATTTCCCCACCAATTTCAGAGGGCCGAATGCCAATGCATTTGGCCTCCCGGAGATTCGTGGAGAAATTCTTCGACATCCCTAGTTTCCCCATCCTGGTGCCCCCAAGATGGGCTGGACTATTTCCAGCATCACCCAGCCAGACATTTCTTAGAAGAGATTGTTTCTTTTTGCAATGCATTTCAAAAGAAGAGAGATTTGTTAGAATAGCATACAAATGATGTTTACTCCCAAGGCAGAAACATCCGTTTTTGTTACTGCCAAGCTATACAAAATAACTGCACAGAAATCAGATGCCATCTTTCAGTTTCATCATTAGATGCTCTTTCTTATTCAGATCCGGCCTCAATAAAATAATGTAGCATTTTGGGATGAAGATGAAACCCAGTAACCCCAAGCTGGAGGCCAAGATAGAGAAGACCTGCACAGCCACCATGTATTTCCCTTTGGTGCTCAGGTAGGTAGGCACAAAGGACACCCAAACACTGCAAAACACCAACATGCTGAAGGTGATCAGCTTGGCTTCGTTGAATGCCCCAGGCAGCTTCCTGGCTAGGAAAGCCACAGTGAAGCAGGTGGCAGCCAAGAAGCCCATATAGCCAAGTGTAATATAAAACATGATGACAGACCCTTCATTGCATTGCAGGAGGATCTGCCCAGGTTGGGAGTGCATGTCAGAGTCTGGAAATGGAGGAGAGATTCCCAGCCAGAGAATGCTGATGCTCATTTGAACACTGGAAGAAGAAATTACAATGGAGTTTGCCAAACCCTTCCCCAACCACTTTCTCATCCTGTTTCCTGGCTTTGTTGATAGAAATGCCACCACCACCATGACAGTTTTTGCCAACAAACAAGAGACGGCGACTGAGAAGATGACACTGAAGGCAGTTTGGCCGAGAAGGCAAGTCACCTTCTGGGGCCGACCAATGAATAGAAAGGAGGACAAGAAGCAAAGCAGGAGGGAGACGAGGAGCATGTAGGTAAGGTTGCGGTTGTTGGCCTTGACTACTGGAGTTTCTTGATATTTAATGAAGATTCCTAAAAGCAGACTAGTGGTTAGGGACAAGAAAAGGGAAAAGAAGGCTAGGATGATCCCCAAAGATTCTTTATAGGAGAGGAAGTTTATAACCTTAGGAAGACATAGATATCGGTCTTTGTTTGGATACTGATCATCAGGACACTTGTTGCAATGTTCTGCATCTGGAAAAAGAAAAGAAAAAAGACTAGTTGCATCATCAGTATAATCCAGGTTTATCCAAACTGCTGGCAGTTGAGCTCCAGAACATCTAACAGGAATGAGGTTGGGGAAAGCTGCTGCAATCTGTCTCAGTCTGTGGTCTGTTACATTCACGAAACCCATGGTGGACAGAAAATACATCTCCTAATGTTTTGGACCTCGACTCCCAGCATTTTTCTCCACTGGCCTTGGGATTGTGGAAGCTGAAGTCAGGGATTGTGGAAGCTGAAGTCCCAAAGATTTGCCTTCCTCTGATCCAAAAGATATGTTAGCGGGTGAAAGCATAGATGCTACCAGAGGAAGATGACACAGGGATGGAGGAGAGCGCAAAGAAACTAATAACATAAATTAGGGATGAGAAGAGGCCAGATTTCAGAATCCCATGCCACAATTTGCAGTAGTGGCCTGTAGCTTTCAAGAAGGATTAGATACATTCATGGAGGTTAGGTCTATCTGTATCTTGTACTCAAAGTGTCTATTTCAGGATATTTATTTCAATTCCCTTTGTGAAATTAGTCTGTGAATACATAAATAGTTTACTATATACATAGCCAGAAAGGAACCTTTGCCAAAAACAACCCCTCCCAGAACATGCCAATGTGTGTGATCCTGTTCCGAAAAAGCAGCTCTTTCCTCTGGAGTCTCCTACCTTCCTGAGTGGAGATTGTTCCTTCTGAACATGGGACACAAGCATAGCAACAGATGGGCTCTTCTTTCTGAATCATCTTGGCATATCCAGGCTGACAATTTTCAGTACATTGAGAAAGAGGGACCGTCTATTCATGAAGATAAGAAACATACAAGAATATTCGTTGATTTTTCTCATACCCGATTTTTTCACCGCTCACCAAGTACACTTTCCTGGTGGCTGTACTTGTGATGGTAGAGGAAGGGGAGAGTTATCTTCCATCTGGTGCTTGACAGGAACAATTTGGTAGGGCTGTGCACAGATCCCATGCTTTGCTTCCGATGTCACGTCAGACTTTGCAAATCAGCCCCAATGTGCTCCAGACTGATTCTGACCCAATCTGTTTTGCCCACTATATTTTGAATTGTGGAGTTCTGCATAGTGTTTTTCCAAACACTGTTTGGGTTGTCCACAACAAAAGCACACACTCACACACACACCAAGGAAAAGGAAAGCAAATACAGAACTACCTACAAGCAGGGTCAGGGAGGAGTACTATCTATAATCCTGAGAAAAGGGTTTTTAATGTTGTTGTTGTTGTTATTATTATTATTATTTAAAAGATATAGAGTTCAAAAATGGGAAGGGAAGGAATACAGAAACTGAGAAGGGCATGGGGGGGAGCCAAGAATAAGGAACGGAATATTTATATAGTTTTTATACTGGATCTAGAAAGAAAGAAAGAAAGAAAGAAAGAAAGAAAGAAAGAAAGAAAGGGAAAACATATAAGAATGGTTGAATTGAGAAGGGCGGTGGTAGCATAGCCCACAACAAGGCAAGGTGGAAGCTAAAGTACTTTTTAATTTTTTTTTTAAATAAAGAATCTAGGAAAGAGAGAAAGAAAGAAAATAGTTTAATTGAGGAGAGCTTGGAGTGAAGGAAGAAGAAGAACAAAACTGCAGTACATCACAGCCACACACACTACGCAGATCTACTCAATTTTCTCTCTAGCCAACTCTAACCTGCTCTCTCTCACAAATTAAAATAAATGCAGGCTGATCTCCAATATATACAGCATTCCCTCCACCCCCTCCTCCACAACTGCGACTGAGTGGACACCACTGGGTTAGGTTCAGCCCTACTTTGGCAGCTAGAGTTGCCATTCACTGAACTAGAGTTGCCATTCACCATTTCCCCCCTTCCTCCTCCTCCTCTCCCCTCCCTCCCCCTCCACACCCCCTCCCTGATCTTTCACAAGTTGATAAATTTAGTGACAGGCTGTCTGGGCTTCAGAATGGCTTCAGAATAACTCTGAATCTCCAAGGCAGACTGAGGGGCTTCGACAGTGTCCCGCTTCTCTTTGGAGTGCCTCAGTGCTGTTCTGATCCACTTCGGATCTCAATGACGCACAGCTGAATCAGCCTGATTTGCTTTGGTATTCGGATTCAGCACTGAAGTGATGCACAGCCCTACAATTTAGGCCACAATCCTATACATGTAACGACAGTACAAAAAGTCCTACAACTCCCAGCATCCTGCAGCCTGCATGGCTAGCAAAGACATCCTGGGAGTTGTATGACCTTTTCCTGTCTAAATACATATAGGATTGCATCCTAAAAGTCTGACGTTTGCCCAACATGTTTCAGGTAGGGGTGGACGAAAGTCTCTTACCTTTCGCTGAAGCTTGTTCGTGGTGGGGGGGAGGCGCTTCGCTGCTCCCACCGTGAAGTTCAGGCTGGGGGGGAGGCTTCCCGCCTCACCCCGGCCGAAATTCAGGCCGGGCAGGAGGCTTCCCGCCTCGCCCGGCCGCGAACTCGAAAGTTTTTTTTAAAAAAAACAAACGCCCCCGTGATAGGCTACGTGACGATTAACGTAGCCTATCATGGCTAGATCTGCAAAGTCAGCCGTGATAGGCTACGTTAATCATCACGTAGCCTATCAGGGGGCGTTTTTTTTTTCTTTTCTTGGAATAGTGGCGGCGGCAGCCGGTCGAAAGACCGGCTGCCGCTCCCGCCCCGCACGAACAGCCGCCGAACCACCGGGCGGACCCGCCGCCGGGAGGGACATTCGGCGAAGGTAAGTCCCATCCCGGGGGTGTGTGCGGGGGGTGGGGGGGGTTCAGAGGATTTCTCCCCGAAACTTGTTCGGGGGGCCGAACACGTTGGCGCTCGGCCCCCCGAAGTTTCGGGGAGAAATTCTCTGCCATCCCTAGTTTCAGGCAGTAGTTTTCCTTAGGGGCAAAGGGTCAGCCTAGGCCACAATTCTGGTACACCAGTTAAACCTTTTTAGTCTTTAATTTCAACTTATCTTTCATGGTATGTTCAAGGTACATTTTTGAGGAGGTGGTTTCAAATATTGTACCAGAATGAAGATCAGAGTTAAGTAGGTACAATAAGTGATGAAACTGAGAAAACTGACATTGGGGAATAAACTCATCCTGCAACCTGGGAAGAAAAAGAAAGAGAGAGGAGATTGTGGGGAGGGATTTTATCTCAATGGCAGAGCCCATATTTCTTCCAGCAAGAACTCCCATTGCACAGACTTTGTCCAAAACAGTGGGGGGGGGATTCACACAGCCACATACAATGATGATGATGACGATGATGAGCCATGCAAAAAGGCAGCCTTTGAAATACAGCTCAGAGCATCCCTAATCCACCCCATTTGCAGATCGTAACAACAAGAAAAACACCCAACACAAAATATTCCTTTGGTTTGGGCCCAGATTCTCCTGTTCCAACAGCACCTCCCATTGCACAGAGAATCAAGTGACTTTAAGATCATGAGTGAAGAACAGTGGGGGCAGCCACATAAGATGATGGATGATGATGATATTGTCAGAGCCACCCAGGAAAGCCATCTTTGCAACCGAAAAACAAATTTTGGGACCATCCAAATTCCATCTCTTTTAACAATGAAGACTGTTTTGGCACCTTAAAGACTAACAAATTCACTCTGGCCTGAATTTTGTCCACACTGTTCACTTCATCAGATGCAGATGGACCCCAGTTCATACCTATTCAGAAGTAACATTGAGAAGCTGTGGAGAAGAAAAATCCATCTTATGAAGGTCTACCAACAAGTACGGAGGACTAAGCATGAGGAAACATACCTGCAAAGCTGAGTGTGTGAGGTAGTGGGCTTGTATAATAAGCAACGATTTCGGAGTGGATTAACAAATACTATTGCAGAACACACTGAAGTCAGGTGTTCCTTTAACACAAAAAACCAAAATGAAAAAAGTTCCCAAAATGAGTTTAGAAGGGTATTTTAACATCTTAAAAATTATATTCATATATATATATATATATATATATACACACACACACACACACACACACACACAGAGTATCTCTCTGTGTGTGTGTGTTTGTTTGTGTGTGAGAGAGGGGGGGGGAGAGGAAGGCCAGCTGGATGAATATATATTCACAAACCTATCTTCCTCCGGCGTGTGGTCGGGATCCAGTGAGCTGGCCTTTCTCTCTCTCTCCCTATCCTTCCTTTCATGCACATGCACAGCCACCCCATTCACACAGAACACCCATGCCATAAAGCAAATTTGGATCCTACACTGGCACAGGAGAGTCATATATTCCCATACAATGGCACACATGATGGGAGGCAGTGGGATCTCTTCCTACACTGCCCTGCTTCACTGAACCCTCTGCTGCCTTCTGTGAAATGGGGGTCTTGCGATGGTCATGCCTACTGTAGCAACCATTTCATGAATGGGCACACCCTGTCGTGGAAGCCATTTTGTGACACTACCCAGAAGAGTTTGTAACATTTTTAAGATGCCTTGTACAAAACACAACAAACCTCACAGCAGGACTCCAAGGGTTCCTTGAAATCATTCCTAATGTTTCCTAATCATAGGCACTATGCTATTTCAGTATCAATGAAACACGTTATGAATCACATCAGTATTATGTACAGTAGCTTACAAAATGATAGGCATTAAGGTTGCAAGCCTATGCCCACTTACCAGGAGTTAAGCACCGTTAAACTCAGTGGGCCATACTTTGCATTAGACATGTATAGGGTTGCATGGGAAGAGATATTAAAGGGCATCAAATGATATGAGTGATGTTCCTCACCTTCTTAAACTGCTTGGGCCACACAATGGCCTTCTGATCAATGGTGACCTTGATCTCTGAGGAGGCCTGTCTCTCTCTACTCCCAACTTCCACTCCAGCAGTGGACTTGTTGGGAAACACTACCCAGTTCACAATGTAGAAGTCGGTTGCCAGTTCCCCATGTTCATCCAGGTAGGCTCCATCCATGGAAGTATTGTAAAGATGGAATTTTGTTAGGAAAGAGTGTAGCTAGAATGACATAGAGAAAAACACACATTGGGGAAAGAGGAACTTCTGTTGTACATCTTGGCTCTTCATGTTTGGGGCTCTAATCTGCAGCAAGTCTTCCAGGCCAATGAGACCTGTTGTGCCTCAATATGGTATATTAGCCTGTTCACAGAATTCCCAATTGCCTGGAAAGTTCTACTCTCATTCATGCAAATGTGCATTTGTGGTCCTTCCAGGTCTTGCAGCTCAAGGCAAAGTGGGGCAGTTCTTGTAAGTCTCTAAATCCAACCAGGTTGTGATCTTTCCATGACAAATAGACAACTTTATTGGCCTCTATAGTCAGATCACCATCATCCCATTATAGAAAACAGAAAAGCAGAGGGAGATGATCTGATATAGCCAGGGGAGGGGGGTAGGGATGCTGGAGAAATTTGAGATGGACTAAAATGAGCTTGGATTTCTAAGAATCTGAACTCCAAAATCTGCTGCAGAGCAAAGACCTTGGGCCATGTGGAGTCCATAGACTTTCGGACTTTTTTTTTTACTGTTCTGAAATTTACGCATTCTTATTCATTGGAAAATACACAAGATTATGGACTTCTGGCTGGGACCAATGTCACTTTGGTTGCTTCCCATGGGTGCTCCGTGGGAGCTTTCTCAAACAGCTTTTTAAAAGGTTGAGAAACCTCTTCATCTCCCCCTGGAATTCAAAGGTGGGGGCAAAGCAGTAGCTCTGGATAACATCTTGGAGAAAAGTAACCCCCATGAGATAGTGGGGGGGGCTGGATTCCAGGATTATCTCCCCAGAGCTTTACCAATGCAAAAAGCTGTACTGAGACTCCTATTTTATAGGAGAAAACAGGGCTGACGTGTCCCATAACAATATATGCTTTAAGAAATATCAACAACTTCTGAGGGATGATTTAAGAAATATTAACAATATTTGAGAACACCTGA
Source organism: Heloderma suspectum (assembly GCF_057233095.1). NCBI lineage: Eukaryota > Metazoa > Chordata > Lepidosauria > Squamata > Helodermatidae > Heloderma > Heloderma suspectum. The sequence goes on along the minus strand of NC_139459.1, from coordinate 353,326,617 downwards.
GGACCTGTAAGATCTGTTTGAGAGAAACATGTCTGTGCCGAGGAGAAGAAAGGAGCTTCAACTCCCCCCTCATCCTCTGTGACAAAAGTGTTGATAACAGAAGATATAGGGGAATTATTTATGCTGATAAAAAGACTTTATCTTCACAATTTACGGAGCAAGTCAAAGGTTTGGATTTAATCCAACATTCCATCACCGCCTTGCAAGGAGTTGTAGATTTAATTAATGCATCACGGCAAAAAATGGACACAAAAATTAACGAGCTGGAAGACCGTGTGACAAGAAATGTAACTATGACACAAATTTGTTTTAAAAATATTTCTGATAGAATTTCTCAACTAGAGACCTTCACAAAAAGATCCAATGTATGTATTATTGGGATTAAAAATTTGCCTAATGATGTAAAATTCCCTATTTTTGTGGATAAACTTTTGCATGAGATACTCCCTATCCCATCTGATTATTTACTTGATATTGAGCAGGCATTTCATGTGCCAAATGCTAAAGGGACTAATTACATGATCATAGCTCAATTTGCAAAAGTCTCCACAAAGAATTATGTCCTGCATTTGGTAAGGGAGGCTGGAAGCCTTTCGTGGAAACAAGATAAAGTTATGTTATTACCAGACTACATCAAAGAGGTGGCAAATAAAAGAAGGCAATTTATCAAAGCAAAGAATATGGCAAAACAAATGAACTTACAATATTACTTAAAATATCCTGCTACACTTTGTATTGTGTCTGAAGGTCAGATGAAGAAGTTTCTAAATCATGAAATGGTGGAGGCATGGCTGAACGTAAAAATGTGAGAGAATTCTGTTACAACCCCATGAACTGGAATCTTTAAACAAGCTTTGTTAACTGTTCGTGTTTAGTCTACATGATCCAGGCTAATTCAGAAGATAAATGATTATAAATATATTGGTTTACTCTCTTCCATCTTTTATTCTTTCTTGCTTTTCTTTATATTTTTTATTTCAAAATATATAATATATCTAGTATAAAATATATTACTGATGGTTGAAAATTTATATTAAGTTTTATTATTATATAATACTATATATTGTTATTATTGTTGTTGTTGTTGTTGTTATTATTAATATAGGCTTTTGGGAAAGAATTGTAGACCTGTTTCTTTGATATAAGATTGATGATATAATATAGAAATGTAAGGGTGTTTATTAAACTATAAGATTGTTAAGGTTATAAATATAGTTTTTAAATAGAATGGCATCGGAGGCTGGGGAGTGTTGGAGTTTAAACTCAATTCTTTAAGGGGGAGGGACAGGGACAGGGGGAGGGAAGGGGAGGGAATTTTCTTCTTTTTTCTTCACTTCCTTTCATCCTCCCTTTTCCCTTTTCCTTTTTTTCCCCTTTTTTCCTCTTTTTTCTTCTCTCTTTGTTATTGTGGTGTCCTCATCAGAATATTGTACTGTTGGGAAACTGAAGTATTGATTAGGTTGTTGGTAATTTTGGTATAGTTTATTTCACTTATCAAGATAAAATAAATAAAAATATATATTTTTAAAAAAGGAAAATACACAAGTTTCTGCTGAGGAAAAGTTGAACGGAATGGGTGAGAATATGCTGCCGGTTACATACTAAGGTAAATTATGTACAGCATTACAAAACCACTTATGTAAATCTTTGCATATTTTTCTGCAGGATGAAAAAAAAAAATCACAACCTTCTGTGAGTGGACAATGGAACACAAGAAAGCCTGAGAGGCTGTTCAGCTTCTCTGGGCGAGCCAGCTGCCTTGAGGAACATTTCTTTAAAAAACATATAATATCACATTTGGTCAGCGCAAATGTTGAGCCTGTACTATCCAAGTGGAGAAGCCCCCTTCCCTTCTTGAAAGAGTGGGTCTTCAGTCCGATGCGGTTGTCACCTCCAAGGGCATTGCCAGCTGGGTAATTGGCTGAGCCAAGCCAGCCAATCATTAAGCTAAAAAAGAGGAGGAAAACGGAGAGAGATGAGTGAGTGAGAGTGGGTGGTGGGTGGCGGCATGCACTCGTGCTGGCTTGCTTATTTCCTTACATGCTATCTGTGTCTCTGTTTACTCTGAGGCGCCAGCTCAGCTCAGCATAATCCTGGTATGTAAAGTAAATAGGGTGTAGAGAGGTGAAGTATATAATTCAGTATGATCATCATCATCATCATCATCATCATCGCTCTCTCCCACACCCACCCACCTGCTTTAAATCTCGACTTTACCACACATTGCTGTCTCTGTGTTCTCAAAGTGTGTGTGAGTGTGTGTGTGTGTGTGTGTGTAAGAGAGACCACGTGGCACTTTCCGGACCATTCACAGAGTGCCGTGTAGTCCTCAGATGTGGGTGGGCCACAAAATGGTGTCTCAGGTCTTTCCAGAAAGCAGATGTTCTCCATGCAGTAATGCATTGCACAGAAGGCCAACGTACCGACCAGGAGGCTTATTATTAACATAGTGTAAAACAGTTCTGTTTTTCTTAGGGATGTCAGAGAATTCCGCCATGGATCTCAGTGAGGCCGAATGCCAGTGCATTTGGCCCCCCGAACTCCATAGAGGAACGGCCTGCCCCCCCCGCCCCCCTGCGGATCCCCCCCAGGATGAGACTTACCTGGGGCGGATCTTCCGGGAGGCGGCGGCTCTGGCGGCAGCGGCGACAGCTGGTCTTCTGACCAGCTGCTGCCACCGCCATTTGCAGTCTTTAAAAAAAAAAAAAAAAACACGACGTGATAGGCTATGTAAAGATTTACGCAGCCTATCATGGCTGGGTTAAAAAAAAAAAAAGCATACGCAAATGGCTATCACTATGGCATAGCGGGCGCTATTTGCGTTCCCCTTTATTTTTGCCGTCATAGTCTACGTAAATATTTACGTAGATTAAGACGGCCAAAAATAAGGAACGTAAAAGGCGGCGGCTGTAGCCGGCGCAATTTGCGTACGCGGTTTTGTTTTGTTTTTTTCCCCAGAGCCCTCCGCGGCCGGAAATCTGGCTGCAGACAGCTCTGGCCTGGCTGGGCCTGGCCAGCTGCTCCGCGGAGCTGCCGCGGAGCACAGCCAGCCATGGAGGATTCTGGGGGGAAGGAACGGATCACCTCCCCCCCCCGTCGAGGATTCCGGGGGGAGGGATGGAATGCCTCCCCCCCCATCAACATAATCCATGGAAAGCTAAGTGACTTTCGTACATCCTTAGTTTTTTTAGGATAAAATTATTTACTTCATTTTATTACAATTCTGTTCTGCCTTTCCTCTGCATTTTTTTAGCCTCACAATACTGTGGGGTAGGTTAGGCTGAGAGGGAGTGCCTGGCCCAGATCATGCTGTGAGAAAACAGAGGCATTTGCTGGTCCTCCTTAGGCAGATTAGCCACCAGCCTCCACTGGATACAGCCATGAAACCCTAAGCCAGGCCCAGCCTCTACATGAATGTTGAAGTGACTCGACACATTTAGGGACGGCGGAGAATTCTACCATGGACTCCAATGAGGCTGAATTCCAGGGAATTTAGCCTCCAGAGTCCGTGGTGGAATGATCCCACTCACTTCCACCTCCGGCTGGATCATCGCGGAGCGGAATCCTCCTCGCCAGCAGCTCCATTCCGCAAGGAATACGGCTGCCATTGCCATCCGTACCACGTCTGATGGGAAACAGGAAGTGATCCGGGCGCAAATGGCATCCAATGCACCATTTGCGTCCCTGTTTTTTCTTGCAATTGGCTATGCATCTGTATTTACGTAGCTATTTACATAGCCTATCACGTGAAAAAACAGGGATACAAACGGCATAGCCCTGCATTCTAGGATGATCAATAAGAGATCCTGGCCTTCCTTTCTCTGACAACCTTTCAAGGACTTGAAGAGCGCTATCTTATCTGCCCTCAGTTAGGGATGGACGAGAATCCCTTACCTTGTCCCGCAGCTTTTTATGGGGTGGGGGGAGGTGCTTCCTTTCTCCCCCTGAAAATTCTTGGTGGGTGGGGAGGTGCCCCGCCCCTCCCCGCCAAAGTTCAGGCCAGGGGGGAGGCACCCCATCCCTAGCCACCAAAATTCTGACTGGGGAGGAGCGCCCCATCTCCCCATCCACGAAAAAAAAAAGTTATCGGGGGGGGAACATGTGGTAGGCTACGTAACGATTTACGTAGCCTATCATGGCTAGATTTTCAAAGTCAGCCATGATAGGCTACGTAAATCATTACATAGCCTATCACGAGCGACTTTGGGGGGAAAAAAGCGCATATGCAAATGGCGGTGCCCATGGGTGCTGCCATTTGCGTTCCTTATTAGGGCATGGGTAGTCTACATAAAGATTTACGTAGACTACGGTGAAAATAAAGGCAACGCCTTATTTTCACCATAGTCTACATAAATCTTTACGTAGACTACCCGTGCCCTAATAAGGAAAGCAAATGGCGGTCCCCATGGGCGCCACCATTTGCGTACGCACTTTTTTTTTTCAAAGTCACCCATGACAGGCTACGTAACGATTTACGTAGCCTATCATGGCTGACTTTGAAAATCTAGCCGTGATAGGCTACATAAATCATTACGTAGCCTATCACGTTTTTTTTTAATATATATATACTTTACAGGGAACTGGTGGCGGCGGCAGCCGATCAGAAGATCAGCCTCCGCCACTGCCCCTGCCGAAACGCCCGCCGAAATGCCGCCGGGACCGCTGAGAGGGACATTCGACAGAGGTAAGTCCCATCCCGGGGGGGGCAGGGGGAGGGCGGAAAATTTCACCACCAATTTCGGGGGGCCGAATGCGTTGGCATTAGGCCTCCCGGAGATTCGTGGGGAAATTCTCCGCCATCCTTATCCTCAGTCTTCTCTTCTCAAGGCTAAATATGCCCAGTTCTTTCAGTCTCTCTTTGTTTCCAGTCCCCTGATCATCTTAGTTGTCCTCCTCCGAGCCCACTACAGGTTGTCTGCATACTCCTCAAGGAGAGGTGACCTGACCCGGACACAGTACACAGGATGAAGCCTAAGCAGTGCTGAGTAGATAGGAACTAGTACTTCATGGGATATTGAAGCTATACTTTTATTAATGCAGCTCGAAAGAGCATTTGCCTTTGTTGCAGCCACACCACATTGTTGGCTGCTATTCAGCTTGTGATCTACAACAATTCTAAGATCCTTCTTGGTTGTAGTATTGTTGAGCCAAGTATCAACCATCTTGTTAACTGTGCATTTGGTTTCTTCTTCCTGGGTGCAGAACTTGGCATTTATCACTATTAAATTTCATTCTGTTGTTTTCTGCCCAGCACTCCAGCCTATCAAGATCACTTTGAATTTTGTTTCTGTCTTCCAGGGTAGTAGCTATCCTGCCCAATTTTGTGTCATCTGCAAATCTGATCAGCATTCCCTGCACCTCCTCCTCCAAGTCATTAATAGAATTTGAAGAGCACTGGGCTCAGGACTGAGCTCTGTGGTACTCCACTCGTTACCTCTCCCCAGTTTAAGAACATCCCATTGATGAGCATTTTTTGAGTCCGAATCTGTAGCCAACTGTGGATCGACCTGATAGTTGTTTCATCTACCCCACTTTTAGCTAGTTTGCTCATCAGGATATCATGGAGCACTTTATCAAAAGCTTGCTGAAGCTGAGGTATATTATATTCACAGCATTCCCACAGTCTGCAAGGGAGGTGACCTGATCAAAAAATGAGATCAGATTCATCTTGCAGGATTTGTTCCTGACAAATCTATGTTGGCTTCGAGTAATCACTGCATTGTTTTCAAAGTGCTTCCAGATAGATTGCTTTGTAATCTGCTCCAGAATTTTCCCAGGGATTGATGTCAGACTGACTGGTCTGTAGTTCCCAGGTTCCTCCTTTTTACCCTTTTTGAAGATAGGAACTGCATTAGCCCTTCTCCAGTCCTCTGGCACTTCATCCATCCTCCATGATTTCTCAGAGAGAATAGACAGTGGTTCTGAGAGTTCTTCTGCCAGTTCCTTTATTGCTCTAGGATACAGGTCATCTGGCCCTGGAGATTTGGACACATTCAAAGTAATTAGGTGTTCCTTGACCATATGCCTATCAGTCTCAAGCTGCAATCCTGCCCCTTCAGCCTGTACTTCGCCTTTGCCAGGGGGGGTCATAGACCCTCTTTCACGAGAAGACTGAGCCAAAGTAGGAATTGAGCACCTCTATGTTTTCTTTGTCATCTGTTATCATTTTGACCTCCTTATTTAATAGCTGAACCACCATTTCTTTCCTCTGTCCTTTACTATGCATGTATCTGAAGAAAGCCGTTTTGTTGCTTTTAGCTTCCCTTGCTAACCTCAGCTCGTTCTCAGCTTTAGCCTTCCTGATGCCATCCCTGCAATTCTGTGCTACCCACCTGTACTCTTCCTTTGAAGCTTGGCCCTCCTTCCACTTCCTATATGTGTGTTTTGTTTTGTTTTGTTTTGTTTTTAGGTCATCACTTAGTTTTTTGTGAAGCCACATTGGTTTCTTCTGTTGTCTTCCACCTTTCTGTCTTGTTGGAATTGTTTGTATTTGTGCCTTTAGAATTTCCTTTTTGAAAAACTCCCACCCATCTTGGACTCCTCATTAGAGTCACTTGCCATGGGACCTTACTCATCATTGTTCTGAGTTTATTAGAACTGGCTTTCCTAAACTCCAGAGTACCCATCTGGCCACACTCAGCTTTTGCTTCCTTTAGATATAACATGGTTGCTTTCCCCAAGAGTTCCTGTAACTGCGACTTCATCCAGTAAGTCATTTCTTTTGGTTAGGATCAAGTCAAGGATAGCTGATCCTCTAGTTCCTTCCTCTACCTTCTGTAGGAGGAATTGATCAGCAACGCAAGTCAGGAATCTCTTGGAGGGGCCATGTCTCGCAGAGTTTGTCTCCCAACTAATATTGGGGAAATTGAAGCCCCCATTACATCATACTTCCTTGAAACAATGGCAATTTGCTTTTCAAAGGTTTTATCCTTATCTTCTCCTTGATTAGGTGGCCAGTAGTAGGCTCCGACCAACATTGTTCCATTTATTTTAACCCAGATGCTCTCGATGGGGCTGCCAAGCTCATCCTCTTGTATTTCTGTGCAGAGATATGTATTTTTAACATATAATGCAACTCTACATCCCTTCTGTTCCTCCTGTTCTTTTTGAACAAGTTATATCCTTCAATTGCTGCATTCCAGTCATGGGAGTCATCCCACCAAGTCTCAGTTACACCTATCAAGTCATAATTTCCCTCCTGTATTAAAAGTTCAAGTTTATTCCATTTGTTTCCCATACTCTGGGCATTAATGTATAGGCATCGAAGACCATGTGCTTTATAGTCTGGCTTTCTTTCTATATGTTTTTGATTACTATTATTGGGTGCTATTAGAGCTGTTCCCTCCATTGTGGTGCATGATCTTTCATCCATTGTTCTCCCCAACTTTACATGATATCCCTCCCCTGTAGGATTCAGTTTAAAGCCCTCCTGATTAATTCTTCATAATATGGCCAAACACATTCTTCCTGGCCTTTGTGAAGTGCAACCCATCTCTTGCCAAAAGTCCATCTTCCAGGAAGCATAGCCCATGGTCCCATCTCTCACACCGGCACCACCTTCATAGCCAGTCATTCACCTGGAGTATTTTTCTTTCCCTTTCTATCTCTCTTCCACCCACTGGAAGGATGGATGAGAAAACTATCTGGATCCCAAAGTTCTTGAGTTTCCTTCTCAAAGCTTCAAAATCTGACATGATTTCTTCATAGCTCCGCTTGGCGGTATCATTTGTTCCCACGTGAATGAGAAAAAAGGGATACCTGTCAGTGGGCTTTATGAGTATAGGCATGTCTTTGGTCACATCTCTAATCCATGTTCCTGGGAAACAACATACCTCAGAGTCCATGGGTCTTCATCACATACTTGGGTTTCAATCTCATGCAGCAAGGAGTCTCACACAACCACTACTCTTCTCTTCTTCTTGCTGTAGGCCTTCGTTTCATTGCCTCTTCTTGACTGACCTTTAGCCTCTTGCTCGCTCTCATGCGGGGTCCCCTGAAATTCTTCCTATGCAGACTGTCCTCCAGTCTCATCCTCAAGTACTTGAAAATGGTCCCATAGTTCTACTGCTTCCACTGGTACAGAGTGGCTTCTAGTTTTTCTGCTCCTGTCACCCTTTTCCAAGGAGTATCTGCTACTTCATTTTTCCTCACCTCAGCACTTTCCACTCCTGCCTCAGCTTGCTGTTGCTCTTCTCACTCCTGTACTTCACTTTGCTGCTGTAGTTCCACTGCCCTGTCCACAAACTCTTTGTGGTCTCTTATTCCATTGAGGGTTGACACTTGCTGTTCCAGTACTCTGACTTTTTTTTGCCAACAGCGTAATCTCCTTGCACTTGCTGTACGTGTAGGCCACATTGATCTCAGGCAAGAAAACAAACATTGCACATAACTTGCAGGTCATCACCACTGGAGACTCTTTTCCTTCCATAGCCTCTATTCCCTTTATGTTTCTAGCTTTTTGATTGTAGAACAATCAACAATTTTGATTGGGATAGCCTGTGCTTTGTCCTCTATTCACTGGGGGCTAACAACACAGTCCCACTGGTATGGAAGTGTGTGTTACAAGAAAGATAATTTTTGTTGTTGTTGTTGTTAGGGACCTCCCCCTTGACCTCCCCTGTCAAACTCCCCTGGCAAGTTCCCATTTGCTCTCCCTGTTCACTCACCCTGATCACTTTCTCTCTCTCTCTAGGAGCTTGCTTGCTTGTATAGCCCCTTGACCAGCTGGAGCAGCTTCCTCTGCTCTGCTCTACTCAGCTAGGAGATAGGAAAGAGACTGAAACTGCCTGTCCACACAGCTGCTGAGAGTACTCAGGCCATGCTCAATTCAATTCAATTGGAGCTCTCAGGAGCACATGGTGAGCACACAGCAACTCAGAATGGAAAGTCCCAGCATGTCAGGTCCCTTGGTCCTCTCCATGCGCAATCACACACTCCAAGGCACCAGGCTTCAGGCTCACTACTTCATTAGTTAGCTACCAGGTTATTTACAAATGCCAGTCCTCGGAGACTCTCAGGCTACAAAGGAAAACAGCTACTCCATAAAATAATGAATACCAATTGAGGAGCCAAGTGGGAATCAGAGATGTTGCCGGCAGTTTGAACAAGAACTTGCCAGCCAGAATAACTTAGGGGGGGATGCCCCTCCCTTACAGTTGTGCCCTCCTATGTAGGCTATCATGTATAGCCAACTAGGTGGAATGTCTGAGCTCCACCTCTAACTTTTCCTGCTTTGCTCTGCACCAGACTCTAGCATCCTTCAGGTCACACCCCACACTCCTCTCCTCCTCCAAGACCTGAGTTCTCATGGGGGAGGAAAGGGGGGGGGGCTTCAGGTCAAGCCATCTGTGAGCCAACTTCCTGAGAAGAATGCCTATCTATATCTGAGCTCGCTAGGGAGGAAGCCTCCCACAGTTCTGGCTGTTCCTATTCTGAGTCTGGGATGCTAACTATTGCCACATGTTCAGAATCATTTGTGACATCAGGCTTACTCCAGCCCACTCACTGCTTTGCCTTTGTCTCCTCTTCCACTGCAGCTCCCCTGGAAAAATCTTCTTTGCTCTCCTGGTTTGCTCTCTCTGATCGCTTGCTCTCTGGAAGCTTGCTCTTCTAACTTGTGTACACGCAGAGCGGCTCTTCACCTCCCTATACATGACAATACACTTATGGTGGCTGCCATTAGCCTATAATGGGGAAAAATACAGCCTTAAATGATATATTGTACACCATGTGCAGCTGTAAAGAACTGACTTTGACCAAAATTGCTGCAATTTAGGTCAAAGTCAGTGCTTTACAGATGAAAATGTGGTAGTATTCGCCATTTACAACTGTATTTTTTTCTGCGATAAGCTAATGGCAGATGCCGTTAGGGTATCGTGTCCCTTACAGAGCCGGAAAGCCACTTCGCCAACTCCAGTGGATGTGACTTGGCTCCAGAGGGTTCCACAGGGCCCCTAGGGCCCCTTGCCCCTCATCAGACACTGCCCCACAGGATTGGACAGTGGGGTGCTCATACATTGCAAGGTACATCCACGGAATCCCTGTTTGCTCCTGGGCATCTCTTCAAAATAAAAAATTGAACATTGAACGATTTCTGACTGAGGCACCCAATAGACCACACTATGTCAACTGCTGCATCCTTGCCCCCAGCTGGGTTCAGATCCCCACTATGGTTTTACAAAGAAGCTCATTAGCTTAACCTAACATACAGGTCTGTTGTGAGGTCTGAGTTCCTTGGAGGAAAGCTGGTGGATAAACAAAGTTCAAGGCAATGTCAGCATAGGAAAAGGAATACCTGCCATGAATGTACCCGTTGAAGTTCCTGCTTCTCTCCACCCACCATCCTCATCCCATTCAGTCGAGATGGGTATGCAGCATGTAATGTCCATGCCACAGCATGGATGGAAGTGTAAATACTGTAGGAGTCTTGAGACAGGATCTTTTCAATCACATCCTGGGGCAATTTCTTCCAGTTCTCCTTTTCTGTACATCGTTTCCAGGATTTCACAGATAACATACTCCTTGAATATGAACAATGAAACACTGTCTCCCCAAACTGCTTGATAGCAAAGAAAAATGAGTCCAAATTGTCATATTGTGGCCTTCTGTTTTTCTTGATTACAAAGGACAAGGCAACATGGGTGTGCTGGAGATCAACCTTTTTGTACAAGAAACTTATGTGGAGGTCCTGCAGAGCTGTCGCAATCAAAACTCTCCCCACAGTTGATTTTGTGATCTGTTCAACTCTCTGAATTACTTCTCCTAGAAATATTATGATATGAGAGTCCCCTGGAAAAACAAATACATTGACACGAGTGTCCATAAAATATGAAATTATGCTGACCTTCATTTTTCCCCTATGCAGCACTGGGATGCTTGCTGAGAAGGCAATGCAAATTCCATTTTTTCTAAGCAAAGGTGGAAAGCCACTCATGAACCTTTCTCCATTGTCATTGTCTGGAGCCAAGAGGCCAATCCAAGTCCATCTGAAGTGCAGAAGCAATTGGACAATCCCCAGGTATGGAGGTTCTGGTTTGGGAACCATCCGGTAAAAGAAAGGGTATTTGTGTCTCTCCTTGGGAACTTGATTGAAAAACCCATAACTGACCTAGAATAGAGAGAAAGAGATGGGTGTTTAATATGCATTTTCCTATTTCAGTCTATGCGACTAAAGTTCAATTTAAGAAAAGACTAATATGCATCTTCCTACTTCAGTCTATGTGACTAAAGTACAATTTTTTGGAAAACACACACACTGATACATTCCATTTTCCCATTTCAACATGCTGAAAAACAGCTTGAAAACAGAACAACCTGCAAGTGGATTTTGGAGCAATTCAGCAAGTTTGAAAATCGCTGGTCTGCCATCCCTCCCTTTTCACAGAAGGTAAAAATTTTCCAGGAGCCCAAGAAAATAAAATCTGTCACTGCTTCCAATTCTTCCCCTTCTATATGCCAGGAAGTGATGGGGCCAGATGCCATGATCGTAGTTTTTTGAATGTTGAGTTCCAAACCAAGACCTTAAGATCATCATCAGCGGCCCTTCTCCGTGAGCCCCTTCCAAAGGAAGTGAGGCGGGTGGCTACTAGGAGGAGGGCTTTTTCTGCTGTGGCACCCCGGCTCTGGAATGAGCTCCCTAGTGAGGTTCGCCTGGCACCTACATTGTATTCCTTTCGGCACCAGGTGAAGACCATTTTATTTTCCCAGGCATTTTAGCATTTTAGCCTTCTAAATTTTTATCTTTGCTGTTTTAAATCTTTATTTTAAACTTCTGCACTGCTGCTAGGTTTTATTGTGGTTGTATTGTTATATTGTGGTTTTAATGTTCTGTATATTTTAAATTGTTTTATTGTGTGTTGTTTGGATTTAATTTTTGTGAACTGCCCAGAGAGCTTTGGCTATTGGGCGGTATAGAAATAAATAAATAAATAAATAAATAAATAAATAAAACCAGCTTTTGCACTCTCCTCTTTCACCCTGAACAAGAGGCTCTTTAGATCCTCTTCGCTTTCTACCATTAGGGTGGTATCGTCTGCATATCTGAGGTTGTTGATAATTCTCCTGGCAATCTTAATTCTGACCTGTGATTCATCTAGGAGTGCACGAAAGCCACTTACCTGGTCTCGCAGCTTTTCGCGGTGGGGGGGAGGCGCTTCGCTGCTCTCCCCCCAAAGTTCAGGCCGGGGGGGGAGGCTTTCCGCCTACCCTGGCTGAAATTCAGGCCGGGGGGGAGGCTTCCTGCCCGCCCGGCCGAAATATTTGCGTTGCCCTTATTTTTGCCATAGTCTACGTAAAGATTTACGTAGACTACAGCGACCAAATAAGGAACGCGAATGGTGGCTCCCTATGGGGGCCGCCATTTGCGTACGCTTTTTTTTTTTTTTACGTCACCTGTGATAGGCTACGTGACGATTTACGTAGCCTATCATGGCTGACTTTGCAGATCTAGCCATGATAGGCTATGTTAATCGTCATGTAGCCTATCACGGGGGCATTTTTTTTTTTTTTAGTTTTATTGGAATGGCGGCGGCAGCAGCCGGTTGAAAGATCAGCTGCCGCCCCCGCCCCTGACGAAGACCCGACAAACCGCCGCCGGGACCCGCCGCCGGGAGGGACATTTGGGAAAGGTAAGTCCCGTCCCGGGGGGGTGCGGGGGGCGGGGGGGCGGAGAATTTCTCCTCGAAACTTCTTCGGGGGGCCGAACATGTTGGCGCTCAGACCCCCGAAGATTCGGGGAGAAATTCTCCGCCAACCATAGATTCATCCAACCTGGCGTTTCTCATGATGTACTCTGCATATAAGTTAAATAAGCAGGGCAACAATATGCAGCCTTGTTGTACTCCTTTCCCAATTTGGAACCACTTGGTTGTTCCATGTCTGATTCTTACTGTTGCTTCTTGACCCTCATACAGGTTTCTCAGGAGACAGGTAAGGTGGTCTGGTACTCCCATCACTTTAAGAATTTGCCACAGTTTGTTGTGATCCACACAATCAAAGGCTTTAGCATAGTCAATGAAGCAGAAATAGACATTTTTCTGGAATTCTCTTGCTTTTTCCATGATCCAGCGAAAGTTGGAGATTGGATCTCTTGTTCCTCTGCCTCTTCGAAACCCAGCTTGTACTTCCAGTAGTTCTCAGTTCACATACTGCTGAAGCCTAGCTTGTAGGATTTTGAGCATCACCTTCCTGGCATGTGAAATGAGCGCAATTGTACGGTAGTTTGAACACTCTTTGGCATTGCCCTTCTTTGGAATTGGAATGTAAACTGAACTTTTCCAGTCTTGCGGCCACTGTTGAGCATTCCAAATTTGTTGGCATATTGAGTGCAGCACCTTAACAGCATCATCGTTTAGGATTTTAAATAGCTCAGCTGGAATACTGTCATCTCCGCTAGCTTTGTTGTTAGTAATGCTTGCTAAGGCCCACTTGATTTCACTCTCGAGGATGTCCGGCTCAAGTTCAGTGACCGCACTATCATGGCTATCAGGGACATTCAGATCTTTCCTGTATAGTTCTTCTGTATATTCTTGCCACCTCTTCTTAATCTCATCTGCTTCTCTTAGTCCCTGCCTTCTTTGTCCTTTATCATGCCTGTCTTTGCACAAAATGTTCCCTTGAGATCTCTGATTTTCTTGAAGAGATCTCTAGTCTTTCCCATTCTGTTGTTTTCCTCAATTTCTCTGCATTGTTCATTTAAGAAGGCCTTCCTGTCTCTCCTTGCTATTCTCTGGAACTCTGCATTCAGTTGGATCTATCTTCTCCTTTCTGCCTTGCTTTTTGCTTCCCTTCTTTCCTCAGCTACTTGTAAAGACTCATCAGACAGCCACTTTGCTTTCTTGCATTTCTTTTTCTTTGGGATGGATTGAGTTGCTGCCTCCTGAACAATGTTACGGACCTCCGTCCATAGTTCCTGAGGTACTCTGTCTATCAGGTGTAATCCCTGAAATCTATTCCTCACCTCCACTGTATATTCATAAGGGATATGATTTAGGTCATACCTGAATGGTTTAGTGGTTTTCCCTACGTTCTTCAATTTAAGCCAAAATTTTGCAACAAGAATTTCATGATCTGAGCCACACTCAGCTCCAGCTCTTGTTTTTACTGACTGTATAGAGATTCTCCATCTTTGGCTGCAAAGTATATAAACAATCTGATTTCGATATTGACCATCTGGTGATGTCCATGTGTAGAGTCACCTCTTGTGCTGTTGGAAAAGAGTGTTTGCTATGATCAGCATGTTCCCTTGGCAAAACTCTATTAGCCTTTGTCCTGCTTCATTTTGTACACTGAGGCCATGTTTGCCTGTTATCCTGGTGATTTCTAGAGTTCTTACTTTAGCATTCCAATCCCCTATGATGAAGAGGACATCTTATTTTGGTGTTAGTTCTAGAAGGTGTTGTAGGTCTTCATAGAACCGTTCAACCTCAGCTTCTTCGGCCTCAGTGGTTGGGGCATAGACTTGAATTACTGTGATGTTGAATGGTTTGCCTTGGATTCGTACTGAGATCATTCTGTCATTTTTGAGATTGTACCCCAGTACTGCTTTTCCCTCCCTTTTGTTGACTATGAGTGCTACTCCATTTCTTCTCAGGGATTCTTGCCCACAGTAGTAGATATGATGGTCACCGGAATTAAATTTGCCCATGCTTGTCCATTTTAGTTTGCTGATTCCCAAGATGTCGATGTTCAATCTTGCCATCTCATGTTTGACCACCTCCAGCTTACCTTGATTCATTGATCTTACATTCCAAGTTCCTAAACAATATTCTTTTTTACAGCACTGGATTTTCTTTTCACCACCAGACACATCCACAGCTGAGTGTCCTTTCGGCTTTGGCCCAGCCACTTCACCGTTTCTGGCACTACTTGGAAATTCCCTCTGCTCTTCCCCAGTAGTATATTGGACACCTTCCGACCTGAGGGGCTCATCTTCTGGCATCATCTCTTTTAGCCTTGTGTTACTTTCCATGGGGTTTTTTTTGGCAAGAATACTGGAGTGGGTTGCCATTTCCTTCTCCAGTGGACCACATTTTGTCAGAACTCTCTGCCATGACCTGTCCATCTTGGGTGGCCCTGCACAGCATATCTTTTGGCTTCAGTGAGTTACGCAAGCCCCTTCACCACAACAAGGCAGTGATCCATGAAGGGGAATTCATTCTTTTTTCTTAGTGTCAGATTATACCCCAGTATGTTCAGAACTGCAATGTTCTGATACTCCTAGGGGCCCCAGTCTTTGGCGTTTTAATGTCTCACTTCTGAATGATGAGAAGCTTAAAACCCAGACGCTACCTGAACTAACAGGGTATTTCATTACTGATGAGGCACAGCAGGTTCATGTGTCATTTAATGGGAGGCTAGGAAAGCTGTTATAAGGGGCCGAATTGTCTCTTATTCTTCCTTTCAAAAAAAGCTTTAAAAAACTCAACAGACGCACTTAAATAAGAAGCTGAAATCTCTCATAACTCAGTTTGCCACTTCCCCCACAGCACAACTTTATCAAGAGCTACAGAATACTAAGTGTGAGTTGAATAATATCCTTTCATAACTGTCAGAATTTGCTCTGACATGTCTATGACAGAAACATTGGGGAAAAGGTGAAAGTCCAAGTAAGATCCTTGAACATCGTCTTAAACAGCACCAACATCAAAATGTTATTTCAGCTATTAAAGATGAGAGTGGTAAACTATATACTTCTTCTCCAGACATTCTCCTAGGGGTGGACGAAAGTCACTTACCTGTCATAGAAGCTTGTTCGCGGTGGGGGGGAGGCGCTTCGCTGCTCCCCCCACGAAGTTCAGGCCGGGGGGGGAGGCTTCCCGCCTCGCCCGGCCGAAATTCAGGCCGGGAAGGAGGCTTCCCGCCTCACCTGGCTGCGAACTCCAAAGTTTTTTTAAAAAAACAAAAACGCCCCCGTGATAGGCTACGTGACAATTAACGTAGCCTATCACGGCTAGATTTGCAAAGTCAGCCATGATAGGCTACGTTAATCGTCACGTAGCCTATCATGGGTGACTTAAAAAAAAAAAAGCGCGTACGCAAATGGCGGCCCCCATAGGGAGCCGCCATTCGTGTTCCTTATTTGGTCGCTGTAGTCTACGTATATCTTTACGTAGACTACGGCGAAAAGAAGTGCAACGCAAATAGCGTTGCCCTTATTTTCGCCGTAGTCTACGTAAATCTTTTTGTAGACTACAGCGACCAATTAAGGAATGGGAATGGCGGCTCCCTATGGGGGCTGCCATTATCTGTACGCGCTTTTTTTTTTTTTTAAAGTCACCCGTGATAGGCTACGTGTCGATTGACGTAGCCTATCACGGCTGACTTTGCAAATCTAGCCGTGATAGGCTACATTAATCGTCACGTAGCCTATCACGGGGGCGTTTTTTTTTTTTCTTTTATTGGAATGGTGGGGGCAGCAGCCGGTCGAAAGACCGGCTGCTGCTCCCGCCCCGCACGAACACCCGCCGAACTGCCAGCCGGACCCGCTGTTGGGAGGGACATTCGGCAAAGGTAAGTCCCGTCCAGGGGGGGGTGCGGGGGGTGGGGGGGTGCGGAGAATTTCTCCCCGAAACTTGTTCAGGGGGCCGAACATGTTGGCGCTCGGCCCCCCGAAGTTTTGGGGAGAAATTCTCCGCCATCCCTACATTCTCCAGACTGTAAAAAACTTACAATTTTTATGGTTTTATTCTGATCTGTATAGAACCAGTAATACAATATCAGAGCAAGATATGGACACTTTTTTCCCCTGAGATCCATCTTCCATGTTTAGATTCTTTAAAACAACAGTTCCTTTTAGCTCCTCTGTGTTTAGAGGAAATTATGAATGCAATAATAAAAATGAATACTAGGAAATCACCCAGACTGGATGGATTCCCAATTGAATGGTATAACACATTTTCTAGTTTTTAGCCCCAAAGTTGTATCGCCTCTATAACTATATTTTTGAAGTGGGCTCCCTTTCTTCTTTGTTAAATGATGCTTACATTACTGTGACTCCTAAGCCAGGCAAGGCCCATACCTATTGCATAAACTATCAACCTATATCATTAATTAATGTAGATATCAAAATATTAACAGCAATCTTGGCCGATAGATTACAACAGGTCATGGCTGTATTGGTTAGACCAGACCAGGTGGGATGTATTAAAAATACACAGTGGGGTGATAATCTTAGATTAGTTTTTGATTTGGTTGCTTTAAACTCAGAAAGAACAGGCAGCTGTTATTTTCTTCAATGCAGAAAAGGCCTTTGACAAAATCCATTGGAAATTTATTTTTACTACATCGATTAATTTCGGTTTTCCTATAGAATTTTTGTAATGGGATAAAATTTTATACTCACCTCCTAGAACAAGAGTAATGACCAACAGTTTATTCTCAGCTTTTTATTTACTAGGACAGGGCACCAGACAAGTTTACCCACTTTTCCCATTGATATTCAATTTATGTTTGGAACCCCAGGCATGTGCTATTAGACGAAATAATAGTATTCATGGATTTGTCCATTTTGGATTAGAATTTAAAATTAGTCTTTACACTGATGATCTTTTGTTGTTTATCTCGAGAATCCAGTCATTGTTTCCAGCATTGAAGAAATTGATTAATACTTTTGGTGAATTGTCCAGCTACTCAGTTAATTGGTCAAAATAGGAAATAATGCCGATTGGACATAGGATATACTCTAGTGTATTAGTAGGGGTGGACGAAAGTCACTTACCTGTCGTCGAAGGCCATTCATGGTGGGGGGGAGGCGCTTCGCTGCTCCCCCCGCGAAGTTCAGGCCGGGGGGGGAGGCTTCCCGCCTTGCCCGGCCAAAATTCAGGCCGGGGAGGAGGCGCCTCGCCTCGCCCGGCCGCGAACGCGAAAGTAAAAAAACAACAACAAAAAAAACGCCCCCTGATAGGCTACGTGACGATTCACGTAGCCTATCACGGCTAGATCTGCAAAGTCAGCCATGATAGGCTACGTGAATCGTCACGTAGCCTATCATGGGTGACTTAAAAAAAAAAAAGCGCGTACGCGAATGGCGGCCCCCATAGGGAGCCGCCATTCGCGTTCCTTATTTAGTCGCTGTAGTCTACGTAAATGTTTACGTAGACTACGGCGAAAATAAGGGCAACGCAAATAGCTTTGCCCTTATTTTCGCCGTAGTCTACGTAAACATTTACGTAGACTACAGCGACCAAATAAGGAACGGGAATGGCGGCTCCCTATGGGGGCCGCCATTATCCGTACACTCTTTTTTTTTTTTTAAAGTCACCCGTGATAGGCTACGTGACGATTGACGTAGCCTATCACGGCTGACTTTGCAAATCTAGCCGTGATAGGCTACGTGAATCGTCACGTAGCCTATCAGGGCGCTTTTTTTTTTCTTTCATTGCAATGGCGGCGGCGGCAGCTGGTCGAAAGAACACCCGCCGAACCACTGGCTGGACCAGGCACCGGGAGAGACATTCGGTGAAGGTACGTCCCATCCCGGAGGGGGTGCGGGGGGTGGGGGGGGTGCGGAGGATTTCTCCCTGAAACCTGTTCGGGGGACCGAACACGTTGGCGCTCAGCCCCCTGAAGTTTTGGGGAGAAATTCTCCGCTATCCCTATGTATTAGTCAATTGGCAATTTCAATGGAGCCCAGAGTTTATTACTTATCTGGGAATAATTATTCCTACAGATATATCTCAAATGATTAGCTCAAATTTAAACAAGTTGATTGATGATATTTCATGAGATATAGATAGATGGGCATCTTTAAAGTTGAGTTTATGGGGTAAGGTGAATACACTTAAGATGAATACCATACCCTGAATTATTTATGTTATACAAGGAATCCCTATACTTATAACTGGCAAATATTTCCAAAAACTAAATGCTTTGTTTTGTAAATCCTTTTGGGGCTCCTCTCCACCAAGAATATGTTTTAAAAGGATGCAACTTCCAATTAATGACGGCGGGTTCAGTTTTACGGATCTAACTATGTACCATTGGGCCTATTTGCTGACCTCTACTAAATGTTGGTCTTTTCCACTCAAATTAGATTTTCCTCTGTGGTCAGTACTGGAATCTTCTTGTCTGGAGCCTCTCTCTAAATGGATGGCATTAGGTTCTCGGCATATTAAGGTAGACAGAGCTCCTCCCACAATTTTGGCAGTTAGGGAAGTTCAGCATATAATGTGATGTCAATTACAGTTGGATCCATTTTCCCTTGCTAAATTGATTTTATGGGGAAATCCATATTTAAGAATTGGCAAGAAAATGTTTTTATGGCAGACCTGGACAGATAAGATGAAATTTGCTTAAGATCAATTAGTGGGGGATGATGATGATGAGTTTTTGGTATTTTCAACTTTTCGAGATCAATTTGATTGCCAGCTTGAGCAGAATGGCATTACTTGCAATTGAAACATTTGTTGGTATCTAGATTTGGTCCTGCTGCTTTTACTGCCTCAGAGTCTCCTTCGCTATTGAAAATACTTACTGAAGCTGATCAGATGCATTGACCCATGATTCATGTTTATAAACATTTATTATCAATGAATAAATATGACACAAGTGGTTTACAGCAGGAATGGAACAGGGAATTGGAACGTCCTTTTTTGCTTAATCAAAGGACTGCTGTTTTGGGCGTCTGTATCAGACATTTCAATGGATCTTTGGTTACACCTTATTAAGCAAAAGCTCTTGCTTCGGATCTATTGGACACCACAATGTCTTTTTAGTAAAGGCTTGTCAAATTCGGCTAATTGTTGGATGTGTAATACAGCCAATACTTCTTTTATTCATATCTTTTGGAAATGCCCACTAGCCGCCTCCTTTTGGGAGGATGTTATTTTATGGATAAATTTTGTATTGGAAAGCACTTTAATATTTACTGGTGTAAATGTTCTTTTAAACTACTTACCTGTTTCTTGGAATGTATCACATGGTCACCGTCAATGGGTTTTTTGTGCCCTTTTGGTTGCTAAAAGACTGATATTACGATATATGAAGGATAAGAGATCACTGCCTATAAAGCAATGGACTGAAGACTTAACAGCACTAGCAACATTTGAAAGAGTGGTTTATAGGAGTAACTTCCAGACAGACTTATATGTGGATATTTGATCTGCTTTTACTGAAGTTTATGTGTAACCTTGCCCCCTTTTTTTCTCGAATATTGTAATGTTAGAAACTGGAAATTTGGAACATGTTGTATTTCTATTTCTATATTGCTCCTTTTTTTAGGTTTTGTAATGTTTTCAGCTTTTTTTGTTTTGTAGAAATTCAGAATAAAAGAAAAAAAATCAAAAACTGAAGCCTCACTGCACCAGTTGTGCTCTTTCAAACTCCCCTGTGTAGAGAAGATGGGGGGAAGAAATAAGGATAGTAAAACCTTTTCAAACTATGTTCAGTTCTTTTCAAAGGACTGCCTGTCTTCAGCCTAACTTGGTGATGCCTGGGCCAATGCCTCCCCCTGAACTTCTCTGGCAAAGCCGAAGCAGACTCAGCCTACATCCCTCACCCCCTATTCATATACCTGTGGGATTTTGTAGATGTCCAGCATGGCTGAAATCTTCTTGGAGATGTCAGAGTCGGCCCCTTCAAGGACTGCCAGGAGGTTATTCCATCTTCCACAGCTGAAGTTTGGAACACTTTGCTCCCCAATGGACAGCAGATCTACCACTGCCTCATAAGTCATTCTTTCATGGAAATAGTTCTCAAAGATGTTGTAGCCCAGGGTGACATTGGGCAGGAGGCTTGGATTCTCATTGATCTCATGAATGGCAAACAAGAAGGGAAGGATGGACCAGTACCTCATTTCGCTCATACTGTAACGAATATAGATGCCATCAGATTTTTTATCCTTATTTCATGAAAATATTTAAGTATTCTTACAATGTTAGGCAATAGAAATTTCTACATTTTACTCTTGGAACTAGACTCCCAATAACACCAGTGGGAACTTTCATCCCGATGCAGAGGGCTGTATCGGGGTGGGGGGGAGGCAGTTTGTTTTTTGTTTCACGAACATTTCACAACTTTTACATGTTTTATTAAAACGGCTTTCTGAGCGATCGAAATCTCTCGGTTTCACTCATGAAACTAGATTCCCATAAACACCAATGGGAACGTTCCTCCCAATGCAGAGGGCCATATCCGGGGGTGGGCAGGTGATTTTTTGTTAGGTCTATGACAGAGAGGAAAAGGTTTGCACTCCCCCTCTATCTCCCTTTGTAGCCATGTACCTAACAGTCCACCCTGCCTGGCATTTATGGATATTTCTAGGGATGGACGAAAGGGACTTACCTTGTCCTGCAGCTTGCTTCGCGGTGGGGGTGAGGCGCTTCGGTTCTCCCCCCGAAGTTCAGGCGAGAGGGGGAGGCACCCCGCCTCGCCTGGCCGAAATTCAGGCCAGGGGGGCTGGCGCCCCATCCCTCTCCGGCAAAATTCAGGCTGGGGATGAGCGCCCCGTCTCCCCGGCCGCGGAAAAAAAAGGAAAGTAAAAACACACACACACACCCGTGATAGGCTACGTAACGATTTGCGTAGCCTATCATGGCTAGATTTCCAAAGTCAGCTGTGATAGGCTACGTAAATCGTCACGTAGCCTATCATGGGTGACTTTGAAAAAAAAAAAAAAGCGCGTACGCAAATGGTGGCGCCCCATGGGCACCGCCATTTGCATTCCTTATTTTGGCACGTCTATGGGAGTACCAGACCACCTTACCTGTCTCCTGAGAAACCTGTACAAGGGTCAAGAAGCAACAGTAAGAACCAGACATGGAACAACCGATTGGTTCAAAATTGGGAAAGGAGTACGACAAGGCTGCATATTGTCACCCTGCTTATTTAACTTATATGCAGAGTACATCATGAGAAATGCCGGGTTGGATGAATCAGAGATCGGAATTAAGATTGCTGGGAGAATTATCAACAACCTCCGATATGCAGACGATACCACCCTAATGGCAGAAAGCGAAGAGGATCTCAAGAGCCTCTTGTTGAGGGTGAAAGAGGAGAGTGCAAAAGCTGGTTTGAAACTCAACATTAAAAAAACTAAGATCATGGCATCTGGCCCCATCACTTCCTGGCATATAGAAGGGGAAGAAATGGAAGCAGTGACAGATTTTACTTTCTTGGGCTCCAAGATCACCGCAGATGGTGACTGTAGCCATGAAATTAAAAGACGCTTGCTCCTGGGGAGGAAAGCTATGGCCAACCTAGACAGCATAGTAAGAAGCAGAGACATCACCTTGCCGACAAAGGTCCGTCTAATCAAAGCTATGGTTTTCCCAGTAGTAATGTATGGCTGTGAGAGCTGGACTATAAGGAAGGCTGAGCGCCGAAGAATTGATGCTTTCCAACTGTGCTGCTGGAGAAGACTCTTACGAGTCCCCTGGACTGCAAGGAGGTCAAATCAGTCCATCCTAAAGGAAATCAACCCTGAGTGCTCATTGGAAGGACAGATAATGAAGCTGAAGCTCCAATATTTTGGCCACCTAATGCGAAGAGAAAACTCCCTGGAAAAGACCCTGATGCTGGGAAAGACTGAAGGCAAAAGGAGAAGGGGACGGCAGAGGATGAGATGGCTAGATAGCATCACGGATGCAATGAATATGAACTTGAGCACGCTCCGGGAGAGAGCGCAGGACAGGAAGGCCTGGCGTGCTATGGTCCATGGGGTCACGAAGAGTCGGACACGACTGAACGACTGAACAACAACAAGTCTACGTAAAGATTTACGTAGACTACAGCGAAAATAAGGGCAACGCAAATAGCGTTCCCTTGTTTTTGCCGTAGTCTACGTAAATCTTTATGTAGACTACCCCTGTCCAAATAAGGAACGCAAATGGCGGCACCCATGGGGTGCCACCATTTGCGTACGTGCTTTTTTTTTTTTCCAAAGTCACCCGTGATAGGCTACATGATGATTTACGTAGCCTATCATGGCTGACTTTGGAAATCTAGCCATGATAGGCTACGTAAATCGTCATGTAGCCTATCACGGGTGTGTGTGTGTGTGTTTTTTACTGTACATTTTTTTTTTTGCAATGGCAGCAGCGGCAGCGGCAGCCGGTCAGAAGACCGGCCGCCGCCCCCGCCGAAATGCCACCGAAACGCCGCCGGGACCCGCCGCCGAGAGGGACATTCACCGAAGGTAAGTCCCATCCCGGGGATGGCGGGGGGCCGGTGGAGAATTTCCCCACCACTTTCAGGGGGCCGAATGTGTCGGCACTTGGCCTCCTGAAGATTCATGGAGAAATTCTCCGCCATCCCTAGATATTTCAAAAAAAAAAAAAAAAGTGGATGTGAGATGCAAAGAATCACATTTCATGTCACATTTAGTTTGGCCCCCATGCTATCTCCAGTCTAAAACCTCATGCAACATAGCTGATGATCCCAGCATATTGGGTGCGTAGAAAGGAGTTTTCCTAATGACAAGGCACGTGACTGTTTGCAAACAAAAGGGCCTTAATAACAAAGCCAGGGCAGATGTCCACTCAAGTGCTGAGAAGGCTGTGCAGAAGCATCAAAGATTTATGACCACAGTCCTAAAGCTACCTGCCTGAGAGTGAGCTCTGTTGGGTACAGTGGTATGAATGTCTCAGTAATCATACATAACTTAATTGCACTTCAGGTTCAATCAAAATATATGTTAGAGTAGTTTATGAGATGATGGGGTGGTTCTCTAGGAAGTGGTGTTGTTTTTGGTGGGGTGTTGTGGGAACATATATGAAAGGGAGCAATCAGTTTCCAAACTAGAAGCATAGTAGCCAGGCAATTTGTTTCTCTCCATGGACATACTATGTTATTCCCAGACACATTGGAACTGGGAAGCTAATTCCAAAATAATGCTATGGAACTCCCTGCCAAGCTACTCACGGTGGGCTCCCTCTTTGGTGTCCTTATCCTGGCAGGGAAACACACTTTAATTCAAGAAGCCTTTTGCTTGTCTGCTGTTCTCTTGGAATGGGTGGTGTCTTTATTCCATTATGGTTGTGTTTTTAGTCGTGCTTGAATGTATTTGTTGTATTATTGATTTAATCTAGTTTTTATTCATCCATGATTGCAATGAAATTGAGTGCCATTTTATGGGGAGAAATGTGTATTAGAGAATCAATCAATCAATCAATCAATATGTAAATAAATAAATAAAATCAGATTATGTCGACAACCATTTATCTGTTCTATTTCATAGGAGTTCAAGGTTGTGCATCGTTGTGCAAGGTTGCGCATGGTCCCGTTCCCCCATTTGATCCACACAACAACTGTGTGAGGTCAATAAACTGGAGATGGTGACTTGGCCAAGGTGACCCCGTGAAATTCATGGCTGAGTGAGAATATCTCTTTGGCTCTAGCAGGTCTTGGTCCCTAACAGCTGCATTACACCCAGTTTCCAAAGATAGATAAAGAAAGGTTTGGCAGAATCGAGGAAGCATTTAGACCAGAATTCCTTAACTGCCCAACCAGCTTACAGAGACTTTGTCACACAGCTAAATACAAAAAGCACCAATATGTCTGGGACATAGATCATTGCCTGAGCATGGACCTTCCCCTACTCCCACTGTACATGCAATGCAATACAGAAGGCTCCGTTCTTCCTTGTGTATATGCCATATTGCATCCTATCATTCCTCAACAACCTTCCTGCACTTCCTTCTCAAGCAGGTGCATCTGTAAACACAATGTAACACCTTCCTTCTTATACAGATTAGCAGAACATGACATGGTGTCAGGGTGGAAACTGAGCCGATAGAACCCCAGCGCAGTTCTGATTCTGAGGAGGATCAGCAATCTGTGGGAGAGGAGCCAGCTCATCCCTCACAGGCACAGCAGCTGGCAGAGATTCCTCCTGCCAGCATTCCTGGGATAGATAGTGACCCTGGCAGTGAGAGAGTGTGGGAGGGGGCTTGCTAGATGTTCGACGCAGATGCAGGGAGCAATGAGCAATGGAGGGCATGGAAAGGAGGCGTAGTGCCCATTTGGCACGCAAGCAACGGCCGCCTCCCATGAACCCAAGGGAAAGACGGAGGATCTCTCCCTAGCCCATAAGTTCAGGGTCTTCAAGTGATTCTCCTTCAAATGGGGATCAACTGCCTACTTGGAGCATAGGCTACTCTGCTGTTCATTGCTTAGTCACTGGTGATTAGCATCTGAAAGAGTCATTAAGTTGTAAAAGGATTAAAGCCTTGAAAAGAATCCTTTCATCTGTGTCTTGAGTTGGCTACTGGAGTGTACTGAAATAGGCCGCTAGGGGGCTCCTGACACATGGCATCTACACCAAATATGGGGTGAACCCCTTCCCTTTCTTTCGTGCAATTCCAGGGAAATGAGGTGCCCATATTATTACTCCTGAGTGGCAGCTGGTGCTAACTGGAGCTTGGGTGCCAGAGAGCAGGGTCACCAGAGATGGAGCAGTCACATAAATCCCCAGTAGTCAGTGCCTCATGCCACACACAGGGGGAACTAAGGCACAGGAACTTTATCTTCATGAGGTGGGTGTCGGCATTCACACAGCAACACAAAAGCACTCATTTGGCCCCAGGCCCACAGTAATAACAACAACAACGACAACAACAACAACACAGTAACAACAACAACACCCTGTTGCAACAGGGGGTTTTGCATATCATCACCATATCCTCAGGGCCACAATGAAAAGCAAAACAGCCTTTGAAAACTTGTAGCAAGTACTGAGAGCATCAAACATCTTCTCCTTTGCACTTCCCACCACAAAGCATTTCCCCCAAACACCGCTCTGCATGTTTTCTCAGAAGCAACTTGGAGAAGGAGCACAATATAAAAACAATATGAACATTGGAAGCTGCCATTTATCAAGTCAGGTTATTGGTCCATCTAGCCCTGTATTGTCAAAAGTGACTGTCATAAGGTTTCTGATGTTCCAGGACAGAGATTTTTTAGCCCTCCCTGGATATGTCTGGGACCTCCTGAATGAAGAAGATACTGTCTACAACTGAACCATGGCCTCCACCCTCAGAAGTAAGAAGGACTCAAGGGTAAGCATGGGCTGCAGCAAGAGACATCAAAAACCGGAACTTACCATGTTCACAGAGCATCCCCAAAAGGAAGGGAACGCAGGGTTTGAGATGGAACTTGGGAGGATATTTTCTTTCACATCGCTAAAAAGTGAAAATAATTTCATGGCTTTTGAAAAATAGACAGGTTTAGCTTCACCCTACCCCAAATGCACCAAATGTATTGTCAAACAGAGAGAGAGAGAGGGAGAGAGAGAGAGAGAGGGCACTGCACCTTTTGTTTTAAATAAATAAAGAAGGGTGCAATCCTATGGCTGCTAGTAAGCAGCTAGACGGCCATAGGATAGGTCAGTATCTGGGAACTGAGCTCAGATCTGGTGCTCCAAGGTCAGTTCCAGAAGAACCGACCCCACCCCCTCCTGCACTCCCTCGTAGGCAGTGTGGATCAGCCCCACACTCGACACTCATAAGAGCAACGCGGAACAGTGAAAACGGGGCATTCCCATGTGTGTGGCAGGGCAGGGAGGTCAGAAATGCCAGTATTCTACATCCTATATGTTGTTCAATCGCTGCCTCTCACTCACACTCTGAAATCGGCTGTCTAGCCATGATAGCAGGGCAGGGGGAGTGAGGAGGAGATCTGCTCCTCACCACTCCTCCTGCCCTGCACTGGATAGGCGGTTGCCCCCAGGCTCGGAGGCGACCATCGATCCAGACAGGATTGCTCCCTCCATGCATTAAATAGACAGTGTTAGCCTCACTGCACACCAAATGCACCAAAGGTACTGTCTGAGAGAGAGAGAGACAGAGAGAGAGAGAGAGAGAGAGAGAGCATTGTCATTTTTTTGGGTTAAATAAAAAACAAACATTAAATTAAATTCCTTCCTACCTTCCTTGTCTCTGGGAAATAACCAGAAATTATGCTAGGTCTAATTCTCCCTCAGCATCTCTTGCCATGCCAAACACATTTTCTTCAGCTCAGAGCACAACCAGTGTGGCAGCTGGCTAATCTAAGACCCTGAAGATAACTGTCTTTTGGACCCCCTCAATTTAGATAGTGTGGTGTCTCACTTCAGTACTGAGGCACAAAACTAACATTTCTCCCCATCCACCACCACCACTCCTTGCTTTACAATTGTTTCTACATTCCTGAGATATTGGTTGTTGTTGTTGTTCAGTCGTTAAGTCATGTCTGACTCTTCATGACCCCATGGACCATAGCAAGCCAGGCCTTCCTGTCCTCCGCTCTCTCCTGGAGTATGCTCAAGTTCATATTCATTGCATCAGTGATGCTATCTAGCCATCTCATCCTCTGCCGTCCCCTTCTCCTTTTGCCTTCAATCTTTCCCAGCATCAGGGTCTTTTCCAGAGAGTTTTCTCTTTGCATTAGGTGGCCAAAATATTTGAGCTTCAGCTTCAGGATCTGTCCTTCCAATGAGCACTCAGGGTTGATTTCCTACAGGATTGACTGATTTGACCTCCTTGCAGTCCAAGGGACTCGTAAGAGTGTTCTCCAGCACCACAGTTTGAAAGCATCAATTCTTCGGCACTCAGCCTTCCTTATAGTCCAGCTCTCACAGCCATACATTACTACTGGGAAAACCATAGCTTTGATTAGACGGACCTTTGTCGGCAAGGTGATGTCTCTGCTTCTCTCTAGGTTTGCCATAGCTTTCCTCCCAAGGAGCAAGTGTCTTTTAATTTCATGGCTACAGTCACCATCTACGGTGATCTTGGAGCCCGAGAAAATGAAATCTGTCACTGCTTCCATTTCTTCCCCTTCTATATGCCAGGAAGTGATGGGGCCAGATGCCATGATCTTCGTTTTTTTTAATGTTGAGTTTCAAACCACCTTTTGCACTCTCCTCTTTCACCCTCAACAAGAGGCTCTTTAGATCCTCTTCACTTTCTGCCATTAGGGTGGTATCGTCTGCATATCGGAGGTTGTTGATAATTCTCCCGGGAATCTTAATTCTGACCTGTGATTCATCCAACCGGCGTTTCTCATGATGTACTCTGCATATAAGTTGAATAAGCAGGGTGACAATATGCAGCCTTGTCGTACCCTTTCCCAATTTTGAACCATTTGGTTGTTCCATGTCTGGTTCTTACTGTTGCTTCTTGACCCTCGTACAGGTTTCTCAGGAGACAGATAAGGTGGTCTGGTACTCCCATTATGTTAAGAATTTGCCACAGTTTGTTGTGATCCACACAATCAAAGGCTTTGGAGTAGTCAATTAAGCAGAAATAGACGTTTTTCTGGAATTCTCTTGCTTTCTCCATGATCCAGTGAACGTTGGCGATTTGATCTCTAGTTCTTCTGCCTCTTCGGAACCCACCTTGTACTTCCAGTAGTTCTCGGTTCGCATACTGCTGAAGCCTAGCTTGTATAATTTTGAGCATCACTTTGCTGGCATGTGAAATGAGCACAATTGTGTGGTAGTTTGAACACTCTTTGGCATTGCCCTTCTTTGGAATTAGAATGTAAACTGACCTTTTCCAGTCTTGTGGCCACTGTTGAGTGTTCCAGATTTGTTGGCATATTGAATGCAGCACTTTAACAGCATCATCTTTTAGGATTTTAAATAGCTCAGCTGGAATACTGTCATCTCTGCTAGCTTTGTTGTTAGCAATGCTTCCTAAGGCCCACTTGACTTTACTCTCTAGGATGTCCGGCTCAAGTTCACTGACCGCACTATCATGGCTATCAGGGACATTCAGATCTTTCCTGTATAGTTCTTCTGTGTATTTTTGCCACCTCTTCTTAATCTCATCTGCTTCTGTTAGGTCCCTGCCTTCTTTGTTCTTTATCATGCCTGTCTTTGCACAAAACGTTCCCTTGAGATCTCCAATTTTCTTGAAGAGATCTCTAGTCTTTCCCATTCTGTTGTTTTCTTCAATTTCTTTGCATTGTTCATTTAAGAAGGCCTTCTTGTCTCTCCTTGCTATTCTCTGGAACTCTGCATTCAGTTGGGTATATCTTCCCCTTTCTCCCTTGCTTTTCGCTTCCCTTCTTTCTTCAGCTACTTGTAAAGCCTCATCAGACAGCCACTTTGCTTTCTTGCATTTCTTTTTCTTTGGGATGGATTGAGTTGCTGCCTCCTGAACAATGTTACAGACCTCTGTCTATAGTTCCTCAGGGACTCTGTCTATCAGGTCTAATCCTTGAAATCTATTCCTCACCTCCACTGTATATTCATCAGGGATATGATTTAGGTCATACCTGAATGGTTTAGTGGTTTTCCCTACATTCTTCAATTTAAGCTGAAATTTTGCAACAAGAAGTTCATGCTCTGAGCCACAGTCAGCTCCAGGTCTTGTTTTGACTGAGTGTATAGAGCTTCTCCATCTTTGGCTGCAAAGGACATAATCAATCTGATTTCGATATTGACCATCTGGTGGTGTCTATGTGTAGAGTCATCTCTTGTGCTGTTGGAAAAGAGTGTTTGCTATGATCAGCATGTTCCCTTGGCAAAACTCTATTAGCCTTTGTCCTGCTTCATTTTGTACACCAAGGCCATGCCTGCCTGTTATCCCGGTGATTTCTTGACTTCCTACTTTAGCATTCCAATCCCCTATGATGAAGAGGACATCTTATTTTGGTGTTAGTTCTAGAAGGTGTTGTAGGTCTTCATAGAACCGATCAACCTCAGCTTCTTTGGCCTCAGTGGTTGGGGCATAGACTTGAATTACTGTGATGTTGAATGGTTTGCCTTGGATTCGTACTGAGATCATTCTATCGTTTCTGAGATTGTACCCCAGTACTGCTTTTCCCACCCTTTTGTTGACTAGGAGTGCTACTCCATTTCTTCTAAGGGATTCTTGCCCACAGTCGTAGATATGATGGTCACCTGAATTAAATTCGCCCATGTCTGTCCATTTTAGTTCGCTGATTCCCAAGATGTCAATGTTCAATCTTGCCATCTCATGTTTGACCACCTCCAGCTTACCTTGATTCATTGATCTTACATCCAGGTTCCTAAACAATATTGTTCTTTACAGCATCGGACTTTCTTTTCACCACCAGACACATCCACAGCTGAGTGTCCTTTCGGCGTTGGCCCAGCTGCTTCACTCTTTCTGGCGCTACTTGGAAATACCCTCCGCTCTTCCCCAGTAGTATATTGGATACCTTCCGACCTGAGGGGCTCATCTTCCGGTGTCATCTTTTTTAGCCTTGTGATACGTTCCATGGGGTTTTCTTGGCAAGAATACTGGAGTGGGTTGCCATTTCCTTCTCCAGTGGACCACATTTTGTCTGAACTCTCCGCCATGACCTGTCCGTGGGTGGCCCTGCACGGCATAGCTTATGGCTTCACTGAATTATGCAAGCCCCTTTGCCACAACAAGGCAGTGATCCATGAAGGGGAAGAGTGATATTGGACACCCCCCAAAATGTTTGCCAACCTTGTTTAAGAAGTTAATGCTCCCAGCATGTGCAAATCCACATGTTCAGCTCACTTAATTACACCATAGAGCCATCATGATGATAGGATTAAAATGGAGTTTGCTTCTTCTGCCCTGATGTGGGCACATTTACTTGGGAATAAACATTATACTGTTGTAAAAAGGAAAGGAAGGGAAAGGAAAGGATCATATGTGCTAAAAAATAATAAAATAAGGATCTTTAAAGGTATCTATATCTCGTTGTTTATTGCAGCCTTAATATAAAATGATTTTTTAACATACTGTGAAACAAAAGATACTGCTGTGAATACTTCCAACCCCAGGACACCTGTGTGCTACTGTTCCAATCACCTGCTGAGCACTGGGTAGCCATTCTGAGGGCCCTATTCTGCAGGGGCCCAGACTCTCGACCAGAGATCCTGCAGTAATTGCACCACTGCTGGCAGCTGGCCATTGATCTGAGGAGCTGATGCTGGGCCTGACTGAAGAGTCCAAATGGAACCTCGCAAGGGGCAGCATTTGAAATGGCAGCCTGTGGACTAACCAGACAGTGACCTATAATTTGTCTATCCTCCTCAACAATATTTCCCTAAAAGGAAAGAAGGGTGAAATAGGGATGAGAACTAACAGTCTCATGGACCCTGCTTGAAAGGGGAGCCACCAGAAAAGAGAGATTCACTGTGTCCTGTATGCAAAAAAGAAAATCTGGAGAATAGGAATTCAGAGTTGGGCACATCATCACTTACGATTTATATCGGGTAGAGGGAGGCTCCGAGAAAACATATGGCTCAAATTCAGTGTTCGCTGTAGATGTGATCCCACTAATCAGGTACTCTCCTGGCCTGTAAAAATTAAATGGCTTGTTTTCTTCATTTATTACATTAAATCGGCATTTTGTCTTCAGCAAGCCACATGGAACATGGAGCAACAGAGTAACCAAGAGCAGCAGCAGCATGCTGGCAAGTTCAGCTACAGTCCCCTTCTGTTTCTCTTGGGTCTCCACACACAGACAGGAAACCCTGTGACTAGTCTCAGGAACCCCTAATTCGGAGCCAGCCTCTCTCACTGCTGCAGTGCCTTGAGTAATGAAGTTGTGGTCTGGCCTGGCCTCAGCTCTGAAGGGGTCATAGGGTGGCCAACTATGCACTGCCAAAGCAGAGGACAAAAGCGGACACCAATTTGTATGATACGTGCATATATATTTTGTTGAAATAAAATGGCAAGATATATCAGCGTGGTGGAGAGACTAACTACTTCACCTTTGCACCGGCTCAGGCTGCTGTCCAGGTGCTGTTGTCAGATAATGTCAAGGCCCCGTGTCCTCTCCCTCCTTGTGGTGCTCTATTTTTAATCCAGACTCAATCTGGATACCCCAAGTACAGGACTTTCCTCTGCTGGTCTCCAAAATAGGGAGTTCTCCTTCGTAATGTAAAATGCTCAGCCACCCTAAAAAGGGAAGATATTAAACCACACACTGGCACAGTACCTGCCTTCCCCGCATCTCCCCCCAGGCTCTCAGAGGATCAGGAGCTATTTATGACCAGAGTTTCAGGGTTCAGATATGAAGAGTTGCCAGGTATTGCTCTTGATCTGAGGTTCCTTGCATCATTTTCAAAAGGGATCTTCAGAAATTGAAATCCCTCAAGCTTTGGTGAGAAGTTGACTTAACAACCATGATTTGTATAATTATTATACGAGAGCAGAAATCACTTCTGCAAACTTGTTTACTCTGTCTGTCTGTCTTTCTGTCTGTCTGTCTCTCTCCCTCTCTCCCTCCCTCTATCTTTCTCTCTGGCTCCATGGGCAGGTGGCCATGTCAAGAAAACATGTTTGCACCATTCACCAGTGTAAGTCTATTTCATGCATCCAAGGGAGTAGCTCAGCAAATGCTGACTGACATTAGATGTACATTTCATCTTAGTTTTAAGGCAACTGATCCTTTCTGAACTTTTTTCTGCTTCATTCATTCATGAACTTAATTGAATGATGGACTTGATTTAGTTCTTTGGCCTACCTTGGGGGTAGTCTGACTCACACCTGGACCACTTGGCAGGCACTAACCTGGTGATCAAGGAGTTTAAAGGGGATCTTGGGGGAAACAGCTTATCCTTCTCCATAAACACCACCATTAAGTCTGGCTTCCCATGTCCAGAATATAGGAGTTACTTAGGGCATGGGTGGTGGCAAAATTCAACTGACCTTCAGAGCAAAAACAAACACTTGATGTATTGCATTTTTCAATATATGAATACAATTAGTGAATGGATAAATTTATCAATTAGGGTCACAGACCAGCAAAATCTATATAAAACATATAAAATGCAGTTAAAACTAGTATAGTAACACAATACAATCTGTGAGATTCTTTTTCTCAAGAAAATAATATTTTTTCCCCTAGTATGCATTGTACAAAAAAACTGGCAACCCTTCCAGTAACACAATTAGACATGTCCCTTAAACAAATGGAGAGCAAAGTGGTGGAGCTATTTCCTGGGACAGCAGTTAATAGTGGGGAAATTTGCCTTTCTCTGCATTCCCTATATAAGTTGCAATATAAGAGAATGTGTTCAACTAATTAAGTTCCTCCAGCACCACAGAAATGTATCTGTTCACTAACCAAGATGTTACTAAATCGTCCATTTAATAGTGCCGATGGCAGCACAATAAAACAGGTAAGAGTGAATATTCTTCTATACCTTGGAATAGTTAACATGCACAGATATGGAGCTGCAGTGATCCTGTAATTTTAAAAAATATTATATTTAGTATAAAGTTAATGGAGGACATGGTTTATTTGCAGCAGTTCTCAGATGCTGTAGATCTAAGTCAATTCATCTTTGAACAACAAGAAATTGGGCCTTCTCATGCCCATAATTGCCCACAACTAGAAAGCATAAATGTTACCACCACTTGAAGGGATCGATCCATACTTTGCGTTCAGCTGATTGGATACCCACTTGCGAGTGAAGATGGGTCAAAGAAGACTCAGACAGCAAAGTCTGGGTTAAAAATTGGGCCACATTTATTGAAAATATCTGCAAAGGGGTACCTAGGATCTTGCCACCCCTCCGGACTGCCCCTTCTGGGGGAGGTAGACCTTCCCCTGTCACCCCCTCCCGGTGCCTGGGTGAGTGAGGAGGGTTGGTCTCCCAGGCAACCCTTATCCCCCCACTGAGCCACACAACCCGTTTGGGGGGCCTCAGGCATCACCTGTCACCATAAGGTGCCTGTGCATGCACACCATCCCTACTCTCTTTCTGCTTTTGCCCATCCTAGCCACAAACTGAAAAGTGACCTGAGAGATTGTACTAAATTCGCCTACTGGATGCACCCCAGCCCCAATAACAGTGTGAAGTAGGCAAAAAGACACACAGTAAAGGCCAATTAACTGTGAGCCAAAAATTCCTACATGGCTCCCTAAAGGGGCAACCGGTGTAAACCCACACTGCTTAAGGGAGGGCGGGAGGGAGCTGCATGAGCGAGACAGCATTGTTTGGGAGGGGGGCAGAGCTTAAGGCAACTCTGCCAGCCCCTCCCCAATTGGGGGTGCCACTGGGGGTGCCAATAACCCGCACCCACGTCATCTCTCCCCACCCGCCTGCGATAGCCCCCCCCTTGCAACCAGACGAGCTGGCGCCGGGGTTAGGGCATTTCTGGATAGATTGCTATTTTCCCCACACCAGAAGGAAGACCCAATAGCTTCCTAACAAATATTATAGACTGGACCCTTTCCATTTGGGAATTGGATCCCCAAATCCAAACAGGAATGCCATGAGTGAGTTGGGCCAGAGTCTTAGCTTTGTAAATTTGAACTGCAGAGGGGATCAACTGACCACTTTGCATAAAGAAAAGTCTTGAGATCAATTTGAGGCTAAGGTTTGCTGAATCAATTGCCTGCCTGCGTTGTTCAGACCACAATCCGGTTCTCTGCATTTGTATGCCTAGGCATTTTATATGGGAGACTTGCTTGATGGTGTTACCATTTAAAGTCAATTTATATTGTTTACGGGCTTTTGAGAACACTACAACTTTAGACTTGCTATAATTGATGGTCAAGCTCTTCTCGGGGCAATAAATTGCAAATGCAGACAATAAGCAATTTCACCCAGTTCTGGAAAGTGAAGCAGTACAGCATCATCAGCATACAAAAGTAGAGGTATCTTAGCCTTGGACAGCTTCGCAGTATGGGAGCCAACATTACGAAGATAAGTGGCCAAATCATTTAAAAATGAATTGAACAGAAAAGGGGCCAAAATGCAATGCTGTCTTACACCCCTTGTAACAGGGATTGGATTAGAAAATAGTCCCTGCTGCCCACATCTAAGTTGACTAGAAGTCTGAGTATACAAGCATCTAAAAAGGAATGGTAGGTACGTTTCCATAGAACTTGTATATAATTTAGACTAGGACTGTGCACAGACTGCCCCCCCTCACTTTAGATGCCACTTTGGACCTTCAGAATGGGCCCCACTTTGCTTCAGACTGATTCAGACTGCATCCGCTTTGATCTGAATCTGAATCGTGAAGCGAGATTCGGACATCCAAATCACTTGTTTCTCACACTTTCCCATTGAGTTTCATGGGAAAATACAAACAGCCATACCTTTTTCAGTTTGTAGGCTACATTCAAGTTATTGGGGAGCTCTCAGACTCCCTGTACAGGTGTCCTCCTATCAAATTTCAGACAGTTTGGCTTAGTAGTATTTGTGCTAGGTACAGGTGAATTTTAATGTTTTCCACAAAAAATCTCAAAGCAAGGAGCTATAAGTTTTCACTGGTTGCACAGAGGTACATGAAATTTGGAGAACTCTCTGTCCCCCTGGAGCAGATTCCACCTCCCATATTTCAGACAGTTTGGCCAAGGAGGTTTTGTGCTAGGTGCAAATGAACTTTGATTTTTCTCCACAATTTTAATGTTTTCCACAAAAAAATCTCTAAGCAAAGAGTTGTAACTTTTCACTGGTTGCACAGAGGTTCATGGAATTCAGGGAGCTCTCTGCCCCCATGGAGGGGTGTCCATCTGCCAAATTTCAGACAAATTGGCCCAGGAGGCTTTGTGCTAGGTGCAGCTGAAATTTGATTTTTTTCAACAAAAACTCTCAAAGCAAAGACCTAGAACTTTTCACTGGTTGCACAGAAGTGCATGGAATCTGGGGAACTCTCAGTGCCCCTGGAGGGAATCCAACCTGCCAAATTGCAGACAGTTTGGCCAAGGAGGTTTTGTGCTAGGCACAGGTAAAATGTCCTGTTTTCAGAAACTCGAACCAAACTCAGAATAAACGGAGGTTAGGTCTTGAAGCGGAAGAGGTCACTATTATCCCAAATCCCTGCTGTCAGTTTTGATGACCTCAGGCTCACAGTTGTTTTGTCTGATAGAGGCAGGAAGATACAGCAAGCAACCCCACCAGGCGGGCACATCATGGGGAACTGAGAGCAACAACAATGGTCTTGTCTGACAGCGGCAGCAAGACACAGCCACCCTGCAAGGCGGCAACTGTGATAGTTCTAGAGCTAATACATACCAATGAGTGCTGACCTCATATTCTATAGGGAAGAGCTGCTTGGGACCAGAAATGAATTAACAATGCTTTGCCACAGGGGTATATTATAGGGAAGAGCAGCATAGGGTCAGAAACCAAATAGCAATGCCTTGCCCAGAAGAGCATATGTTGACCTTGAAAGAAGACAATGCCTTGCTCACCAGGCCATATTATTCTTGAAACAGGACAAGGCCTACCCACCAGGGCATATCTCATTCTTGAAAAAGGACAGTGCTCTCCCCCTGCCAACGATACCCCAAAGATGCCTCATATTGGGCTTGCTTGCTTTCCACACAACGTGGTAGTATAAAATTTAAATTATTGTTGATAATGTGTGTGTGTGGTGCTTTGCCCACTGTTTTTGGAAATGTGGACTGTGTGTAGTACTTTGACACACACTGTTTGCTTCTCCAAACACACACACACTCACACAAAAGAGCAAAAGGAAAGCAATCACTAAATACAAGCAAAGGGGATGAGAAACTAAGTATAATCTTAACAGAAGAGTAAGGGGATTTTAATGTATTTTAATATTTTATGGAAAACTGATCAAAAATGAGAAGGGAAGGAATACAGGAATTGAGAGGAGTGGGTGAAGGGGAGGCATGAAAAAGGAAAGTACTATATATATATATATATATATATATATATTCAGAATCAAACAAAGGGCAAACAAATGGTTGAGAGATAACTGAAAGGGGCGGGAGAGATAAGCAACTACAGTGAAATTTTCTGGATTTTTAAATGAACAAACAAGAAGAATTAATGGTAAACTTTATGTTGCAAATACATATCTCTGAACAGAAATACAGGAGGATGAGCCTGGTAGCCCCATTCAGAGCATCTGTGTTAAAATAAATGGAGCAAAGAATAAAGGGAACATGATGGTCGGAGTCTACTACTGGCCACCCAATCAAGGAGAAGATAAAGATGAACCGTTTCAAGGAGGGAGACAAGGAGCATGTAGGTGAGATCATGGTTGTTGGCTTTGGCTGCTGGAATTTCATGGTTTTTAATGAAGATAACTAAAAGAAGACCAGTGGTTAGGGACAAGAAAAGGGGAAAGAGAGCTAGGATAATCTCTAGGGTTCCTCTGTAGGAGAGGAAGTTGATAAGCTTGGGAACACATTGATCTCCATCTTCACTTGGATGCTGATCATCTGGACACTTGTTACAATGTTCTGCATCTGAAAAAAAGAACTGCAGCTGCAGCATCATGATAACCAACCTTCTCCAAAGGATGGTGCCCTGAAAGTGTTTTGGACTACAATTCTCAGAATTCCTGACCATTGGCCATGCTAACTGAGTCTAGGGATGTACGAAAGTCACTTGCCTTTCGCGGATTATGTTGATGGTGGCGGGGAGGCATTCCATCCCTCCCCCCGGAATCCTAGACCGGGGGGGAGGCGATCCGTTCCTCCCCCCCGGAATCCTCTGCGGCCAACTGTGCTCCCAGTAGGGGTGAACGAAAGTCACTTACCTTTTCTCGCAGCTTTTTCGCAGTGGGGGGGAGCGCTTCGCTGCTCCCCCCGCGAAGTTCAGGCCAGGGGGGGAGGCTTCCCGCCTCGCCCGGCCAAAATTCAGGCCGGGGGGGGAGGCTTCCCGCCTCGCCCAGCCGAAATTCAGGCCGGGGAGGAGGCTTCCCGCCTCGCCCGGCCGCGAACACGAAAGTTAAAAAAAAAAAAAAAAAAAGTCCCCTGATAGGCTACGTGACGATTCACGTAGCCTATCACGGCTAGATCTGCAAAGTCAGCCGTGATAGGCTACGTGAATCGTCACGTAGCCTATCACGGGTGACTTAAAAAAAAAAAAAAAGCGCGTACGCGAATGGCGGCCCCCATAGGGAGCCGCCATTCGCGTTCCTTATTTAGTTGCTGTAGTCTACGTCAATGTTTACGTAGACTACGGCGAAAATAAGGGCAACGCCAATAGCGTTGCCCTTATTTTCGCCGTAGTCTACGTAAACATTGACGTAGACTACAGCGACCAAATAAGGAACGCGAATGGCGGCTCCCTATGGGGGCCGCCATTATCTGTACACACTTTTTTTTTTTTAAAGTCACCCGTGATAGGCTACGTGACGATTCACGTAGCCTATCACGGCTGACTTTGCAGATCTAGCCGTGATAGGCTACGTGAATCGTCACGTAGCCTATCAGGGGACGTGTTTTTTTTTTTCTTTCATTGCAATGGCGGGGGCGGCAGCCGGTCGAAAGACCGGCTGCCGCTCCCGCCCCGCTCGAACACCGGACGAACCGCCAGCCGGACCCGCCGCCGGGAGGGACATTCAGGGAAGGTAAGTCCCGTCCCAGGGGGGGGCGGGGGGCGGGGGGAGCGGAGGATTTCTCCCCGAAACTTGTTCGGGGGGCCGAACACGTTGGCGCTCGGCCCCCCGAAGTTTCGGGGAGAAATTCTCCGCCATCCCTAGCTCCCAGCCAAGCCAGAGCCATCCGCAGCCGGATTTCCGGCCACGGAGGGCTCTGGGGAAAACAACAACAACAACACCACGTACGCAAATGGCGGCAGCTATGGCTGCCACCATTTGCGTTCCTTATTTTTGCGGTCTTAATCTACCTAAATATTTACATAGACTAAGACGGTGAAAATAAGGGGAATGCAAATAGCGTAGCGGACGCTATTTGCATTCCCCTTATTTTCGCCGTCTTATTCTACGAAATTATTTACGTAGACTAAGACGGCCCAAAATAAGGAACGCAAATGGCGGCGGCCAAAGCCGCCATTTGCGTACGCTTTTTTTTTTTTTTACCCAGAAGTTTTAGGCTACATAAAAACCTACGTAGCCTATCACGTCTCTGTTAAAAAAAAATAACAACTGCAAATGGCAGCAGCGGCAGCCGGTCGGAAGACCAGCCGCCGCCGCCGCTGCCGCCGCCACCGCCACCTGGAAGATCCACCCCAGGTAAGTCTCGTCCTGGGGGGGAACCGTGGGGGGGAACCGCAGGGGGGCAGGGGTTGGCAGGCCATTCCGCCACAGATTTCGGGGGGCCAAATGCACTGGCATTCGGCCTCACCGAGACCCGTGGCGGAATTCTCTGCCATCCCTAGCTGAGTCTCATGGAAATAGAAGTCCCAAACTTTTGGAGATCTACGTTTTGCCTGGCCCTGCTCTAAAAGATATGTTAGGCAGGGAAAGCATAGATGCCACCGAGGATGAAACGAGGATGGGGGAGAGACCATAAACTAACGACATGAATTAGGGATGAGAAGAGGCCAGATGTCAGAATTCCATGCTACAATATGTGGTGGTGGCCTGTAGCTTTCAAGAAGGATTAGATACATTCATGGAGATTTGGTCTGTCAGTATCTTGTAATCATGATGCCTATGGCTTACACATTTTCCTGATTCACTGTAAGTTGCTCCAGGAGCCTTTTTTCTGTGTGTGTGTGCTGATGAGTAGGATAAAAACACTTTGAATAAACAAAAAATTTAAAGTTTCATACATCCTACAGATACAAAGGTAGGCTGTCTCTGCATGGCAGCTGCTGATAGTAACAACGGGAGGTGACTGTTGCATTCATGTCCTGATTATGGGCTTCCCAGATGTACCTGGTTGACCTCTTTGGGAACAGGATGCTGGACTGGATGGTCCATTGATGTCAACCAACGTTGTTCTGCTTGTGTTCAGTGGCCAGTGAAATTTTTTGTATGGAGAAGGCTGCAAGTTCACTCCAGTGTATCGCCGCCCCAAAAGGATCCCAGAAAGAAAGGACAGGAAAAGCCCTTCTCTGAGATGTTGGATTCACTACCTGTCCAAGTCACTCTGTGGATCATCTGCATACATCAGGATTAAAATCTTTGTATTCATGATTGCTGTGGAAGGAGAATTTGCCTGAGCTAAATGTGCCACCAAATCATTAACATACATATTGAAAAGGTTACTCCCCATGTTGTTCTGAAAGCTTCAGTTAATGAGCAATTCGAACCAACTCTTAACCCTAATTTCTATGTTAGTATACAATTCCTTTATCGATATCAGGAGTCTACAATCGATCTTAGAGCTTTGCAGTTTTCCTCACAATCTATTTCTATTAATAGAATCAAAGGTGGCTGAAAGATCAATAAAAGCTACACAGAGGTGTTTCTTAAAGTTATTAGTATATTTCCTTATTAAGTAATTTAATGTAAAATCTATAATGCTGTAACCACTTCTAAAGCCAGCTTGTTCTTCATGTATAATCTGATTCATATGTAGACAGTCTAGTAATTTTTGAAGTAGATATCATGCATATATCTTTAAAGAAACATCTAGCAAACTATTGGCCAGTAGTTCTGTGGGTTGTTCCTATCACCTTTCTTGTAAATTGGGAAGATAATACTCAGTTTCCATCCAGGGGGCATTATCCCAGAGTTGTTTATCTCAGTGAATAAACCTGCAAGAATTGGCTTCCACCACTCTAAATATTCTTTATACTGCTCTAGAGGAAGCCTCCCACTTCTGGACTTGGCCAAAAGGCCCTTATTCCTAGAATAAATGCAGTACTGTAAGAGATGATCCACTGGGATGGGCCATGATTGCTGCAAGTGCATGTCACACCGGAAGGCATGGAACCCCCTACCTGCTTTGTTGTAAGCGGCTTTAGTGCTGGGAGCAATGGAGTTCATCATGGCGTGCTCTGCTTCAGTCCGCCAATCTCCCATAGAGCAGCAGGCATGGGGTCTGGCAGTAGACGAGCCCACGGGGCCAACTCCCGGAACCTGTTGATCTGGTTACTTGACAGAGCATCGGCGATTGGATTGTCCAAGCCAGGTACATGCCAGACACGGAACCAGATATTACGTTGCAGGCAATGAAGCATGAATGCTCTTACCAGCGACATAACCCTGCGGTTTCTAGAAGACAGGGTGGTAATGACATGGACAGTGGCAAGATGGTCACACCAAAAGTGAACCTCAGAATTGACCATTTGGTCAGCCCAAAAGTGTGTGGCCACAAAAATGGGGAAGAACTCCGAACAGGTAAGGTCCTTACAAACTCCGGCCACCACCCAACTCTCAGGCCACTGTCTAAAACACCAGCGGTCCCGCCAGATGACTCCGAAACCCTGGACTCCCCAGAGGATTTCTTTAGAACTATACCCAGGGGGAAACCCATAAGTTAGGAATCAGGGGGTGGCAAATGGCAAATAACCCTGCCCATGAGCATCTCCTTATCAGTCTTGGCCTTTACCAGCTGTCCCATGGCCAGGACTGAATTCTGTTTTTTGGAAAACTGGCCTTACTTTGACCTTGGAAAGGAATCCTAAAATGGTGCATAAAACTACGCTCGAGGTAAATGGCATCCTTGTTACATGGGTAGCTGTTCAAGAGCCATTGAAGAGACCTGATCTTAACTGGGCAGGGTGCCTTCGGGAGGGGGCAGTTCCCCACCATCAGATTTCCTACCACTCTGTCCATCCCGCATGGGGCCCCACCAGCCTTTGGCTCCAGGGCAAGAGGTGCAGGGATGCTGTCCACCACAGGCAGAACATTAATGGTGGAACCTGCATGGGTTTTGAGGAAAGGAACCCTTGGAACTATACTCTAGGGGTGTAAGAAACCCTGCTTACCTGGCTCCGCTGGGGTCCACAGTTGGGGGGAAGCGATCCGTTCCTCCCCCCTGGAATACTGCCCAGGCGACTCCCCTCTGCGGCCAGTCTGCAGAGCCGCCAGCTGGGCCAACCTGCAGCGGGGCCTCCAGCCACTGCCGGGCGGGCTGCTGCGGATGCAAATGGTGTCCTGCGTAGGGGACGCCATTTGCATCCCTACTCTAGCCCGTGATAGGCTATGTAAATATTTACATAGCCTATCATGGCTAAAGCAGGGACGCAAATGGCGTCCCCTATGCCATTTTCGTCCCTGCTTTAGCTGTGATAGGCTACGTAAATACTTACGTAGCCTATCACAGCTAAATCAGGGATGCAAATGGCATAGGGGACACCATTTGCATCCCCACTTTTGCCGTGATAGGCTACGCAAGTAATTATGTAGCCTATCACGGCAAAAGGCAGCTACGCAAATGGCGGCAGCTACGGCAGTCGCCATTTGCGTGGCTGCCTTTTGATGTGATAGGCTACATAAGTATTTAGGTAGCCTATCACTGCCTCCACAGGGATGCAAATGGTGTCCCTGCATTAGCTGTGATAGCCTATGTAAATACTTATGTAGCCTATCACGGCTTTCCTAGGGAGGCGAATGGTGGCCGCCGATGTGGCCGCCATTCGATGAGTACCCACTGGCAAATAGCGTTGCCCTTATTTTCGCTGTAGTCTACGTAACCATTTACGTAGACTACAGCGACCAAATAAGGAACGGGAATGGCGGCTCCCTATGGGGGCCGCCATTATCCGTACGCGCTTTTTTTTTTTAAAGTCACCCGTGATAGGCTACGTGACGATTGACGTAGACTATCACGGCTGACTTTGCAAATCTAGCCGTGATAGGCTACGTGAATCGTCACGTAGCCTATCAGGGGAATTTTTTTTTTCTTTGATTGCAATGGCGGCGGCGGCGGCAGCTGGTCGAAAGACCGGCTGCCGCTCCCGCTCCGCTCGAACACCCGCCGAACCGCCGGCTGGACCCGCCACCGGGTGGTGGCCAGCAGCACCACCAGCACCATCGGCTGCTAGCCATCCTTTCGGCTTTGAGATAGCTGCGTCATCACATCTGGGGCTAGTTGAACTTATCCTCTGTTATCCCAGTAGCATTTTGACCATCTTCCGACCCAGGAGTCCCATCTTCTGATGGTATAATGATATATCTCTGGTTGTACTGATCCATTAAGTTTTCATGGCAAGAATACTGGGGTGGGTTGCTGTTACCTTCCCCAGGGTTCGTATTTAGTCTGACCTCTCTGCCATGACCTTCCTGTCTTGGGTGTCCCTTCATGGTTTAGCTCATGGCATCATTGAGGTGCTCAAGCTCCAGCACCATGACAAGGTAATGATCTCCTGCCAACAGTCTACCTTCCAGAAAGTATAGCCTGTGGTCCCAGAATCCAAATCTCTCACGCCAGCACCACCTTCATAGCCAGTCATTCACCCGGAGTATTTTTCTTTCCCTTTCTCTCCCTCTTCTAACTACTGGAAAGATGGATGAGAAAACTTTCTGGGCCCCAAAGTTCTTAAGTTTCCTTCCCAAAGCTTCAAAGTCTGATGTGATTTCTTTGTAGCTCCGCTTGGCGGTATCATTTGTTCTCACATGGATGAGAAGAAAGGGATACCTGTCAGTAGGCTTTATGGGTACAGACAACTCTTCAGTCATGTCTCTAATCTGTCCTCCTTGAGACAGCATACCTGCAGAGTCCATGGGTCTTTGCGACATACTTCGGTTTTGATCCCACACAGCAAGGAATCTCCCACTGCTACTACTCTTCTCTTGTTATTGTCGGCCTTGGTTTCATCGCCTCTGCTTGACTGACCTTCAGCCTCTTGCTTGCTCTCTTGCAGGTTCCCCTGTAATTCTTCCTCAGCAGGCTGTCCTCCGGTCTCATCCTCAAGTACCTGGAAATGGTTCTATAACTCCACTGCCTCCACTGGTGCAGAGTGGCTTCTAGTTCTTCTGCTCCTCTCACCCTTTTCCAAGGAGTATGCTCTACTGCATTTTTCCTCACCTCAGCATTTTCCTCTTCTGCCTCACTTTGCTGTTGCTCTTCCAGCTTCTGTTCTTCACTGTGCTGCTGTAGTTCCACTGTTCTCTCCAAGAATTCTTTGTGTTCTCTTATTCCCTGGAGGGTTGACACTTGCTGCTCCAGGCCTCTTACTTTTTCTTCCAGCAGTAGGGATGGCGGAGAATTTCTCCCCAAAACTTCGGGGGGCCGAGCGCCAACGTGTTCGGCCCCCCGAACAAGTTTCGGGGAGAAATCCTCCGCACCCCCCCACCCCCCG
The DNA here is from genome assembly GCF_057233095.1 of Heloderma suspectum. Lineage (NCBI taxonomy): Eukaryota > Metazoa > Chordata > Lepidosauria > Squamata > Helodermatidae > Heloderma > Heloderma suspectum. The sequence continues at coordinate 353,282,816 of NC_139459.1, read as the reverse complement.
CACCCCCCGGGACGGGACTTACCTTCCCTGAATGTCCCTCCTGGTGGCGGGTCCGGCTGGCGGTTCGTCCGGTGTTCGAGCGGGGCGGGAGCGGCAGCCGGTCTTTCGACCGGCTGCCGCCCCCACCATTGCAATGAAAGAAAAAAAAAAAAACACGTCCCCTGATAGGCTACGTGACGATTCACGTAGCCTATCACGGCTAGTTTTGCAAAGTCAGCCGTGATAGGCTACGTCAATCGTCACGTAGCCTATCACGGGTGACTTAAAAAAAAAAAAAGTGTGTACGGATAATAGCGGCCCCCATAGGGAGCCGCCATTCCCCTTTCTTATTTAGTTGCTGTAGTCTACGTAAATGTTTACGTAGACTACGGCGAAAATTAGGGCAATGCTATTTGCGTTGCCCTTATTTTCGCTGTAGTCTACGTAAACATTTACATAGACTACAGCAACTAAATAAGGAACGCGAATGGCGGCTCCCTATGGGGGCCGCCATTCGCGTACGCGCTTTTTTTTTTTAAAGTCACCCGTGATAGGCTACGTGACGATTCACGTAGCCTATCACGGCTGACTTTCCAGATCTAGCCATGATAGGCTACGTGAATCGTCACGTAGCCTATCAGGGGACGTTTGATTTTTTTTTTTTTACTTTCGTGTTCGCGGCCGGGCGAGGCGGGAAGCCTCCTCCCCGGCCTGAATTTCGGCCGGGCGAGGCGGGAAGCCTCCCCCCCCCGGCCTGAACTTCGCGGGGGGAGCAGCGAAGCGCTCCCCCCCACCGCGAACAAGCTGCAAGAAAAGGTAAGTGACTTTCGTCCACCCCTATTCAGCTGTGTGATCAACTTGCACTTGATGAAGTGTAAGCCATGCTGATCTCAGGCAGGAAAACAAACATGGCACAGGTGTTGCAGACCACCAGCACTGGAGAGTCTTTTCCTTCCATAGCCTCTATTCCCTTTTCATGTCTAGCTTTCTAATTGTTCTAGAGTAGCATATGCCTGGTCCTCTACTCACTGGAGGTTAAAAACACTGGCCCAATCTTTGTCTTTGTCTCTTTGTCTCCTCTTCCACTGCAACTCCTCTGGCCAACTCCTGTTTGCTCTCCCTGTTTGCTCACTCCAATCACTCGCTCTCTGGAAGCTTGCTTGCTTCTGTAGTCCCTAGACCAGTTGGAGCAGCTTCCTCTGTTCTGCTGAGCTGTGAGGTGGGAAATCAGCAATCCCCATCCTGGTGCCCACAGGATGTAGTGGACATTTTCCAGCATCTCTCAGCCAGCTATTTGCTAGAATAGACTGTTTCTTACAAAGTAGTATTTGTAAGTACAAAGTAGTATTTCGGGATGAAGATGCAACCCAGCAACACCAAACTGGAGGCCAAGACAGAGAAGACCTGGACAGCCACCATGTATTTCCCTTTGGTGCTCAGGTAGGTCAGCAGAAAGGTCATCCACACACTGCAAAACACCATCATGCTGAAGGTGATCAGCTTGGCTTCGTTGAATGCCCCAGGCAGCTCCCTGGCTAAGAAAGCCACGGTGAAACAGACAGCAGCCAGGAAGCCCATGTAACCAACTGTGATATAAAACATGACGACAGACCCTTCCTTGCATTGCACTGTACTGGTCGCCATTTGCATCTGGATACAGTCCCCCTCAGCCAGCGATATGGCAATGGCAGATGTATCGCTGGCATTCCGGAGCTGGCCGGCGGCTCCACAGGATCACCATGAGGAGGATCTGGCTCTGGATGGGTTCACATGGAGATGGAAGTGAGTGGTGCCATTCTGCCACGGACTCTGGGGGGGCGGACTCTTTAAAATCTGGCCTCATTGGGGTCCGTGGTGGAATTCTCCTCCATCCCTAGCACGGACACCCACTTCTTTTCGGATGCCACTTCAGAACTTCTGAAGTGGCCCCACTTCACTTTGGATTCAGACCCCATCCACTTCTACATAGATCCGAATCATGAAGCAAGATTCAGAGGTCCAAACCACTCTTTTTTGGCTTTTTCCCATTGGCATGCATGGGAAAAAACAAACAGCCATACCTTTTTCAGTTTTTATGATACATACATAAAATTTGGGAAACTCTCCCCGCCCCGTAAGGGGTGTCTACCTGCCACATTTCAGACAATTTGGCCAGGTAGAGTTTGTGCTAGGTGCAGGTGAAATTTCATTCTTTCCACAAAAACACTCAAAGGAAAGACCTATAACTTCTCACTGGTTGCACATTAGTGCATGGAATTGGGGGAACTCTTGGCACCCCTGGAGGGGTGTCCACCTGTCAAATTTCAGACAAATTGGCCCAGGAGGTTTTGTGCTCGGCACAGGTAAAATGTGCTATTCTCAGAAACTCAAACCAAACTCAGAATAAAGAGAGAAGTTAGCTCTTGAAGCAGAGGAGGTCACTACATTCCCAAATCTCTGCTGTCAGCTTCGATGACCTCGGGCTCTCAGTTGTCTTGTCTGATGGAGGCAGGAAGACACAGCAAGCAACCCTGCCAGGTGGGCACATCATGGGGAACTGAGAGCAACAACAGTGGTCTTGTCTGACAGAGGCAGCAAGACACAGCAACCCTGCCAGGCGGCAACTGTAATACTTCTAGAGCTAATACATGCCAACGAGAGCTGACCTCATATTCTATAGGGAAGAGCTGCCTGGGGCCGGAAAGAAATCAACAATGCTTTGCCCACCAGGGCTGATTATGCTTGAAACAGGACAAGGCCTAGCCCACCAGGGCATATCTTATTCTTGAAAGAGGACAGTGCTCTGCCCCTGCCAACAACACCCCAAAGATGCCTCATATTGGGCTTGCTCGCTTTTCCATACAACTTAGTATTAGATATTTAAATGATAGCTGTTAATGTGTGTGTAGTGCTTTGGCCACTGTTTTTAGAAATTTGGACTGTGTGTAGTCATTTGACACACACTGTTTGCTTCTCCACACAGCACAAGCACGCACACACACACACACACACACACACACGAGCAAAAGAAAAGGAAACAATAAACTACAAGCAAAGGGTGGGGGAGGGAGTAACTATAATTCTAATAGAAGAGAAAGGGTTTCTTTAAAAAAAATGGAAAATTGATCAAAGAATGTGAAGGGAAGGAATACAGTAACTGAGAAGAGGGGGTGGAGGGGAGCCAAGAACAAGAAAATTACTCTCTCTCTCTCTCTCTCTCTCTTTCTCTCTCTCTCTCTCTATATATATATATATATATATATACACACACACACACACACACACACGTCACACACACACACACATACTGTAATCTATCTAATCTAAATACGTAAATATGTAATCTAAATACAGTTAATTTTTGTGAACCGCCCAGAGAGCTTTGGCTATTGGGTGGTATAGAAATGAAATAATAAAATAAATAAAATAAATCTAGACAGAATCAAAGTAAGGACAAACTAATGGTTGAGAGAAAATTGAAAAGGGGAGAGGGAGATAAGCAACTACAGTGAAATTTTCTGGATTTTTAAATGACCAAACAAGAAGAATGAATGGTAAACCTATCAGAGAAGGGTGGTGTGGTGTGGTGTGGTGTGGTGTGGTGTGGGGAGATACCCAGGGAGGAAAAACTAAGTAAGTACTAAATGTCTGTTTTTTTAAAAATAAACAATCTACAACAGAAAGAAAGAAAGAAAGAAAGAAAGAAAGAAAGAAAGAGAATGGGAAGGAAGCAGTTGTACAAACACATGCCTCTAGACCAGTGGTCTCCAAAACTTTTTGATTGTGCACACCTATCAGTAAAAACATCTTTGAGCATGCACCCATATATTTATTTATTTATTTATTTATTTATAAATTATATGCATGTACTATAGTACTAATATATTATGTACATGATAAGACATACACAAAAATAGAAATTAATAGAATTTTTTTAAAAGGATGACACAAGGGTGAAATAAACAATATTTTAAAAATTATTTTACTTTATTAATGGCACAAAACCCCTTTTTGCTCTACTAAAAATACCATTATTAATAATATTTTTAGTGAGAGCAATGCGATTGAATATGCGTCATTATTTCTAAAAATCTTGGTTTAACACTTTGTAATACAGCAATTTCAAGGTCTGGTTCCAAGTTCAGTTAGAACATGACATGAGAAAATAAGAAGAGCCAGGTAGTGAATCCAGCATCTCAGGCAAGGGGTTTCCCTGGGCTTTCTTTCTGGGATCCTTTTGGGGTGGTGATGCACTGGAGTGAACTTGCAGCCTTCTTCATACAAAACGTTTCTCAACAAACAAAGTCTCCCAGAGCAACTTACAATGAATCAGGAAAACAGGGGAGCCACCATATAGCCATCATGATTACAAGATACTGATAGACCAAATCTTCATGAATGTGCTGAAAATACTAAAATGAAAATCTGTAATGATATCTATACCTAGCGGTTTATACCCCAGTAGTGTAAAATGTGTTTTAAAATACTAAGAAAGGAAAGATGCTGCGGGCAATACCATCAACCCCAGTCTGCCTGTGTGCTGCCATTCCCATCATCTGCTGATCTCTGGGTGGTCATGGGGGGGTATTTTGCAGGGCCTTGGACCCTCGCCCTGAGATCCTGCAGTAATTGTGCCACTGCTGGCAGCTGCCCAGTGATCTGAGGTGCTGATGCTGGTCCTGGCTGAAGAGTCCAAAAAGAACCTCGCAAGGGCAGCATTTGAAACGGAAGGCTGTGTACTAACTGGACGGTGCCTGAGCATTTGTGTATCTTCTGCAAGAATCTTTCCCTCAAAGGAAAGAAGGAAAAATAAGGATGAGAACTACCAGACTCATGAACCCTGCTTGAAAGGAGCAGATACCAGAAAAGAGAGACTCACTGTGTCCCCTCTGCTGAAAAGGCAAATCCAGAGAATAGGAATTCAGAATTGGGCACTTCATCACTTATGAGTGAAATCTGGTAGAAGGAGGCTCCGAGAAAACTTCTGGCTGAACAGTATTTGCTGTAGATGTGATTGCACCAATCAGGCTCTCTCTTGGCCTGTGAAAATTAAACGGGTCATTCTGATCACGTATCACATTGAACGGGCATTTTGTCTTCAGCATCCCACAGGGAATGTGCAGCAGCAGAATACGGAACAGCAGCAGCATGCTGGAAAAGTCCTTTACAGTCTCCTTCTGCTTCTGACATGTGCATGCATACATATACATGCCTGTGACTGGTCTCAGGAACAGCTAATAATTGGAAGCCAACCTCTCTTACCGCTGCAGTGCCTTGATTACTAAAAAATGTAGTCTGGAATGGCCTCAGCTCTAAAGGTGTCATAGGGTGGCCAATACGCAATGCATAAACAAAAACAAAAAACCCAGCAGGGACAAATGAGGACACCGATGTGTATAACATTTGTATGTGCAATTTCAAAGGTATTTGTTGTTGTTCAGTCGCTTAGTCATGTCCGACTCTTTGTGACCCCAGTTCCATGGGGTTTTCTTGGCAAGAATACTAGAATGGGTTGCCATTTCCTTCTCCAGTGGACCACATTTTGTCAGAACTCTCTGCCATGACCTGTCCGTCTTGGGTGGCCCTGCATGGCATAGCTTATGGCTTCACTGAGTTACGCAAGCCCCTTCGCCACAACAAGGCAGTGATCCATGAAGGGGTTCATAGGTATAGTGCAAATGAAGAAATAATAACTACTGTTTAAATAGAGATATAAGAAATCTCATCATAGTGGAGAAACAGACTAGGTGACCTGTGTGCCTGCTCAGGTTGCTGTCCAGGTTCTATTGCTAGGGACCTTCAAGGCCCCTGTGTCATCTCTCTCTCTCTTTCTCTGTGTGTGTGCATGTGTGCGTGTGTGTGTTTAAAACCAGATTTGGTCTGGACAGCCCACCTAAGAGACAACACCTTCAAATATAGGACTGTTCTCTGCCAGCTCTCCAAAACAGAGGATTGTCCCCTCTAATGGAAGACACATGGCCACTCTAGAAGGGGATGATATGAAAGCTCACACTGGCACAGTCCATCCCTTCCTTCCATCTCTCCCCAGGATCTCAGAGGCTAAGGATCTATTTATGCACCACATTTTCAGCCTTCATAAGGAGGACAGGTGTTGCTCTTGATTTGAGGATTCTTGCACTGTTTTCAAAAGCAATCTTTGGAAATAAAAATTAGAGCTATGCACAGACCCCCTGATCATCCAAAGCAACCCTGATCTGCCTCAGACCAATTCAGACCCCCTCCAATCCAACTAGGATCCGAATCCGAGGAAAGGTTTAGATATCCGGATCGTGCGTTTTTGGTGTTTTCTCTTTGACTTGCATAGGAAAACACGAACGGACATAACCTTTTTTTAGTTTTTATGATACAGGCATGAAATTTGGACATCTCTCCATGCCCCTGGAGAGCAGGCCACCTGCAAAATTTTCAACAGTTCAGCCAAGCAGTTCTTGTGGTAGGTGGAGATGAAATCTGATGTTTTCCAAAGGAACACTCAAAGCAAAGAGCTGTAACTTCTCCCTGTTTCCACACACACACGTGACACCTTGGCCTTTCCCAGCCCCCCTCCAGGGCATTATACCCCCCAAAAAGCCAGACAGTTTTGCCCAATGGCTTGCGTGCTAGGTGCCGGTGAACTTTGAGTTTTTCCAGGAAAACTCCCAAAGCCAATAGCTGTAACTTCTCCCTGCTTGCATGGATCTGTGTGAAACCTGGGCTTCTTCCAGCCCCCCTCCAGGGCATTGCACCCCCCCCCCAGATTCCAGGCACTTTGACCACTGGCTTTTGTGTGAGGCGCAGGTGAAATTTGTTTATTTCAAGGAAAACTCCCAAAGCAAAGATCTGCAACCTCTCCCCACCTCTGCCCCTGCCAACACCCCGAAGATGCCTCATATTGCTCTGAATTGCTTTGCCACACAGGGGACTGTTAATGGAATAAGAAGGTAATTAATATAAATACTATATGTCTTGTGCTTTTTCAACACTGCCTGGAAAGTTGGATGTATGATGTTGATGGAACGACAACCTAGCACGCACATATACACGGACACACAGACACAAAAGAGCTAAAGAAAAGCAGAACTACCTAAGCAAATGTCAGGTGTCTTAATTTATTGTTTTATATTTCATGTTCTTTTATAGAAGGCAGGATAACTTCAAGAAATACAGGGCAATAGTGCAGGTGATTAGATAACAGCCAAATCAAACCCTATTTTTTAAAAAAGCCCTTCTTTAATTTCTGTTTTGGGGGGATCAACACAGAGAAGACACAGACAGCTCACTTCAACACTGGGGTGGGGCGGGGGGAACAAACACTACACACACAGGCTGCTATAATATTCCTTTCTTTAAGGATTTAGAAAGAAAAAAAACCCTAAATGCTTGAATTGGACTTAAAGCGGGGGGAACATGCCCAGAAGTCAATGTTAGTTTTAACAAATTCTAAATAAGAATTTATAGTTGTTCAGTCGTGCCCAACTCTTCATGACCCCATGGACCATAGCACAACAGGCCTTCCTGTCCTCCACTCTCTCACGGAGTGTGCTCAAGTTCATATTCATTGCACTGGTGATGCTATCTAGCCATCTTATCCTCTGCCGTCCCCTTCTCCTTTTGCCTTCAATCTTTCCCAGCATCAGGGTCTTTTCCAGTGACTTTTCTCTTCGCATTTGGTGGCCAAAATATCTGAGCTTCAGCTTCAGGATCTGTCCTTCCAATGAGCAGTCAGGGTTGATTTCCTTTAGGATGGACTGATTTGACCTCCTTGCAGTCCAGGGGACTCGTAAGAGTCTTCTCCAGGGCCACAGTTCGAAAGCATTGATTCTTCGGCACTCAGCCTTCCTTATAGTCCAGCTCTCACAGCAATACATTACTACTGGGAAAACCATAGCTTTGATTATATGAACCTTTGTCGACAAGGTGATGTTTCTGCTTCTTACTATGCTGTCTAGGTTTGCCATACCTCGATTTCTTTGCATTGTTCATTTAAGAAGGCCTTCTTGTCTCTCCTTGCTATTCTCTGGAACTCTGCATTCAGTTGGCTATATCTTCCCCTTTCTCCTTTGCTTTTCACTTCCCTTCTTTCCTCAGCTACTTGTAAAGCCTCGACAGACAGCCACCTTGCTTTCTTGCATTTCTTTTTCTTTGGGATGGATTGAGTTGCTGCCTCCTGAACAATGTTATGGACCTCCGTCCATAGTTTCTCAGGCACTCTGTCTATCAGGTCTAATCCCTTAAACCTATTCCTCACCTCCACTGTATATTCATAAGGGATATGATTTAGGTCATACCTGAATGGTTTAGTGGTTTTCCCTACGTTCTTTAATTTCAGCCAAAATTTTGAAACAAGAAGTTCATGATCTGAGCCACAGTCAGCTCCAGGTCTTGTTTTTACTGACTGTATAGCGCTTCTCCATCTTCGGTTGCAAAGTACATAATCAATCTGATTTCGATATTGACCATCTGGTGATGTCCATGTGTAGAGTTGCCTCTTGTGCTGTTGGAAAAGAGTGATCAGCGTGTTCTCTTGGCAAAACTCTATTAGCCTTTGTCCTGCTTCATTTTGTACACCAAGGCCATGCTTGCCTGTTATCTCAGTGATTTCTTGACTTCCTACTTTAGCATTCCAATCCCCTATGATGAAGAGGACATCTTTTTTGGGTGTTAGTTCTAGAAGGTGTTGTAGGTCTTCATAGAACCACTCAACCTCAGCTTCTTCGGCCTCAGTGGTTGGGGCATAGACTTGAATTACTGTGATGTTGAATGGTTTGCCTTGGATTCATGCTGAGATCATTCTATCATTTTTGAGATTGTACCCCAATACTGCTTTTCCCATGCTTTTGTTGACTATGAGTGCTACTCCATTTCTTCTAAAGGATTCTTGCCCACAGTAGTTGATATGATGGTCACCTGAATTAAATTCGCCCATGCCTGTCCATTTCAGTACGCTGATTCCCAAGATGTCGATGTTCAATCTTGCCATCTCATGTTTGACCACCTCCAGCTTACCTTGATTCATTGATCTGACATTCCAGGTTCCTAAACAATATTGTTCTTTACAGCATTGGACTTTCTTTTCACCACCAGACACATCCACAGCTGAGTGTCCCTTCGGCTTTGGCCCAGCCATTTCACTCTTTCTGGCACTACTTGGAAATACTCTCTGCTCTTCCCCAGTAGTATATTGGACATCTTCCGACCTGAGGGGCTCATCTTCCGGCGTCATCTCTTTTAGCCTTGTGATACTTTCCATGGGGTTTTGTTGGCAAGAATACTGGAGTGGGTTGCCATTTCCTTTTCCAATGGACCACATTTTGTCTGAACTCTCCGCCATGACCTGTCCATCTTGGGTGGCCCTGCACAGCATAGCTTATGGCTTCACTGAGTTACGCAAGCCCCTTCGCCACAACAAGGCAGTGATCCATGAAGGGGCTAAGTAAGAATGGGTTTGTATAAATCTAACAGAGACACAGTTGACTGACAAAAATGACAAGAAAGTAGAGTGGAGAAAGCAGATGTAAGGCTCAATGTTACACAACAAATGCAGCCTTTTCTGGAGTCCAAAACTGAGATAAACAAACAAACATTGGGAGGGGGAGTGTGGCAGCCACTTGAAAGGAAAAGGTATGTTACTTTGAAAAAAAATATGGAAAGGAGAGATGAATCTAATCAAATACAAATAACAAATGAGTTGGAGGTACAAAGATATAGGAGACAGCAGCTGGAAGAGGTGCTGCAAAAGACACTGTCCCAAAGGGGACGGACGATCAAAGAGTGAAGGAAAGGAACACTCCCAGTAAAACCAAGCTGCTTCCATTTAATTTAAATTCTGAGGAAAGCCTAATGGCAATCAAAATTGAATAAATTGAAGGAACAACTCCTAGGAATGCACACACACACTCAAACGACCATCTACCCACACCAGCCCTCTCTCCCAAAGACACAGCTAGAGCAATGACTGAATGCACCCTTTCGCCGAAGTATATACCCCCTTCCTCCAACGCTCCAACTGACTGGAGACAGCTAGTGTCAGTTCTGGCTGATGGTTCCTTTTCGCCAAAGCACACTCCCTCCACATGCCCCTCCACATAAGCAGTTAGAAATTGATACATTTTGGAGACAGCCTGTCTGGACTGCTGAGGCATTCAGTAGAGCTCCAAATATATGAGGTGGAGGAGGATCTTTGTGGGGATGGGGGCGCTTCGCCCCAGGGTGCCTCAGTACTGCTCTGAACGTTATCATGAGGCTTTTGCTCCAAAACAGCCCACTTCGCCTCATTCTTTGGACTTCATAACTAGGTGGTGCACAGCCCAAATAAAAATCCATTGAGCTCTGGTGAGAAGTAGAATAAAAAACCATGGTGTTTATAATTATAAGGCAGCAAAAATCACTCATGCAACTTCGTTGACTCTCTGTGTGGCTCCATGTGCAGGTGTGCATCTGGAGAAAACATGTTTCCATAAATCACCAGTGTAGCTCTGTTTCATGGGTCAGTGACAGAGTAACTCAACAATGTTTGGAAGACCTTAGGCAGTTAGTTTTACGATGTTTAAATCTGAAATGTAACCAACTGTTTCTCATGAATAAAGATACTCAATTGGACAGTGGAGTTGATTTAGGTCTTTGGCTTGGCTTGAGGGTGGTCTGCCTGACACCTAGACCACTTGGCAGGTACTAACTTGGTTTTTAAGGAGTTTAAAGGGATTCTAGGGAACAGGAACTATCATTCTCCAGAAATGCAAGCTGTAAGTCTGGTTTCCATGTGTCCAGGATAGAATAATTATTTATCACATGGGTGGTGGCAATGTTTGACTGACCATTAATGAAGAAACAAATTGAGTCCAGAGGGCTTATTTGGTGGCCACCCCAGGAAGGTCTACAAAAACCCACACAGAGACAGATTTGGGTTATAAACTGGCCACAACTTTATTGGTTATAGCACAGAGTTTGACATGGTATGGGGCTGGATCTGATCACCTGCTAATTGATTCACATCCCAGCCTGCATGCTTTTTGTCTCTAAAGGTGAAGTATCCACCAGGGCATGTGTTTGACCATGCCACAAAATGGGCCCTTCACATGGTTCCCCCCTGATCCTCTGGGAGTGGTGATGGCACACCAGCCCTCAAATTGGTTTGGAGATCTCTGCTCCCCAAGGGCCCCCCTTCTGCTGGGGAATGGGGTGTGTACCCCCTTTCCCCTTGACTTGGATCCAGGCTAATGCCATCTACACTAAAGTTGTGACAATGATGCTTAAAAATTTACCTTTCAACCAACTTATATTGCTATGAGGAAGGCAAAACCCCTGTGAAATGAGCCTATTTGTCCCCAGGGAAAATGCCTTCACAACCCCATCAACCAGAGGCTGACAGAAATCCCTAGCAATAGGCAACCTTACTGAGGGTAGGATCAGTTGGGCAAGTCCAAGGCAGCAGAGTGAGGAGGAGGCCCAGGCGGCAACCCCTTGAAGTAGGTGAGGAGCGGACTGGAGGGAAGACTTGTCCATCCAGGTCACTCCTTCAGCCACACCCCCTGCAAGCCCAGCCAGTGCCACTGATTAGGCTGTGGGAGGTACAGTCAAATCCAGCTGGCTTCAACCATGGACCCCCTCCTTCAGAGCCTTTCTGGTTTAGCACCTACACTGCAGTGCAAACTGGGACCCCAGGGGAGTAGGTCTTCTTGATGTATTAAGGGCTACAACATGCCACTAAAACTGAACAGTGGTTCACTAGCTCTTGAGACCTCTTTTGGCTGTAATTGCAAATTAGTCTCAAAATATGTAGATTAAGAACATTTCTGTTTCCTACTCAAAGGGAAGCGATAAAAAAAGCTCTTCCCTAAAGTTATACAGGAGAAATATTAGCAAAGGGGGAACTCGCCTCCCATAATGAAAATGAAATAGTCCTGAGACTCAGAATGAGCAAGGCATCTTTTCAGAAACAATTTAGCATCCTCATGATGAGCCAAATCCCATTTCTGCTGCAGGCAAAGGAGGTCTTTTGAAAAATATGTGTGCGGACATCTAAGCTGCAGAAATTGGTTCTTTCACAGGTACATGTGGAAGAAGAGCTACAAAAATCCATCAATTTCACATTGACAGTTTTAAAATTACAGCATGCAAAACTGGTCCAGTGTCACCAGGAATCCAGTAACGTCAGTTCATACTAGGCCTGTGCATTTGCTTTGGATGAATCCAGCCAACTCAGGCTGCTTCTGAGCTCTCTGGGGCTCTGCCAAACTGAAGCAGGTGTCCTCTGAGGCCTCCAAAATCTGATTGGACTCAAAACTTGGGGGAGCCTCAGAGTTCCCAGAAAACTCTCATGGACCCAGACCATCTCTTTGAAACTGTAGCATCTCCCCAAGCTCTCCATATAAGAAGAGGGGAAAGGAAGAGGAGGATTTGTCATTATGTGACTGACATCTCTAGCTTCCAACCAGGGAATAACTATGGATGGCACAGGATTCTGAAGAAGGGGTGGGGTCCAAGAATTCCTCCCCTCTGGCATCCTGTTCTCTGCTTGCCAAGCACTGGGGAACTGATGGGCCCACTACCTGAGCATCCCAAAGCTCAGTTAGTGACTGGGAGCCCAAAAGCATCACAGCACTATCACCCTGGCATCATCAAGTGGAGGCCAGGGCAAGAACTGGAGATGGTGTGCCCCAAAGACTCCGGCAGTCAAGCCCTTGTACACTTAAAGCACAAGGGCTTGGCTGCTGTAGTCCTTCACACAAAGGGTGGGGAGTGGCTTGGCATGCAGGGAGGGCAATCAGGAAGTCTTCCTGGGCTGGTCTGGGCCATGCAATGGGGGGGCAGATCATCAAGCTCCCCTGTGGACTGGACAGAAAGGGGTGTCTCCATCTATAGGGATAGCTTTTGCAGGGCTCTCCTTTTTATATGTCTAGAAGTATATATTTGGAATGGACCTTGAAGATCATGTAGTCAACCCCCTGCTAAATGCAAAGCAAAAGTGAGCAAACCTCCAGAAAAGCAGATCCACCATCTCCCAAGAAGCCTGATCCATCACTGAACAATTCTGTTTAAAAGCTTCTGTTTACACTTCTGTTTAAAAGAAGTATATCGTTGGAAGGGACCTTGAAGATCATCTAGCCAAGCCCCTCGCTAAATGAAAGGAGATGTGTGCAAACTTCCAGCAAAGGGGTTTCCAGCAACCCTCCAGAAAAGGAGATCCTTCACCTTCCAAGATGCTTGTTCGATTGCTAAACAGTTCTGTTTAAAAGCTTCCATTTTCCAAGCACCAGCTAAAATCCCCACTCCCATCTGAACAGCACTTGTTAATGATATCAAGATACCTGTTTTGCATTTCTACATGCATGGACAATTGTGTTCTGATTGTTGTGCTGCCCCTGTTGCCATATTAGAGTTAGAGCTGGAGAGGAAGCTACAAGTGATCCAATTCCCACTTGTATCCAGCCTCTGGGACATGCAAAGCTCAGTGCAGAACGAAGCAGACTTAAACTCTCCTGGATTTTCAAACTCTACACCTCATGAATACAGAAGGTGATGTGGGGCACATCCTCTACAGACCTAACACACACACTCTAAATCAGCCTTCCCCATCCTGGAACCCCCAAGATGTGCTGAACAAATTCCAGCATCGCCCACCCAGCCATTTGTTAGAATACATCACTTCTTTTCCACTGCATTTGGAAGGAAGAGAGTTTTGTTAGAATAGCATACAAATGATGTTCACTCCCAAGGCAGGAATATCAGTTTTTATTACTGCCATGCTGTACAAAATAAGCATACTGAAATCATATGCTATCTTGAAGTTTCATCATTAGATGCTCCTTTTTATTCAGATCCGGCCTCAATACAATAACGTAGCTTTTGGGGATGAAGATGAAACCCAGTAACCCCAAGCTAGAGGCCAAGATAGAAAAGACCTGCACAGCCACCATGTATTTCCCTTTGGTGCTCAGGTAGGTTGGCACAAAGGACACCCAAACACTGCAAAACACCAACATGCTGAAGGTGATCAGCTTGGCTTCATTGAATGCCCCAGGCAGTTTCCTGGCTAGGAAAGCCACAGTGAAGCAGGTTGCAGCCAAGAAGCCCATGTAGCCATGTGTGATATAAAACATGATGACAGACCCTTCGTTGCATTGCAGGATGATCTGCCCAGGTTGGGTGTTCATGTCAGAGCCTGGAAATGGAGGAGAGATTCCCAGCCAGAAAAAGCAGATGGCCATTTGAACGCTGGAAGAAGAAATGACAATGGTGTTTGCCAAACTCTTCCCCAGCCATTTCCTCATCCTGTTTCCTGGCTTTGTGGCTAGAAATGCCACCACCACCATGATTGTTTTTGCCAACAAACAAGAGACGGCGACTGAGAAGATGATGCTGAAGGCAGTTTGGCGGAGAAGGCAGGTCACCTTCTGGGGCCGACCAATGAACAGAAAGGAGGACAAGAAGCAAAGCAGGAGGGAGATGAGGAGCATGTAGGTGAGGTCGCGGTTGTTGGCTTTGACTACTGGAGTTTCTCGATATTTAATGAAGAGTCCTAAAAGTAGACCAGTGGTTAGGGACAAGAAAAGGGAAAAGAAGGCAAGGATGATCCCCAAAGATTCGTTATAGGAGAGGAAGTTTATAACCTTAGGAACACAGTGATCTCGGTCCTTGTTTGGATGCTGATCATCAGGGCACTTCTTGCAAAGTTCTGCATCTGAGGGGGGAAAAAAGGCCCCTTGAATCATCATTATAATCCAGCTAGGGATGTTCGAATCCCTTACCTGGCTCCGCACAGGGTCATCCGTGGTGGTGGGGAGGTGCTCCGTCCCTCCCCCCAGAATCCTCCCTGGCTGGATCCGCTCCACAGTGGCTCCGCAGAGCTGCTGGCCAGGGCCATCAGCAGCCGGAGTTCTGGCCGCAGCCGGGCTGCTGCAGCCGCAAATGGCGGCCGTCGTAGCAGTTGCCATTTGCATCCTGCCAGGCTGCCATGATAGGCTACGTAAGAATTTACGTAGCCAATCATGGCAAAGAGCAGGGATGCAGACGGCGGCCGCTACGCCATTTCAATCCCTGCTCTTTGCCATGATAGGCTATGTAAATACTTATGTAGCCTATCATGGCAGCCTGGCAGGACGCAAATGACAGCCGCTATGATGGCCGCCATTTGCGGCCACAGCAGCTGGCCGAGAGACCAGCTGCTGCCACTGCCTCCGCATCTGCCCCAGGTAAACTTCGTCCCAGAGGGATACCATGGGGTGGGGTGGGGGGGAGGCTGTTCCACCACAGGTTTCAGGGGGCCGAATGCCAGTGCGTTCGGCCTCACGGAAATCCATGGTGGTATTCTCCTCCATCCCTAAATCCAGCCTTATCCAGTGAGTGGTGCTCTGAAAATGCTTTGGGCTGCTGTTCCCAGCATGCCTGACCTTTGGCCATCATGGCTCAGTCTGCTGGCAGTTGAGCTGCAGAACATCTGACAGGAACCAGATTGGGGAAAGCTGCTGCAATCTGTCTTAGTTTGTGGTCTGTTACATTCACTAAACCCAGGGTGGACAGAAAATGCATCTCCTAATGTTTTGGACCTCGACTCCCAGCATTTTTCTCCACTGGCCTTGCTAGCAGGGCATTCTGGAAGTTGAAGTCCCAGAGTTTTGGAAATCTAATTTCTGCCCTCCTCTGCTCTAAAAGATGTTAGTGGGTGAAAGCATAGGGATGGCGGGGAATTTCTCCCCGAATCTTCGGGGGGCCGAGCACCAATGCATTTGGTCCCCCGAAATTGGCAGTGAAATTCTCCACCCCCCCGCCCCCCTCTGGGGACGGGACTTAGCTTTGGCGAATGTCCCTCCCGGCGGCGGGTCCCGGCGGTGGTTCGGCGCCATTTCGTCGTGGGCGGGGGTGGCGGCCGGTCTCCCGACTGGCTGCCGCCGCCGCCATTGCAAAATAAAAAAAACTTTAAAAAAAACCACACACCCGTGCATAGGCTACGTAACAATTTACGTAGCCTATCATGGCTAGATTTCCAAAGTCAGCCGTGATAGGCTACGTAAATCGTCACATAGCCTATCACGGGTGACGTTGAAAAAAAAAAAAAGCACTTACGCAAATAGTGGCGGCCCATGGGCGCCGCCATTTGCGTTCCTTATTTTGGCACGTCTAGTCTACGTAAATCTTTATGTAGACTAGACGTGCCAAAATAACGAACGCAAATGGCGGCGCCCATGGGCTGCCGCCATTTGCGTATGCGTTTTTTTTTTCAAAGTCACCCGTGATAGGCTACGGGACAATTTACATAGCCTATCATGGCTGACTTTGGAAATCTAGCTGGGATAGGCTACGTAAATCGTCACGTAGCCTATCACGGGGTCTTTTTTTTTTTTTTACTTTTTGTTTCGCAGCCAGGGAGACGGGGCACTTCTCCCCGGCCTGAATTTCGGCCGGGCGAGGCGTGAAGCCTCCCCCCCTTCACCTGAACTTTGGGGGGGAAAGCGAAGAACCTCCCCCCCACCGCGAAGCCAAGCTGCGAAAAGGTAAGTGACTTTCGTACATCCCTATGAAAGCATCGATGCCATAAGAGGAAGATAAAACAAGGAAGGCAGGGGGGAAGAGCGAAAAAAACAACTACATAAATTTGGGATGAAAAGAGGCCAGCTTTCAGAATGCCATGCCACAATATGCAGTGGTGGCCTGCAGCTTTCAAGAAGGATTAGATACATTCATGGAGGTTAGTATCTTGTAGTCATGGTGTTTATATGGTGGCCTCCCCATCCCTTTTCATTGTGTGTCCTAAACTACTCAAGACCATAGTACTTGTAGGGATGTACGAAAGTCACTTACATTTTAACTAAATTTGTTTCGAGGTGGGGGGGAGGTGCTCTGTCCCTCCCCCTGAAATTCTGGCTGGGGGGGAGGCGCTCCGTCCCTCCCCCCCAAAATTCTGGCCAGGGGGGAGGCGCTCTGTCCCCCCTCCCCGAAATTCTGGCAGGGGGGAGGCACTCCGTCCCTCCCCCCCCCGAATCCTGGCCGGCCGGGTCCGCAAATGGCGGTGGCCGTAGCCGCCACCGTTTGCGTCCCTGCAGTCAGTCATGATAGGCTATGTAAATGTTTACGTAGCCTATCACGGCTGATTTAAAAGAAAAAAACGCATGTACGCAAGTGGCGGCGCCCATGGGCGCCACCATTTGCGTTCCTTATTTTGACACGTCTTAGTCTACATAAACATTTACGTAGACTAAGACGGCGAAAATAAGGGGAAAACAAATAGCGTAGCGTGTACGCTACTTGCGTTCCCCTTATTTTCGCCGTCTTAGTCTACGTAAATATTTACATAGACTAAGACGTGTCAAAATAAGGAATGCAAATGGCGGCGCCCATGGGCACCACCATTTGCGTACACATGTTTTTTTCCCTTTTAAATCAGCCATGATAGGCTACGTAAACATTTACGTAGCCTATCATGGTATTTTTAAAAAATTTAGCCGTGATAGGCTATGTAAATCTTTACGTAGCCTATCACGTTTTTTTGTTTTGTTTTTTTTTTTACTGGAAATGGCGGTGGCGGCAGCCGGTCAGAAGACTGGCCGCCGCAGCCGCCGCCACTGCCGCTGAACCGCCACCGAACTGCCACTGGAGCTGCCGACGCCAGGAAGATTCGCCCAAGGTAAGTCCTGTCCCGGGGGGGTGGGGGGGCAGACCATTTCGCCACCGATTTCGGGGGGCCGAATGTGCTGGCAATCGGCCTCCCTGAGATTCGTGGCGAAATTCTCTCACATCCCTACTTGAGAGATCAACAGAACCCGTACCATGCTGGTTAGCTGCTGCGCTCTTCAGGAGATAATGTTGGGACCAAACTGCGCATGCCACTATATTTAAACAGGTGTATCCACTGATGTGTAACGCCAACAGTAGATGGCAGACTGAAAGTGTCACAAGGGCATACAATCCACCTTTGTTCCCCATGTTGAAGACTCCCCCAACTGCATGCTTTCTCTCTTGTACTCAGTTACTTCAGGATATTTCTTTCAGCTCTATTCATGAATTTAATTCATGAATACATTAATAATCTTTGAAACAAACAGCCAAAAAACAACGTGTGCCAAAAACAACCCTTCCCAGAACATGTCAATGTGTGTGTACCTGTTCCTATTAAGAAATTCTTGGCTCCAGAGTCACCCACCTTCCTGAGTCGAGATGGTGCCTTCTGCACATGGGGCACAAGCATAGCAACAGAGGGGCTCTCCTTCCTGAATCATCTTGGCAAATCCAGGCCGACAACTTTCTGTACATTGAGAAAAAAGCACCGTCTATCCATGAAGGTAAGAAACGTGCAAGAAAATTAGTTGATTAGTTGACTAAAAAGAATGGTTGAATTGAGAAGGGCAGCAGTGGGGGAAGCCCAAAATATGGCAAGGAAAGGAGGAAGCTACAGTACTTTTAAAATTGTTTTGGTTTTTTAAATAAAGAATCTGGGAAGGAAGGGAGGAAGGAAGGAAGGAAGGAAGGAAGGAAGGAAGGAAGGGAATACTTGAATTGAGATGGGCTGGGTGGGAAGGTAGGAGAATGACAAAGCTGCAGTACAACACACACACACACACACCACAGATCTAGCCAACTTTCTCTCTAAGTAACTCTAACCTCCTCTCACACAAACAATGAAATGAATGCAGGCTTATCGCCAATGTATACAGTATCCCCCACACACACACACTCCTCCACCACTGTCACTGATTGGAGACCACTGGGTTGGGTTCAGCCCTAATTTGGCAACTGGAGTTGCCATTCACCAAAGTTCACCATTTTGCCCCTCCCCCACTCCTCACCCCCTTCCTGATCTTTCACAAGTTGATAGATTTAGAGACAGGCTGTCTGGGCTTCAGAATGGCTCCAGAATAGTTCCAAACCTCTGAGCCAGACCGAGGTGGTTCAGCAACACCCCTCTTCTCTTCAGAGCACCTTGGTGCTGTTCTGATCTGCTTCAAATCTCAATGAGATGCCCCTAAACCAGCCCAATTCCCTTCGGGATTCCAACTCAGCACCAAAGCAATGCACAGTGCTACAATTTAGGCCACAATCATATGTGTGCAAACATGGTAAAAAAAACTCCTACAACACCCACCATCTTGCAGCAGCCTGCATTGCTGGGCAAGGCATCCTGGGAGGGTAGGAATTTGTTTATGTCCAAACATGTATAAGATTGTATTCAAAACATCTGAAGTTTGCCCAACATGTTTCAGGCAGTACTTTTCCATAGGGACAAAGGGTTTCTCTGTGCCAGAATTCTGGTACTCCAGTTGAACCCATTTACTTTTCAACTTATTTTTTCATGGTATGTTCAAAGTACACTTTTGTGGAGGTGGTTTTAAAAACTGTACGAGAATGAAGACCAGAATTAAGTAGGTTGAATAAGTGATGAAATTGAGAAAACTGACATTGGGGCATAAACTCTTCCTTCAACCTGGGGAGAAAAAGAAAGAGAGTGGAGAGAGATTTTGGTGAGGGATTTCATCTCAATGGCAGAGCCCATATTTGTTTTAGGAACAACTCCCATTGCAGACATTGTCCAAAACAGTGAGTGGGGAGGGGGGGGGAAATCACACAGCCACATATAATGATGATGATGACAATGATGAGCCATGCAGAAAGGCAGCCTCTGAAACACAGGATTCAGTACTCAGAGCATCCCTAATCCATCCCTCTGCAGGTTGTAACAACAAGAAAAAACAATCAACACAAAAAAATATTCCTATGGTTTGGGTCCAGATTCTCCTGTTCCAACAGAACCTCCCATTCCACAGAGAATCAGGTGACTTTAAGATCATGAGTGCAGAACAGTGGGCCAGCCACATAAGATGATGGATGATGATGATATCCTCAGAGCCACAGAGAAAATCAAGTCTTTGCAACCAAAAAACAACTTGGGCAGCATCCAAATTCCATCTCTTTTAATGACAATGAAGATGTTTGTGGCACCTTAAAGACTAATGAATTCACTTTGGCCTAAGTTTTATGAACACTGTTCACTTCATCAGATGCAGATGGACCCCTCTTCTTACCTATTCAGAAGTAACAGTGAGAAGCTGCACAGTACAAAAATCCATCTTATGAAGGTCTACCAACAAGTACGGAGGACTGGATTACTGAGAACTAAGCATGAGAAAGCATACCTAAAAAGCTGAGTGTGTGAGGAAGTGGGGTTGTATAATACCCAGAGATTTTTGGAGTGGATTAAAAAATACAATTGCAGAACACACCGAAGTCAGGTGTTCCTTTAAAACAAAGAACCAAAATGGAAAAAGGACCCAAAATGAGTTTAAAAGGTCTTTTTAACAACTTAAAATTATACATTTTTGTTCAGTCACTCAGTCGTGTCCAACTCTTCATGACCCCATGGACAATAGCACACCAGGCCTCCCTGTCCTGCGCTCTCTCCCGGAGTGTGCTCAAGTCCATATTCATTGCATCAGTGATGCTATCTAGCCATCTCGTCCTCTGCCGTCCCCTTCTCCTTTTGCCCTCCGTCTTTCCCAGCATCAGGGTCTTTTCCAGAGAGTTTTCTCTATGCATTAGGTGGCCAAAATATTTGAGCTTCAGCTTCAGGATCTGTCCTTCCAATGAGCACTCAGGGTTGATTTCCTTTAGGATTGACTGATTTGACCTCCTTGAAGTCCAGGGGACTCGTAAGAGTCTTCTCCAGCACCACAGTTCGAAGGCATCAGTTCTTCGGCGCTCAGCCTTCCTTACAGTCCAGTTCTCACAGCCATACATTACTACTGGGAAAACCATAGTTTTGATTAGATGGACCTTTGTCAGCAAGGTGATGTCTCTGCTTCTTACTATGCTGTCTAGGTAGCTTTCCTCCCAAGGAGCAAGCATCTTTTAATTTCATGGCTACCGTCACTGTCTGCGGTGATCTTGGAGCCCAAGAAAATAAAATCTCGTAGGGTTGGCGGAGAATTTCTCCCCGAAACTTCGGGGGGCCGAGTGCCAACGTGTTTGGCCCCCCGAACAAGTTTCGGGGAGAAATTCTCTGCACCCCCCCGCCCCCCACACCCTCCCCCGGGACGGGACTTACCTTTGCCGAATGTCCCTCCCGGCAGCGGGTCCGGCCGGCGGTTTGGCGGGTCTTCGTCAGGGGCGGGGGCGGCAGCCGATCTTTCGACCGGCTGCCACCGCCACCATTGCAATAAAAGAAAAAAAAAAACCGCCCCCGTGATAGGCTACGTGACGATTAACGTAGCCTATCACGGCTAGATTTGCAAAGTCAGCCGTGATAGGCTACGTAAATCGTCACTTAGCCTATCACGGGTGACTTAAAAAAAAAAAAAAAGCGCGTACGGATAATGGCGGCCCCCATAGGGAGCCGCCATTTGCGTTCCTTATTTGGTCGCTGTAGTCTACGTAAATGTTTATGTAGACTACGGCGAAAATAAGGGCAACGCTATTTGCATTGCCCTTATTTTCGCCGTAGTCTACGTAAAGATTTACGTAGACTACAGCGACCAAATAAGGAACGCAAATGGCGGCTCCCTATGGGGGCCGCCATTATCCGTACGCGCTTTTTTTTTTTTTTTAAAGTCACCCGTGATA
The DNA here is from genome assembly GCF_057233095.1 of Heloderma suspectum. NCBI lineage: Eukaryota > Metazoa > Chordata > Lepidosauria > Squamata > Helodermatidae > Heloderma > Heloderma suspectum. Next base: position 353,261,312 of record NC_139459.1, on the reverse strand, counting down.
GGCTACGTGGCGATTTACGTAGCCTATCACGGCTGACTTTGCAGATCTAGCCATGATAGGCTACGTTAATCGTCACGTAGCCTATCACGGGGGCCGTTTGTTCGTTTTTTTTAACTGTTTAGTTCGCGGCCGGGCGAGGCGGGAAGCCTCCCCCCCGGCCTGAATTTCGGCTGGGCGAGGCGGGAAGCCTCCCCCCCGGCCTGAATTTCGGCCGGGCGAGGCGGGAAGCCTCCCCCACTGGCCTGAACTTCACGGGGGGAGCAACGAAGTGCCTCCCCCCCACCGCGGGAAATCTTTGGGGACAGGTAAGTGACTTTCGTCCACCCCTAAAAATCTGTCACTGCTTCCATTTCTTCCCCTTCCATATGCCAGGAAGTGATGGGGCCAGATGCCATCATCTTCGGTTTTTTAATGTTGAGTTTCAAACCAGCTTTTGCACTCTCCTCTTTCACCCTCAACAAGGGGCTCTTTAGATTCTCTTCGCTTTCTGCCATTAGGGAGGTATCATCTGCATATCTGATGTTGTTGATAATTCTCCCGGCAATCTTAATTCCGACCTGTGATTCATCCAACCGGCGTTTCTCATGATGTACTCTGCATATAAGTTAAATAAGCAGGACGACAATATGCAGCCTTGTCGTACCCCTTTCCCAATTTGGAACCGATCGGTTGTTCCATGTTTGGTTGTTACTGTTGCTTCTTGACCCTCATACAGGTTTCTCAGGAGACAGGTAAGGTGGTCTGGTACTCCCATCTCTTTCAGAATTTGCCACAGTTTGTTGTGATCCACGCAATCAAAGGCTTTAGCGTAGTCAATGAAGCAGAAATAGACGTTTTTCTGGAATTCTCTTGCTTTCTCCGTGATCCAGCGAACACTGGAGATTTTATCTCTAGTTCCTCTGCCTCTTTGGAACCCAGATTGTACTTCCAGTAGTTGTCGGTTCGCATACTGCTGAAGCCTAGCTTGTAGGATTTTGAGCATAACCGTGCAGACATATCAAATGAGCGCAATTGTACGGTAGTTCGAACACTCTTTGGCGTTGCCCTTCTTTGGAACTGGAATGTAAACTGACCTTTTCCAGTCTTGTGGCCACTGTTGAGTGTTCCAAATGTGTTGGCATATTGAGTGCAGCACTTTAACAATATCATCTTTTAGGATTTTAAATAGCTCAAAAATTATACATACACACACACACACAAACTTATCTTCCTCCAGCATGTGCCAGGATCCAGTGAGCTGGCCTTTCTCTCTCTCTCTCTCTCTCTCTCCCTCTCTCTCTCTCTCTCTCTCTCTCTCACACACACACACACACGCACTACGAAATACAGCCACCCCTTTCACACAGAAGACCCATGTCGTAAAGCCAGTTTGGATCACTCACCTGCACAGGTGAGTCAAATATTCCCATACAATGGCACACATTATGGGAGGCAGTGGAATCTCTTCCTATGCTTCCCTGCTTCCCTGAACCCTCTGCTGCCTGCTGTGAAATGGTGTTCTTGTGATGGTAATACCCACTTTAGCAGCCATTTTATGAATGGGCAAACCCTGTCATGGATGACATTTTGTGACACCACCCAAATGAATTTGCAACATTTTTAATATGTCTTGTAAAAAAGACAACAAACTTCATAGCAGGACTCCAACGGTTCCTTGAAACCATTCTTAATGTTTTATATTCATAGTCATGATGTTATGTCAGTACGAATGAATAGCTTACAAATAAGGATCGCGGAGAATTCTGCCACGTATTTCAGTGAGGCTGAATGCACTGATATTCGGCCCCCTGAAATCCATGGTGGAACAACCTGCCCCCACCCCCCCATGGATTCCCTCCGGGACGTGGCTTACCTGGCGCGGATGTTCCAGACAGCGGCGGGTTCGGCGGCAGGTCTGGCGGCAGCAGCAGCAGCAGCTGGTCTTTCAACCAGCTGCCGCGGCCACCATTGTCGTCCTGGTCTTTGCCGTGATAGGCTACATAAGTATTTACGTAACCTATCACGGCAAGCCAATCCCCCTCCCCCAAAAAACCAGCATACGGAAATGGCAGCGGCTATGGCGGCCGCCATTTGCATTCCCTATTTTTTGCCAATTTATCTTACATAAATATTTATGTAAGATAAATCGGCGAAAAATAGGGAATGCAAATGGCAGCCGCCATAGCCACCGCCATTTGTGTACGCCCTTTTTTTGTTGTTGTTTTTTCTTCTGGAAGAAAGTTGCCCAGTGGCTGGATTTCCAGCTGTGGGTGGACCTGGCTGGCAGTTCTGCAGAATCTCCATGGAGTGGAGCCGGCCGGGTTAGGATTTTGGGGGGAGGTGCGGAGCACCTCCCCCCCACTGCAAATCACCTCGTCAAAAAGGTAAGTGACTTTCGTACATCCCTACTTACAAATGACTAGGGATGTACGAAAGTCACTTAACTTTTCGCGGGAGTGATTCACAGTGGGGGGGAAGGCGCTCCACACCTCCCCCCAAAATCCTAACCCAGCTGGCTCTGCTCTGCAGCAACTCCACGGAGCCACCGCCTTGGTGCATTCGCAGGTGTCTGGAGCCTGCAGACGCAAATGGCGACGGCTACGGAGGCCGCCACTTGCGTTCATGTTTTTTCCCATGATAGGTTATGTAAATGCTTACGTAGCCTATCATGGCCTAAATGGGGAAGCAAATGGCAGCCGCAGACGTGGCTGCCATTCACAAAGCAGCGCGAACGGCACCAGGTAAGTGCTCTGATTCTCGCCCTTTTCGCAGGGTAGTGGGGTGGGTGGCTTCATTCTGCCACGGATTGTGGGGGGCCGAATGCACTGGCATTCAGCTTCACTGAGACCTGTGGCGGAATTCTCTGACATCTCTACAAATGACATCCTTTAAGGACTTTGTACAGTAGCTAACAAAACTATAGGCATTAAGCTTGAAAGCCTATGCCCTTTTACCAGGAGTTAAGCACCATTAAACTCAATGGGCCATAGTTTGCATTAGACATGAATAGGATTGCATGGGAAGACATAATAAAGGGCATCAAATGATATGAGTGATATTCCTCACCTTGTGAAACCACTTGGGCCACACAATGGCATTCTGATCAATGGTGAACTTGATGTCTGAGGAGGCCTGTCTCTCTCTACTCCCAACTTCCACTCTAGCAGTGGACTTGTTGGGAAACACCACCCAGTTCACAATGTAGAAGTCAGATGCTAGTTCCCCATTCTCATCCAAATAAACTCCATCCATGGAAGTATTGTAACGATGGAATTTTCTTAGGAAAGTGTGTAGCTAGAATGACATAGAAAAAACACACATTTGGGAAAGAGGAAATTGTTGTACATCTTGTCTCTCCATGTTTCTAGGGATGTATGAAACTCACCTTTTTGTGGAATCTTTCGCGGTGGGGGGGAGGCGCTCCGTCCCTCCCCCTGGAATCCTTGACCGGGTGGGGAGACGATCTGGTCCTCCCCCCCGGAATCCTCAACGGCCGGCTCTGCTCCATGGCCAGGCTGCGGAGCAGCCAGCCAGGGCCATCTGCAACCAGATTTCCAGCCGTGGACGGGCTGCTGCAGACGCAAATGGCGGCCGCCATAGCGGCTGCCATTTGCGTCCAGTGAGGCAGCCATGATAGGCTACAGAAGAAGTTACGTAGTCTATCATGGCTAACCCCCCCCAAAAAAAAACAGTGTATGCAAATGGCGGTGGCTACGGCGGCCGCCATTTGCATTCCCTATTTTTCGCCGTTTTATCCTACGTAAATATTTATGTAGGCAATTACGGAGAAAAAAAGGGGGATGCAAATATCATAGTGGGAGCTATTTGCATTCCTTTATTTTTTGCCGTTCTGGCCTACGTAAATATTTACGTAGGATACAACAGTGAAAAAAAAGGATTAACAAAAGGAAAAAAACATAGCCCACTATGCTATTTGCATTCCCCTTTTTTTCACCGTAATTGCCTACGTAAATATTTACGTAGGCCAGAACGGCGAAAAATAGGGAACGCAAATGGCGGCTGCCATAGGAGCCACCATTTGCGTATGATGGGTTTTTTGGGGGGGTTATCCCCCCAAAAAAAGAATTTACCTAGCCTATCATGGCTGCAAGGACAGCAATGGCGGCCACAGCAGTCTGGCTACAGCCGGCCAGGAGACCAGCTGCTGCCGCCGCCGGAACCACCCCCGCCACCAAATCTGCCGCATCCACCCCAGGTAAGTGCCATCCTGGGGAGATTCTGCGGGGGAGGGGGCAGGAGGCTGTTCTGCCATTGATTCCGGGGGGCTGTCCACTGGAATCCATGGCAGAATTCTCTGCCATGCCTACATGTTTCAACCTCTAATCTGCAGCAAGTGTTCCAGGCTGATGAGCCCTGTTATGCCTCAACATGCTACCTTAGCGTGTCTGCAGAATTCTCAGTTGCCTGGAGAGTTCTACACACGTTCAAGGGAATGTACATGTTCAAGGTCATGTTTAGCCTTGAGAAGAGAAGACTGAGGTGAGATATGATAGCGCTCTTCAAGAACTTGAAAGGATGTCACAGAAAGGAAGGCCAGGATCTCTTCTCGATCATCCCAGAGTGCAGGACATGGAATCATGGGCTCAAGTTACAGGAAGCCAGATTCTGGCTGAACATCAGGAAAAACTTCCTGACTGTTAGAGCAATATGACAATGGAACCAATGACCTAGGGAGGTAGTGGGCTCTCCCACATTGGAGACGTTCAAGATGAGGCTGGACAGCCATCTGTCAGGGATGTTCTGACTTGGATTCCTGCATTGAGCAGGGGGTTGGACTCGATGGCCTTGTAGGCCCCTTCCAACCCTACTATTCTATGATTCTATGATTCTACATACATGGTGCTTCCAGGCCTTGCAGCTCAAGGCAAAGTGGGGCAGTTCTTCTAAGTCTCTAAATCCAACCAGGTTGTGATCTCTCTATGACAAATAGACAATTTTCTTTTCCTGCATAACCAGATCAGCTATCATCATCCCATCATAAAAAATGGAAAATCAGAGAGAGATCATCTGATATAGCTAGGGGTGGTTGGTAGGGCTGCTAGAAGAATTGGAGATAGACTAAAATGAGCTCAGATTTCTAAGAATCTGACCTGCGAAATCTGCAGAACAAACCCCTTGGGCCACACGGAGTCCATGGACTTTCGGCCTTTGTTTATTGTCCTGAGATTTACGCATTTTCGTTAGTTGGAAAATACATAGGTTTCTGCTGAGGAAAAGTTGAATGGAACAGGAGACAATAAGTCACTGTTACATACTGAGGTAATTTATGTACATTGTTACAAAACATCTTGTGTAAATCTTTGCATATTTTTCTGCAGAATGAAAAGAAAACTCACAATGGTCTGTGGGCGGACAATGGAACAAAAGAAAGGCTTAGAAGCTGCCCGACTTCTCTGGCTGAACCTGCTGCCTTGAGGCACATTTTTTTTTTAAATATATAATGTCACAGTGTCTGTGTGTTTGCAGCACATGCCCGTGCAAGCTTGTTTCCTTGCCATCTCACTCTTTGTTTACTTTGAGGAGCCGGCTCAGCACAATCCCAGTATGTAATCTATTTTAAAATGTGTGGGGAGAGGTGGAGTATATAATTCAGTGTTGTTGTTGTTGTTGTTGCTCTCTCCCACACCTACCCATCTGCTTTAAATCTGGACTCTGCCAGATGTTAATGTTAACTACTAATGTAATATAAATTACATAAATTTTTCTGAGCCCTATCTAGAATTATTTGCATAGTTTTCCACATAAGGGAGGGGGGAATCAAATCGGTCTGTGAACAGGCACCGGAAAGAAGGACACTGCACAATCCATGAAACACACATGGGACAGATTTTGGGAGCCGGAGAGCTGCTTTGCCAGCTCGAGCAGATGCAAATGGGCTCTGCAGGATTCTACGGGGACCTAAGTGGCCTGGATTGCCCGTCATTGGACACAACCCCCCGAACAGACAGTTGGGGTTTGTAAATTGCTGCATATATCCACGGAATCCCTGTTTGCTCCTGGAATCTTTTCAAAATAAAAACTCAAAAATGGAATGATTTTTGACTGAGGCACTTGACAGACCACAGTATGTCTGCTGCCGCATCCAGCTGGGTTCCGATCCCCATTATGGTTTTACTATGAAGCTCACTTGCTTAACCTAATGTACAGGGCTGTTGTGAGAGCAAAAATTGCCTTTGATTTCCTTGGAGGAAAGCTGAGGTATAAAGATAGGTGAAGGCAACGTCTGTGAAGGAAAACAAATACCTGCCATGAATGTACCCATTGAAATTCCTGCTTCTCTCCACCCAACATCCTCATCCCATTCAGTCGAGATGAGTATACAGCATGTAAGGTCCGTGCCACAGCCTGGATGGAAGTGTAAATGCTGTAGGAGTCTTGAGACAGGATCTTTTCAATCACATCCTGGGGCAGGTTCTCCCACTTCTCGTTTTCTGTACATCGTTTCCAGGTTTTCACAGACAACATCTTCCTTGAATATGAACAGTGAAATACTGTCTCCCCAAACTGCTTGATAGCAAAGAAAAATGAGTCAAAATTGTCATATTGTGTCCTTCTGGTTTTTTTTATTACAAAGGACAAGTAAACATGGGCGTGCTGGAGATCAATGTTTTTGTACAACAACCTTATGTGGATGTCCTGCAGAGCTGTTGCAATCAAAACTTTCCCCACCATTGATTTTGTGATCTGTTCAGCTCTATGAATTATAACTCCTAGAGTAATTATAACTTGAGAGTCCCCTGGAAAAACAACTACATTGACCCGAGTGCCCATAAAATATGAAATTATGTTGAACTTCATTTTTCTCCCATCCAGCACTGGGATGCTTGCTGAAAAGGCAATGCAAATTCCATTTTTTCTCAGCACAGGTGGAAAGCTGCTCATGAACCTTTCTCCATTGTCATTGCCTGGAGCCAGGAGGCCAATCCAAGTCCATCTGAAGTGCAGAAGCAATTGGACAATCCCCATGTATGGAGGTTCTGGTTTGGGAACCATCCGGTAACAGAAAGGGTACTTATGTCTATCTTTGGGAACTTGACTGAAGAACCCATAACTGACCTAGAAAAGAGAGGAACAGATGGTTGTTTCCAAAACATAACACACATTTTCCCACTTCAGTCTATGTGAGCAAAGTGCAATTTTTTGGAAAACAGACACACTGATATATTCCATTTTCCCATTTCAAATTTCAACAACTGAAAAACAGGTTGAAAGCAGAACAAGGCTGCAAGTGGATTATGGAGAATTTCAGCAAGTTTGAAAATTGCTGGTTCTACCATCCCTTCCATTTCACAGAAGGTAAACTGATCTGGCTCAGAGAAAACTAACTTGGCCAAGGAATGTATCAGGCACAGACAGAATCTGAAGCTAAGCCGAAGCCATATATTTGCTCCACAGAGCATGCAAATAAAATTGGTGATGCTTAGAGAAACATATACACAAGCAGAACACCAGGCTCTGCACCACATCCATACCAGCCTAGGCAAGCCACACCTACATAGGCTGGTGGGACTTGGGCTAGAAAAGCTTGATGGAGAGAGAGATCTTGGAGCTGTGGTGAACAGCTCGATGAAGGTGGGGATGATCCAGTGTGTGTCTGCTGTGAAAAAGGAACATTCTCTGTTGGCCATAATTAGAAAAAAGAACTGACAACAGCCAATATCATAATTTGCTGCTACAAATCTATGGTGGATGGTGAACGTAAAAAAATACATTATAGTGTTGGAAGAGGTGCAGGAAATGACAACTAAAGCATCTGGAGTAACCCTTCTGCGAGGAAGGATTATCCCATCTGGGGCTGTTTTGCGTAGTATAAAAGGTGTTTATGAGGAGAGATGAGGGAGGTATACAAAATTATGCATGATGTGGAGGAAATGGACAAGGAGAAAAATTGTCCCATATCATTCAACAGATTAAAGGAACTACTTTTTCACACGGTGGAGAGTTATACTGTGGATGTCACTACCACAAGATGTCATGATGGTCAGGAGCTTGGATGGCTTTAAAGGGGAATTAAACAAATTCATGGCAGATAACCTATGGCTACAAATGACGATGGCTAGTTATATGACCTCCAGTAGTGAGGCAGGATGCTTCCATATACGTGTTGCTTGAGAACATGGGTGCAGAGTGTTGTTTTCACATCCTTCCTGTGAGCTTCTGCCAGACAGCTGGTTGGCCTGGACTCTGTAAAGGCCTTTGCTGGGCTAGATAGGCCTTTGATCTGATTCTACAGGGCTCTTATGTTCTTATCATAGATGGGTATCATGGGGATGCCCTCAAAATGTCAAGGCTGCCCTTGCACAAAGCCCAAACAGGTTTGATCCCCTCTGAGGCAGCAACTGTCCCAACAAATGCCATCCCAGTCTACCAAACAAGTTCCTGGCTGTTCCCATTAGATAGGAAGGAAGACTGAAAGACACCCCCGCACACACACACACACACACACAGAGCACAAAAAATCCTGCAGAATTTTTCTAACACTTGACAGGCATAAACATCTCCTAAGGGTTTACTGTGCCTATAAATATCATCCATGATAATCAATGGGATCAGAAAGCCTCAGATTTCCAAACCTCGACTCGGATTTGGTGATGACTCAAAGTAGACTGACTCTAAATCAGTCCGAGCAGAATGGGGACACATTTTGCAGTGATGAATCAGGGTCAGTGCACAGACAAAGCTGGGGGTAAGTGCACACCTCTATGCTGCATTGGCTCCCGTCTTTCCCCAGCAAAGGTTGTCAGTGATTCCTTGTGCTAGGAAGGGACTGGAGGGAGGGGGATCTTACACTGGATGTATTCACTGAGGAAAACTTGCATGGCAAAAAAATAAAGGCAGACTCTTGTCCACAAATGCATATGCCAATAAATATTTAATTCTTTCAGATGCATAAGATTGTTTGTCCTAATTATAGAAAGGAAGTGGTTCAAAGGTAATTCAGTTATGGGACATGTTATATACATACATACATACATACGTGTGTGTGTGTGTGTATTCTGGAGAGACTGTTAGATGCAGGTTGACAGAGGCCTCTCTGGACATGGTGCGTAAACTGAGTCCATGCTTTGCTTTTACTCATATAATTAAAACAAGTACAAGGTTGGATTCAGTCTAAATCCGTCTGACGTAGGTCCTGTTGAAATCAATGTGAAATGCCAGCTGTGACTTCAGTCCCATTGATTGCAGTGGGACTTTGACTTAGGGTGCTTCCAGATAATGATTTTTATAGGAGGCACAGAAGGTGATGTCTTCATTTTGTAACCCTCCCATGTTTCCCCATCTCCTCTTCTTGTGGTTTTCATACTATATAAACGGAATCATAGAATCATAGGGTTGGAAGGTGCCTATAAGACCATCAAGTCTAACCCCCTGCTCAATGCAGGAATCAAAGTCAAATATTTGTTAGGCAAAACAAAAAATTTCGAATAGCTGCAGAATGACTTTGAGAGTTAGAGTTCGGAACCCTTCATCAGGAAGCACTCAGAGTTTAGATTCAACCTATTATCAAAAACTGAAGCCTCACTGCACCCGTTGTACTCTTTCAAACTCCCCTGCAGAGGAATAAAAATAAAAGAAATAAAAGAAATAGGGACAGTAAAATATCTCTCAACGTATGTTCACTTCTTTTCGAAGTACTACCTGTCTCCAGCCTAACTTGGTGATGCCCAGCCCAAAGCCTTCCTCTGAATTTCTCTGTCAAAGTGGAAACAGACTCAGCTTACATCCCTCAGCCCCATTCATATACCTGTGGGATCTTGTAGATGTCCAGCATGGCTGAAATCTTGTGGGAGATTTCAGAGTCGGCCCCTTCAAGGACTGCCAAGAGGTTATTCTGTCTTCCACAGCTGAAGTTTGGAATACTTTGCCCCCCAAAAGACAGAAGATCAACCATGGCCTCATAAGTCATTCTTTCATGGAAATAGTTCTCATAGATGTTGTAGCCCAGTGTGACATTGGGCAAGAGCCATGGATTCTGGTTGATCTCATGAATGGCAAACAAGAAGGGGAGGATGGACCAGTACCTCATTTCTCTCGCACTGTAACAAATACAGATGCATTCAGATTTCTATCTTTAATTCCATGAAAACATTTAACAATTCTTACATGACTTCAGCAATAGAAACCTCTAATTTTACCCTTGGAACTAGATTCCCAATAACACCAATGGGACCTTTCCTCCCAATGCAGAGGGTCGTATCTGGGTTTGTGTGTGTGATTTTTGTTAGGTCCATGACAGAGAGGGCAAGGTATGCATTCCCACTCCCTCTCCCTGTATAGCCATCTACCTAACAGCCCACCCTGCCTGGCATTTAATGATATTTCTAAAAATGTGGATGTGAGATGCAAACAATTGCATTTCATGTGACATTTAGTTTGGCCTTCATGCTAATTCCAGTCTTAAGCCTCATGCAACATAGCTGATGATCCCAGCATATTGGGTGCGTAGAAAGGAGTTTTCCTAATGACAAGTCACATGACTGTTTGCAAACAAAAGGGGCTTAATAAAAAAGCCAGGACAGATGTCCACTCAAGTGCTGGAGAATGCTGGGCAGAACCATCAAAGATTTATGACTGCAACCTGCCCGAGTGTAAAGCCTCAATGGTATGAATGTCTGAGTAATCATGCATAACATAATTGCACTTCAGGTTCAATCAAAATATATGTTGAAGTAGTTTATGAGATGATAGGGTGGTGCTCTAGGAAGTGGTGTTGTTTTTGGTGCGGTTTGGTGAGAACATATATGAAAGGGAGCAATCAGTTTCCAGACTAGAAGCAGAGTAGCCAGGCAAGTTGTTTCTCTCCATGGGCAAACTGTATTCTTCCCAGACACATTGGAACTGGGAAGCTAATTCCAAAATAATGCTATGGAACTCCCTGCCAAGGGACCCATGGTGGGATCCCTCTTTGCTGTCCTTATCCTGGCAGGCAAACACACGTCAAATCAAGTAGGCCTTTGGCATGTCTGTGGGTCTCTTGGTTTGGGTGGTGTCTTTATTCTGTTATGGTTGTGTTTTTAATCATGCCTGAATGTATTTGTTTTATTTTTATTTTAATCAATTTTTTTATTTATCCATGATTGTCAATGAAACTGAGTCCCATTTTATGGGGAGAAATGTGAATAAGAAATAAAATAAATAAATACAATCAGATTATGTCAACAACCATTTATCTGTTCTATTTCATAGGAGTTCAAAGTGGTGCATATGGTCCCGCTCCCACATTTGATCCACACAACAACCATGTGGAGGTGAATAAACTGGGCAAGGGTGACTGGCCCATGATGACACAGTGAGATTGATGGCTGTGTGAGGCTGGCTCTCGTGGGCCTTGGTCCCTAATGGCTGCTGTACACCCAATCTCCCAAGATATACAGAAAGGTTTGGTTGAGTCAAGGAAGCATTTGAACCAGAAACCCCTCAACTCCCCAACCAGCTCACAGGCAGTTGGTCACACAGCTATATAAAAAAGCACAAATATTTCTTGAACAAAGATCACTGCCTGAGCACAGTCCCTCCCCTACTCCCACTATCAGCCAATCCAATATAGAAGGCTCAGCTGTTCCTTGTGTATGTTCCATATCATATTCATTTATTCCTCAACAACCTTCCTGTACTTCCTTCTCAAGCAGGCGCATCTGTAAACACAGTGTAACACCTCCCTTCTCATAAAGATTAGCAGAAGATTACAGGCTATCTACACCAAATACGGGGTGAATATCTTTTTTTTTTTCATTCCTGGCATTTCCAGGGCAACAAAGTGCCCATATTATTACTCCTGAGTGGCAGCTCTTGCTAGCTGGAGCTAGTGTCCCAGAGAGCAGGGTCACCAGAGATGGAGCAGTCTCTTAAATCGCCAGTAGGCAGCCCCTCATACCACACAAAGGGGGAACGAAAGCACAGGAACTTTACGACCATGCAGTGGGTGTGGGGGTTCACACAGCAACAAAAAGCTCTCCTTTGGCCCCAGATGAGTAGTAATAACAGCAGTGATAATAACAGCAACAGCAGCAGCAGCAACAACAACAACAACAACAACCTGTTGCAATGGGGAGGTTGTATATCATCATCATCATCATCATCATATCCTCAGAGCCACAAAGAAAAGCAAAACAGCCTTTGGAAACTTGGAGCAAGTTCTGAGAGCATCAAACAACTTCTCCTTTGCACTTCCCACCACAGAGCATTTCTCGAAAATCCGTCCTTGTTTTTCCCTCAGGAGTAGCTTTAAGAAGCAGCACAATATGAAAATAATACAAACACTGGAGGCTGCCATATATTAAGTCAGACCGTTGGTCCATCTTGACCTGTATTGTCAACAATGACTGCCAGCAACTCTCTAATGTTGCAGGCCAGAGTCTTTTCAGTCCTTCCTGGAGGCGCCAGTGATAGAACCAGACCTCCTGAATGAAGAGGATATTCTCTACAACTGAACCACGGCCTCTCACCTCAAAAGTAGGAGGGACCCAAGAGTAAGCATCGGCAGCAAGAGACATCCCAAAATGACACTTTTTATGTTCAGAGAGCATCCCCAAAAGGAAGGGAACACAGGGCTTGTGATGGAAGGTTGGAGGATATTTTCTTTCACATGGCTAAAAGGTGAAAATAATTTCAGTGCTTTTGAAGAATAGACAGGGTTAGCCCCAACCCAAATGCACCAAATGTATTATATGACGGGGGGGGGGGGCACTGCCATTTTTTTGGCTTAAGTAAATGAATAAATACATTAAATTAAACTCCTTCCTACCTTGTCTCTGGGAAATAATCAGAAATTACTCGACGTGTAATTCTCTCTCAGCATGTTCGGCCATGCTGAACACATCATCTTCAGCTGGGATCACAACCTGTGTGACAGCTGGCTAATTTAAGACCCTGCACATCATGGCCTTATGGACCCCCACAATGTAGATGGTCTGGTGTCTTACTTCAGTTTTGAGGCACGCAACTAACATTCCTCCCCAACCATGACTACTGCTCCAAGCTTTACAATTGTTTCTATATTCTTGAGATATTGGAAAACCTCCACCCCCGCAAAAAAAAGTGTTTGCCAACCCTGTTTAAGAAGTTAATGCTCTCAACATGTGCAGTTCCACAAGCTGAGCTCACTTAATTACATCATAGCACCATCATGACAATAGGATAAAAATGGAGGTTGTTTCTGCTGCCCCAATGCTGAGCACATTTACTTGGGAATAAATATCTTACTGTAGTACAAAATAAAACAAAAGGTAAGAAAGGATCATATATGCTAAAAAATAATAAAATAAGGATCTGTACCAATATCTTTACCTCACTGTTTATTGCAGCCTTAATAAAAAATGTGTTTTTAACATACTATGAAACAAATGATGCTGCGGTGAATACTTCCAACCCCAAGGTGCCTGTGTGCTGCGCTTCCCATCACCTGCTGATGGCTGGGTAGTCATTCTGGGGGCCCTATTCTGCAGGGGCCCAGACTCTCGCCCGGAGATCCTGCAGTAATTGCACCACTGCTGGCAGCTGGCCAGTGATCTGAGGAGCTGATGCTGGGCCTGACTGAAGAGTCCAAACGGAACCTCGCAAGGGGCAGCATTTGAAATGGCAGGCTGTGCACTAACTAGACAGTGCCTGAACATTTGTGTATCCTTCCCCTTGAAGGAAAGAAGGACGAAATAGGGATGAGAACTACCAGACTCACGGCCCCTGCTTGAAAGGGGCAGGTACCAGAAAAGAGAGACTCACTGTGTCCCATCTGCTGAAAAGGAAACTCTGGAGAATATGAATTCAGAGTTGGGCACCTCATCACTTACGCATAAAATCGGGTAGAGGGAGGCTCCAGGAAAACATATGACTCAAATACAGTGTTTGCTGTAGATGTGATCCCACTAATCAGGTAATCTCCTGGCTGGTAATAATTAAATGGCTTGTTTTCTTCATTTATCACATTCAATGGGCATTTTGTCTTCAACATCCCACAGGGAACGTGGAGCAACAGAATAATCAAGAGCAGCAGCAGCATGCTGGGAAATTCAGCTACAGTCCCCTTCTGCTTCTCCTGTGTCTGCACACACAAACACAAAACCCAGTGACTGATCTCAGGAACACCGAATTAGGGGCCAGCCTCTCTCACTGCTGCAGTGTCTGGCGTGGCGTGAGCTCTGAAGGGGTCATAGTGTGGCCAGCAATGCACTGCTGAAGCGGAGGACCAAAGAGGACACCAATTTGCATGACATTTGCCTATGAAAATGTGTATGTATCTGTGCAAATTTAGAAAGTGAAACTATTGAATAAATAAAATTGGAAGACATCTCAGCATAGTGGAGAGACTAACTAGTTCACCTGCACACCTGCTCAGTCTGATCTCCAGGTGCTACTCTCAGACCATGTCAAGGCCCCATCTCCTCTCCCTCCTTGTGGTGCTTTATTTTTAATCCAGACGTGGTCTGGACACCCCAAGTACAGGACTTTCCTCTGCTGGTCTCCAAAATAGAGAGTTCTCCTCTGTAATGTAAAATACACAGCCACCCTAAAAGGGGAAGATATTAAACTACACTCGGGCACAGTCCCTGTCTTCCCTAGATCTCCCCCCCGGCTCTCAGAGGCTTGGGAGGTATTTATGCACCAGTGTTTCAGCGTTCAGATATGAAGAGTTGCCAGGTATTGCTCTTGATCTGAAGTTCCTTGCATCATTTTCAAAAGTGATCTTTGGAAATCAAAATCCCTTAAGCTTTGGTGAGAAGTGGAATAAATTACCATGATTTGTGTAATTATAAGAGAGCAGAAATCACTGCTGCAAACTTGTTTACTCTCTCTCTCTCTCTCTCTCTCTCTCTCTCCGTGGGCAGGTGCCCATCTGGAGAAAACATGTTTGCACTATTCACCAGTGTAAGTCAATTTTTCATGAGTCAGGGAGGGCTCAGCTCAGCAAATGTTGACTGATATTAACTAGTTAACTGTACATTTCATTTTAGTTTTAAAGCAACTGACCATTTCTGAACTTTTTTCTGCTTGGTTCATGAATAAATATACTCACTAGGACAATGGAGTTGATTTAGTTCTTTGGTCTATCTTGGGGGCAGTCTGACTCACACCTGGACCCCTTGGCATGCACTAACCTGGAGATCAAGGAGTTTAAAGAGGACAACCCTTAAGTCTGGATTCCCGTATGTCCAGGATATAGGAGTTACTAAGGGCATGGGTGGTGGCAAAATTCAACTGACCTTCAGGAAAAACAAAACAATCTCTTGATGTATTGAAAGTCACAATATATCAGTAGAATTAGTGAATGGATGAATATATTTATTATGGTCACAGACCAGCAAAATCAATATAAAACATGTAAAATGCAGTTAAAACTAGTGCAGTAACAAAATACCACCTCTGAGACTTGGCCAAGGAGGTTTTGTGCTAGGCACAAGTGAATTTTGATTTTCTTTCCACAAAAACTCTCACAACAAAGACCTATAACTTTTCCCTGGGTGCATGGAATTGGGGGAACTCTCACCCCCCCCAATGTTATCCCACCTGCCAAATTTCAGTCAGTTTGGCCCACGAGGTCTTGTGCTAGGCACAGTTAAAACGTGCTGTTCTCAGACAGAAACTCTAACCAAACTCAGAATAAACCGAGAAGATAGGTCTTGAAGAGGAGGAGGTGACTATTATCCCAAATACCTGCTGTTGGTTTTGATGACCTCATGCTCTCAGTTGTCTTGTCTGATAAAGGCAGCAAGACACAGCTAGCAACCCTGCCAGGTGGGCACATCATGTGGAACTGAGAGAAACGACTGTGGTCTTGTCTGACAGAGGCAGAAAGACAGAGCAGCCCTGCCAGGTGGCAACTGTGATAGTTCTAGGTATTCAGCCAAATGCGTGCTGACCTCATATTCTATAGGGCAGAGCTGCCTGGGGCCAGAAACCAAACAGTAATGCCTTGCCCACCAGGGCTTATTATACTTAGGGATGGCAGAGAATTCCGCCACGGATCTCGGTGAGGCCGAATGCCATTGCATTCAGCCCCCCGAACTCCGTGGCGGAATGGCCTGCCACCCCCCTGCCACCCCGCGGATCCCCCCCGGGACGAGACTCACCTGGGGAGGATCTTCCGCGCGGCAGCAGCTTTGGTGGCAGCTCCAGCGTTGGCAGTGTCGGCGGCGTCAGCATTGGTGGCTGGTCTTCCGACCGGCTGCCGCCGCCGCCATTTCCACTCTTGTAAAAAAAAAAAAAAGACGTGATAGACTATGTAAAGATTTACGTAGCCTATCATGGCTAGGGTTAAAAAAAAACCAAAACCACAATATGATAGGCTACGTAAATCTTTACGTAGCCTATCATGGCTGGGTGGGTTAAAAACAAAACAAAACCACGTAAGCAAATGGCAGCAGCTATGGCCGCCGCCATTTGCCTTCCTTATTTTTGCCCGTCTTAGTCTACGTAAATATTTACATAGACTATGACAGCGAAAATAAAGGGGAATGCAAATAGCGTAGCGGGTGCTATTTGCGTCCCTTTTTGATTCCCCGTTTTAGCCTACGTAAATCTTCATGTAGGCTAAAACAGCAAATCAAACAGAGACGCAAATAGCGCCCGCTATGCTATTTGCGTTCCCCTTGATTTTCGCCGTCATAGTCTAGGTAAATATTTACGTAGATTAAGAGGGCAAAAATAAGGAACGCAAATGGTGGCGGCTGTAGCTGCCGCCATTTGCGTACGCATTTTTTGTTTTTTGTTTTACCCAGAGCCCTCCACGGCCGGAAATCTGGCTGCGGACGGCTCTGGCCTGGCTGGGCCTGGCCGGCTGCTCCGCAAAGCTGCCGCAGAGCACAGACGGCCGCGGAGGATTCCGGGGGGGGAGGAATGGAGCGCCTCCCCCCCGTCGAGGATTCCGGGGGTAGGGACGGTCACCTCCCCCCCCCCACCAACATAATCTGCAAAAGGTAAGTGACTTTCTTACATCCCTAAATTTATACTTGAAACAGGACAAGGCCTAGCTCACCAGGGCATATCCTATTCTTGAAAGGGGACAGTGCTCTGCCCCTGCCAACAACACCCTGAAGATGCCCGATATTGGGCTGGCTTGCTTTGCCACACATGTAGTATTATATAATTAAATGATAGCAGTTAATTTGTGTGTGAAGTGCGTTGCCCACTGTTTTTGGAGATGTGGACTGTGTGTGTCTTGACACACCCTCCTTCTCCACACAGCACAAGCATGCACACGCATACAGTATAAAATCTTTGAGAAGGCACCCCATATGTATCTATATATCTATAAATATATCTATTTATCTATATCTATATCTATATCTATATTACACATGTACTACTGTACTAATATATTATGTACATTGTAAAATATACACAAAAATAGAAATTAATAGACATTTTAAATAAGGTGAAATAAAGATGAAATAAACAACATTTTAAAAATAATTTTATATTATTTTATTTTTTAACAGTACAAAACCCCTTTTTGCTCTTACTAAAAAAATACTATTATTAATAATAATATTTTTAGTGAGAGAAATGTGATTGAATATGCTTCATTATTTTTGAAAATTTTGGTTTAACACTTTGTAATACAGAAATTCGAACGTCTGGTTAAGTCCAGTTTATTTCAAAACTTGGTTGTAACGGCTGTCAAGGCTACCATTGCTGTCATACCATGTGCTCTCTTCTTGGCTTCATTCTGCCAGAGGAGACTGGGAAGGGTTAATCTCCTTCCCACTCCCCTTTGGCAGGATGCCAGCTGCTCTGGTGCTGAGGCTTCTTCTTCCATGCCTGGCAGAGACTGGTGCAATGGCTCTCGGTGGCTACAGCAGAGGCAGAATAGGACTGGAGATGACAGAGAAATGCCATCAAACTTCTGTCTTTGCTCCCGTCCCATCCTGCCACTGCCACCACCATCACCACCATTGCACAAAACGGTCACTCGTCAAGGCAGCAGGAGGCTGCTTCACTATCAGGCAGCTTGCGCACCCTAATGGATCGTCTTGTGCCCCCCCTGGAATGCATGAACACCACTTTGGAGACTACTGCTCTAGCCAAATGATGGTCAGAGAGAGTCCTCTCCTCTCCAGTAACATCACCTCTCTCACAATTAGCAAACAGAGTCTGAGTCAAAGTAAAGCTCTCTCCCTCCTCCTCCTCCTCCTCCTCCTCCACTCTCCTCTCCCCTTCCTCCTCCTCTTCTGCCCCTCCCAGTGGCCAAATCTCTCTCAAATTGATACATTTGGCACCAGCCTGTCTGGGCTGCTCAGAAGGCCTCAAAAGAGCTACAAACCTCCAAGGCGGACGAGGCACCTCGTCAATGAGCCACTTCGCTTTTGGGCACCTGGGTGCTGTTCTGATCCACTTCGTATCATGATGAAGCACCTCCAAACCAGCCTGCTTTGCCTTATTATTCAGGCTGTGGACCAAGGTGGTACACAGCCCTAATCTGGATCATGGCAATTCCCTCGAGACCAAATCAAGGGCAGACTTAAGATCAATAAAAGCAGTGAAAAGCTCCCCACCAGGAAATGAGGGATGTTCCTCTGCCAAGTGAGCTAACACACAACAATGGTCTAAAGCTGAACGGCCAGGTTTCCACCCAATCTGGTCCTCACCTATTATACTATTCAGTCATCGAAACACCACCCATTTGAAAAGACCAGATGATAAGCCTATCTCACGTTGGTCCACACTCCACAAAGCCAGGAAATGGGAAGCTAAGTCTGATGCCTGAGCAATACAGTAAGGCTCAGATGCTTCATAAGGCAATACAGGACCAGGACAACATGGAGCATCTTTGCTGGTCCCAGGCACTCCATCCTCCCCATGTGGATTTGGGACTGAAAGACACAGGAAAAGTGTGGGTGCTTGGAGGGTAAGTTGTAAGCAAGCACAATTTGTGACAACCACAATGGCCTACATGTGTGGCTCACAATAAGCCAAGCCATTTCCTAATATAACAAAGATGAGGCTCTCTGATGATTTTTAATACATGAGTTAAGATGGCTGAAGATATCAGATGACCTAAGAATAGTGAATATTGTAACTATATTAAAGGAAGGGAAGAAGAAGAAGAAGAAGAAGAAGAAGAAGAAGAAGAAGAAGAAGAAGAAGAAGAATGCCTAGACAATCATAGTTTTGTGAGCTTCAATTCAATAGATAAGATCCTAGAACAAAGTTTAAGGGGGAGGGGATTAAAGAAACTGAAGTGGGGAGTGTATCTGATGTTAGGCAGTGTGAGTTCACTGAAAGCAGAGGAAATCAGACTGATTTATTTTTTCAAGGGGATGAGTGGTTATATAGGCGGGAGACATGCAGCCCATCTAGTCTGTTTGGATTTTAGCAAAGTATCTGACGCAATATTATACAGCACGAGAAACTGTTACTCAATAGGGAAAATATGGCTATCCACAGAGATGTTTTAAGGTGGAGAAGACAAGGTTGGAATGGCTGCTTCTCCCTCTCCTGGGACCCAACAGGGGAAAAAGGCAGCCATTTGCACATGTGGCGACCCCTGTGTGCATGGATGGCTCCTTCTTCCACACCTGGGTCCCAGAAGTGTGGGGGAGGGGCCATTTGTGCATGCTGGGGTTGCTGTATGTGCAAATGGCTCCTTCTCCCCCTCGCGGGACCCAGGAGGGGCAGAAGGAGCCATTTTTGCCTGGCAGCAGCAGCGGATAGCAGTTAGCGGTGGTGGGGACTCCTGCCACCACTGCCTGCTGCCACCATCAATGCCCACCAACCCCTCGCGCTCTCCTTGCCGGCATCAGCATCGGCGGGGAGAGCGCGAGGGGTTGGAGGGTGACGGCTACTACTGCTGCCCTCCAAACCCATATGTTCTCATTGCCAGTGTCAATATCAGCAAGGAGAGCAAGACGGGTTTCACCAGTGGAAGTCTGTGAGTTGGTCTGACTCACACTGGGCCAACTCAGGGACAAGTGGGCTGGAGTCTGAGGGGCCAAGTGATCCAAACCTCAGTGGACCTGTGAGAAGCTCAGTGAGAAGAGAAGACTGAGGGGAGATATGATAGCACTCTTCAAGTACTTTAAAGGTTGTCACTAGGGATGTACGAAAGTCACTTACCTTTTCGCAGCTTGGCTTCGCGGTGGGGGGGAGGCGCTTCGCTTCTCCCCCCGAAGTTCAGGCGAGAGGGGGGAGGCGTCCCGCCTCACCCGGCCGAAATTCAGGCCGGGGGGGAGGCGCCCCGCCTTGCCTGGCCGAAATTCAGGCCAGGGAGAAGCGCCCCGTCTCCCCGGCCACGAAACAAAAAGTAAAAAAAAAAAAAAAGACCCCATGATAGGCTACGTAACGATTTACGTAGCCTATCACGGCTAGATTTCCAAAGTCAGCTGTGATAGGCTATGTAAATCATCACGTAGCCTATCACGGGTGACTATGGAAAAAAAAAAGCGCGTACACAAATGGCGGCGCCCATGGGGCGCCACCATTTGTGTTCCTTATTTGGACAGGGGTAGTCTATGTAAAGATTTACATAGACTACGGCGAAAATAAGGGAACGCTATTTGCGTTGCCCTTATTTTCGCCGTAGTCTACGTAAATCTTTACGTAGACTAGATGTGCCAAAATAAGGAACGCAAATGGCGGCGCCAATGGGCCACCGCCATTTGTGTACACGCTTTTTTTTTTCCAAAGTCACCCATGATAGGCTACATGACAATTTACGTAGCCTATCATGGCTGACTTTGGAAATCTAGCTGTGATAGGCTACGTAAATCGTTACGTAGCCTATCATGGGGTCTTTTCTTTTTTTTTTACTTTTTTATTTTGTAATGGCGGCGGCGGCAGCCGGTTGGGAGATCGGCCACCGCCTCCGCCCGTGACGAAACCCCGCCGAACCGCCGCCGGGACCCGTTGCTGAGAGGGACATTCGGCGAAGGTAAGTCCCGTCCCAGCGGGGGGGGGGGGGGGCGGCGGAGAATTTCCCCAACACTTTCGGGGGGCCGAATGCCTTGGCGCTCGGCCTCCCAAAGATACGGGGAGAAATTCTCCGCCACCCCTAGTTGTCACAGAGAGAAAGTACAGGATCTCTTCTCAATCATGCCAGGGTGCAGGACATGAAATGATGCGCTCAAGTGACAGGAAGCCAGGTTCTGGCTGAATATCAGGAAAAAAGTCCTGACTGTGAGAGCAATACGAAAGTGGAACCAATTCTCTAGGGAGGTAGTGGGCTCTCCCACACTGCAGGCATTCAAGACAAGGCTGGACAGCCACCTGTCAGGGATGCTCTGACTTGGATTCCTGCACTGAGCAGGGAGTTGGACTCGATGGCCTTGTAGGCCCCTTCCAACCCTACTGTTCTATGATTCTATACCATTCTATGATTCTGTGTAAGAAAGAACTCAGCCCTGGCTAAAGCCACAAGTTCTGAGTTAAGAAGTGCAACAACACAAGACTTTCCTGCAGTTGCTATCTCTTGAATTGTGAAGGGACACCTAATCTCAAATCAAAGGGATACTAAAATCCTGCTATTACTCACTTCCACTGTGGAGGAGAAAAAAAGTATTCTTCTGAACCTGGGAATAAAACTTTTGTTTCTCTCTCTGTATGAGGGTGAGGAGGAGGAGTAAGTAATAGAGGGAGGGGGAAGAGAAGAAATTGTCCAAGTATTCTGTCAGGATTTATTCTGTATGTTAAACACATTAGGAAGGCTTAAGGAAATGTAGCTCATCAAAGTTCACAAGTAATGAAATAAATAGATTATTTAATATAACATAGCTGAGAACTTGTGGAAAAATAATAAATAGTTAGAGAACTTCCTGTTTAGTGAGAAACATATGTAGGGATGTCACAGAAGTCCAGAAAGGGGGTGGAGTCTGGAGAATATCCTCCCTCCTGGCCCACACACACCCACCTGTGGACCCCCATGCTTGCCCAACTCAGCATACACAGCCTCGGACAAGCTCGGGGATCTCCGTTTATCCGAGTGCCGCAATTTTACAGAAAACCATGCAAAAGCTTTGTACATAAATGGCCATTTTGCACAAAACAATGGCCGTAAATAATGCCATTTATGCAAAATAGCAGGAATATGCAAAATAACCCTTGGGGTACACATGGGGTGATTACCTGCTGATCTGCAAACACTAAATACCCAACTCCTATAGCATGACAGCACAGGACAAGGACAAATCTGTCAGTAATAGACAAACTCTAAATCAGCCTTCCCTACAATAGTGCCATGCCAGATGTGCTGGACAAATCTGAGCATTGCCCAACCAGCCAACTGTGAGAATCACTAGTCTCCTTTCGCAATGCATTTGGAAGGAAGAGTAGGGATGTACAAAAGTCACTTACCTGGTCTTGCAGCTTGCTTTGCGGTGGGGGGGAGGCGCTTTGCTGCTCCCCCCAAAGTTCAGGCTGGGGGCAGATGCTTCCCCCCTCGCCCCGCCGAAATTCAGGCCAGGGGGAGGCTTCCCGCCTCACCCAGCCGAAATTCAGGAAGCGCCCCGTCTCCCCGGCCGCGAACTTCAAAAGAAAAAGAAAAAAAACGCCCCTGTGATAGGCTACGTAATGATTTACGTAGCCTATCACGGCTCGATCTGCAAAGTCAGCCGTGATAGGCTACGTTAATCGTCACATAGCCTATCATGGGTGACTTTGAAAAAAAAAAAAGCGTGTACGCAAATGGCGGCCCACATAGGGAGCCACCATTCGTGTTCCTTATTTGGCCCCTGTAGTCTACGTAAAGAAAATAAGGGCAACACTATTTGCGTTGCCCTTATTTTTGCCGTAGTCTACGTAAAACTTTACGTAGACTACAGGGACCAAATAAGGAACGCGAATGGTGGCTCCCTATGGGGGCCGCCATTAGCCATACGTGCTTTTTTTTTAAGTCACCCATGATAGGCTACATGACGATTAACGTAGCCTATCATGGCTGACTTTGCAGATCTAGCGGTGATAGGCTACGTAAATCATTACGTAGCCTCTCCCGGGGGCGTTTTTGTTTTTTTTACTTTTCTTGTAATGGCGGCGGTGGCAGCTGGTCGAAAGACCAGCTGCCACCCCTGCCACTGATGAAGACCTGTTGAACCGCCGCCGGGACCCGCCGCCGGGAGGGACATTTGTGAAAGGTAAGTCCCATCCCAGGGGGGTGGCGGGGGCAGGGGGGCAGAGAATTTCTCCCCGAACAACCTTCAGAGGACCAAATGCGTTGGCACTCGGCCCCCCGAAGTTTCAGGGAGAAATTCTCCCCCATCCCTAAGGAAGAGTCATTTGTTAGAACAGCACATAAAGGAAGTTCACACCCAAGGGAGGAACATTATCACCATGTTGCACAAAAATGCCCTACCCGGCACCAGCTTGTCTGGCTGGAAGGGGGGGCCATTGCGGGTGGGTGGGGTGACAAGACGAAGGGGCCTCTGATTTGTGCACCCCAGTCGCACCACCAGTTGGGGAGGAGCAGGCCGAGTTGTCTTAAACTCATCCCCCCTCCCTATCTCAGCTCTTTGGCGCGACGCAGCTTTTGAGAGCTAAAGATTCTCCTGGATTCGACGAGGAATTCTTGCCTGCTGGAGACCGGCTTCGTCGTTGTTGTTCTAGCCACCTGGTCCCAGCGTGCTTTAGCATGCCAAAAGCTTCTCTTCACGCGCGGCTATCGAGTTGCTGACACTTGCGGTGATATCGTGTTGCCCCCACTCCTTCCCTCCCTCCCTTGCCAGCTTTTCTCCTCGAGCGCCTGCCGCAGCCCCGGGCTGGCTGGCAGCGCGGCGGCAGCACTCGAGTTCGAGACCTCTTCATAGCCGGCCTTCACTGATGCGTGGGCACCGGCTGCGGCTCCTGGTGTGCGTGCCCGGGTGAGGCGCTCTACTCCTTTCCGCAGGGGTCTGGGTGGGGTGGCGTGTGCCCGCCCGCCCGCTCGGCCGTTGTTCACCCCCCCACTCACCTCGCCCGCCTGCTCGCCCACCTGCCCCCTCACTCTTTCACCCACCCACCCGCTCACCCGCCCACTCGCCCACTCGTTTGTCTGCCGGCCTGCTGGCCGGTTAGCCAGCTCTCGGCCTGCCTATTCGGCCGCTGGCCTCCTGCTCACCTTCCGCCGGCCTCCGGTGGCCACGGCCATGCGTTTGCGCCGGTGTGGCCTCAGAGGCGTTAGTACCGGCGAGGGGCGCCGGTGTTGCTGGTGCCGGCACTCTCGGCAGTGGGTGCCTGCCCCCTCCCCAGCTCGACAGCCGTGTCATCCTGGTGGGGAAGAGCACCTGGATGCAGAGACGGAGGCTGGGTGTTTTGCCCCCCCACCAAAAAAAAAAACAACCTGCCTTAGTTCTTTTTCCTCTTGGTGTCTGCGCCAATTGGTCGCCTCCTGGGGCTCGGGACGTCCTTCCCGCCCCCACAAAAAATAGTAGTAGTAGTAGTAGTAGTAGTAATGATAATAATAATTAATTAATTAAATTGTGAAGCAGCTGTGGCTGCCTGTTTGGCGCCTCCTGAGCCAGCGCGCCCTTGGCTGAGGGTGCCCGCACTCAAGCGCGGCTCCATAACCACTGGGGGGGGGAGAAAAAGAAAAAGGGGGGGGGAAGAACCTTACTGCGCCTCTTAACCTCTATCTCTTATCCACCTTTTGCATCATGCCTCCCAAGAAGGGCCAAGGTGGTAAGAAGGGGAAGGGGAAGGGGAAGGGGAAGGGGAAGGGGAAGGGGAAGGGGAAGGGGAAGGGGAAGGGGAGGGCCCCTCCCCCCTCCCCCCTCCCCCCTCCCCAAAAGACCACTGCCAGGACCCCATTCTGAGTCTGATGAGGACTCAGACTCGGTACTGGCATCAATTCTTTCTCGTCTGGAAGCTGTTGAGCGTTCATCGGGGATCCCTCTCCCTCCCCCGGCCAGGCCCAAGAAACCCTCAGTGGTCCAGCCTAAGCGAACGCAGCAACAGACCCAATGCTCATTGCTTCTTTCCATTTCAGCTCGCCTGGACGCTTTTGAGGCATCCACCTCCTCTTCCTCGGCTCTTCCGGAAGACACACCACCTTCAGTGGAGCTCCTCCCTTCTGTGGCCTCATCTTCCCAGTAGCAACATTGGTTTTTCCACCTGGGGATCAGAGCACGCCCACGATTGATACAGGTGAGACTGCTTTGGCACCTCATTTCTCCTGGCCGGGCATGGGGCAAATCAACCCATGGGGTTGGTTGCTGTGGTTTACCCTTCAGGGTGGCCCAGTCCCCCCTCTCCCACCTTCTTCAGTTACTTCAGCCCCCCCAATTAGTACTCCCCAGCCCGTTGCCTCGGCCTCAACTACTAGTTCAACTGCTCCAGTGGCCAGCCCACCCAGTTCATTGGGGCCTGGCGCCTCATTCCCCTTACCGCGACCGGCAGGAGATGCCAACACATCAGTCCCGTCACTGCTCCAGCCTCATCCACTTAACGTCGCCTCCGCCAGTGTTTGGCAGGGGCCCGCCGGTTCGGTTCGGGACCCCCTGGCTTCCCTATCTCCTCCTCTGCTAGCCCCACAGTTGTCCTCGGTTGACCTATGCGCCAACCTGAGTCGAGGATCTATGCCCACAGGTGCTACTTCCTCCCCTATTGGTTTTCACATAACCATTGCCACCAGAGAAAAGATTTTGCGGGGTGAATTTACCGATGTCTTTGCCCTGCTCTTTCGCGAGCCCGAACCCAGCGACAAAGATAGGACCAGCGACCGGGATCCTGAGCGGAGCAAAGCTCGCAAGGTGCCTCACACCTTGGCGAACTGGTTGCCAGGTATTTTAATTTACGCTAGCATCCTCCAACAGAGATTCCCTGAGAGGGCTTGGGTTCTCACCAACTACCTTGACATAATATACAGGGCTTACAACGAATATGAAGGGAGCACATGGCTGGCCTATGATGAGGCCTTCCGAAGGAGGGCCGCCATTGACGCCTCCATGCGCTGGGATCTGAAGGACCAGGACCTTTGGCTCCAATTCATGACCCCTTCTAGGCCAGGCTTCGGTGACAGGTCCAACAGCGGCCACATCCTGGCCAAACTGTCACCCACAATAGCCGCCAGGCCTATTGCGGGTCCAGGGGTTCAACACCGCTGGCTGTGCTGGGAGTTCAGCTCCATAGGTTCCTGCTCCCCAAACCCATGCCGCTTCCGGCTAGGGATGGGGGAGAATTTCTCCCCGAAACTTCAGGGGGCCGAGTGCCAATGCATTCGGCCCCCCAAAATTGGCGGTGAAATTCTCTGCCCCCCCCGCCCCCCCCGGGATGGGACATACCTTTCACGACTGTCCCTCCCGGTGGCGGGTCCCGGCGGCGGTTCGTCGGGTCTTCGTCAGGGGCGGGGGCAGCAGCCGGTCTTTTGACCGGCTGCCGCCACCGCCATTACAAGGAAAGTAAAAAAAACAAAAACAAAATCGTGATAGGCTACTTAACAATTAACGTAGCCTATCACGGATAGATCTCCAAAGTCAGCTGTGATAGGCTATGTTAATCGCCACGTAGCCTATCACGGGTGACTTTGAAAAAAAAAAAGCACGTATGCAAATGGCGGCCCCCATAGGGAGCTGCCATTTGCGTTCCTTATTTGGTCCCTGTAGTCTACGTAAAGATTTACGTAGACTACGGCGAAAATAAGGGCAACTCAGATAGCGCTTTTTTTTTTTTTCCAAGTCACCCGTGATAGGCTACGTGACGATTAACGTAGCCTATCACTGCTGACTTTGCAAATCTAGCCATGATAGGCTACTTTAATCATTACGTAGCCTATCACGGGGATTTTTTTTTTTTTCGCGGCTGGGTAGACGAGGCGCTTCTACCCGGCCTGACTTTCGCCAGCGAGGGATGGGGCGCCTCCCGCCCGGCCTGAATTTCGGCCGGGCGAGGCGGGAAGCCTCCCCACCATTGCATGAACTTCGGGGGGAGAAGCGAAGCGCCTCCCCCCCCACCGCAAGAAAAGCTGCGGGACAAGGTAAGTCCCTTTCGTACATCCCTACTTCCGGCATGAGTGGTCCCATTGTGGCGGTCAATACTCCTGCTCCTCCTGCCCGAGAGCCAGAGGTTGGAGAGGTCCCCCAAGGGATGGCCATGGTGGCAGAAAACAGGGCAGTGGGCATCCTCCCCCTTCCAAATGGCCCCAGCCCAGTTAAGATTCTTCCACTCCTTCAACTTCTAAGGCATTACCCAAATCGTCGGGCAGCGATCTACTTGGAACGCGGCTTCACACTGGGTTTCAGGATCCCCTTTAAGGGTCTGCGTAAGCCGTATTTGAGCAGTAACCACCGGTCTGTTCTTAGCATGTGGCGCTTGGTGCAGGAAACAATTAACAAAGAAGTTCAGTCACGTCGGGTCATCGGCCCCTTTTCCTCGCCCCCGCTACCCAACTTGCGGATTTCCCCTTTGGGAATTATCCCCAAGAAATCGCCTGGTGAGTTCAGGTTAATTCATGACCTCTCTTTCCCCAAGGGCCAGTCGGTTAATGATGAAATCCCAGATTCCCTATGTTCCATGCGTTATACATCCTTTGACACTGTGGTAGACATGATAAGAACCCTGGGCCGTGGGGCATTGATGGGCATGTGTGATATCAAACCCGCTTTTAGCATTTTGCCTATCAATCCTCTGGATTTTGATTTGCTGGGATTCTCCTTCCAGGACAATTTTTACATCGACCGCGCCCTCCCTATGGGATGCTCCATCTCCTGCGCCATGTTTGAAACGTTTAGTACCTTTCTGGAATGGGCCATACGGGATAAGACGGGCTGCAGTGATGTGGTCCACTGTTTGGATGACTTCCTGTTTGCTGGACCCGGGGAATGAAGTCAATGCTCTGATCTGATTAAGGCATTCATATCCCTTTCCTCAGATTTAGGTGTCCGTTTGGCACACGAGAAGACAGAGGGCCCAGCTGTTACTTTGATGTTCTTGGGGATCAAGCTCGATGCCCTCGCACAATGTTCTCGCCTCCCTCACAATAAATTGCTGGTACTTAAGAATAAGCTCCAATCCATCTTGCACCTTCGTAAAGTCTCCCTTAGAGCCCTCCAAGAAGTTGTTGGCCATTTGAACTTTGCTTGTAGGGTGGTGGCCCCTGGCCGCGCGATCCTGAGACGGCTCTGCTGGGCAATGCGGGGTCTTCGACTCCCGCATCATCACACCAGAGTCACCTCTGCTATGCGCATGGACCTGTGGGTATGGCTTAAATTCCTGAGGGACTTTAATGGCATCTCCTTTTGGAGGCGCGAGTTACTTCTTTGATCCGACTTGCAGATCCATTCGGACGCGGCTGGCACCTTTGGTTTTGGGCTAATTTGGCGAGACCGGTGGTGCCTGGGCCAGTGGCCAGAGACCTGGGCTGCCAGCAGTATCTGTCGTGACCTCACCTTCCTGGAATTCTTCCCCATTTATGTGGCTGTACATATTTGGGCAGACTTGATGGCCAACTCTGTTGCCCTTTTTTGGTGCGACAATTTGGCCATAGTGCACATCATTAATACATTATCCTCCAGAAACCAAAGGGTCATGGAGTTAGTTAGAGCATTTACCCTCCAATGCCTACGCCACAACATATGGTTCCGCACCCGCCACGTGCCGGGTCTGGGGAACCCTGTAGCCGATGCTTTGTCACGAAACCAGATTGACCAGTTCCATGCGTTGGCTCCGTGGGCACATCCGCTGCCAGATCCCATGCCAGACAAACTGTGGGAGATTGGCGCTCTCAAGTCGAACATGCTATCCTGAATTCTATAGCCCCCACCACTAGAGCTGCCTACGAGAGAGCAGGTAGGGAGTTTGGTGCCTTCAGGGCAGACTTCAGTTGCAGGATGTGTGGCCCTTACCTGTGGACCACTTGTTACAATTCTGCATACATTTTCATAACAAGGGACTGTCCGCTAGGACCATTTCAGGGAAACTCGCCTCTTTGGCCTTCTGGGCCAAAGTGTGAGGGGTGGAGGACTTCACCTCAGATTTCCGAATTAGGAGGGCTGTGCAAGGCTGGGCACGGATGTCTCCCACCCCGCCAGACTACAGGCATCCTTTGTAGCCAGTTATTCTTATAGGGCTTCGGGCACTGTGGCCCTCCATTTGCTCTTCTCCATACGAAGCCTCCCTCTTTCACGCTGCAGCCTTAACAGCCTTTTTTGGGGCCCTCAGGATTTCAGAACTGGTCTGGGCATCCAAATCTGACACCACCGGGAGGGCCTTGAGGTATTCCGATATCCTGATCCATTCTAGCCTGATTCACCTCCATATTCGATGTTCAAAAACCAATCAGTCAGGCAAGGGAGCATTGGTGACCCTTAACCAGGCCCAGGCCGACGGGTTATGCCCTGTCAGGGCCTTGCAGGCTTTCATTAAGCATCGCGGGGTGAGGGAGGGTCCCCTATTTTGCCATGCTGATGGTTCACCACTGACAAAGTTCCAATTTTGGGCAGTCACTAAGTTAGCCTTGACCACACTGGGTCTGGGGCATTATCGTTTCGGGACTCACTCCTTCCGTATTGGGGCGGCCTCTATGGCAGCTGCCATAGGCTTTTCATCCAAGCAAGTGAAGGTGGTAGGGAGATGGTGCTCCAGGGCCTACCGTTCTTACATTCGCAAGTTGCCTGATGCTTCATGATGATTCTCTTCGCCTTCCCCAATGTTTTATTTAGATGGGATTCGACCGATGCCGGTACGGGTGCTCATTTGTGGGCACAGTATGGTTTTTTGGGCTGCCCGCAGAGCTTCTACGTCAGCCTTCGGATCCCGGCTGCAGTTTCCCCAACAGGTGGCGATACAATGGCTCGGACGACGTGGTACGCGATGGGACGGTCTTCTCCACACACTCTTTCAACGAGGTTTGGTCAGTTTCCTTCCACAGGTCCTGGTGTTGCACCTAGGAGGGAACGACCTGGGCTACAAGCCAGGAAAGGGCTTGATCGAGCAGGCGTTGGCAGATCTGCGGACGATCCGACATTGTTGGCTGGGGGTGACCATATTATGGTCTTCAATGCTCCCGAGAATCATGTGGAGGGCGCAGAGCAATGTGGCCATGGAACGGGCCTGGCGCAAAGTGAACAGAGAACTGGCACGTTGGTTGTTAGTTCATGGTGACGGTTGCATCAACCACCAAGGAATCCATTGGACAAGGAGGGAGCTTTACAGGTAGGATGGCGTCCACCTGTCAGACATAGGAAATGACCTATTTTTGGCCTATCTGAAAAGGGGCCTGCGGGAAGTTCTTCTGCGCAGGTGGGGGGAGTTTCACAAGCAATAGGCTTGTGACTCCTGTGGCGGCTAGGATGGGCAAAACAGGAAAGGGAGTAGGGATGGTGTGCACACAGAGGCACCTTATGGTGACAGGTGACACCTCAGGCCCCCCGAACGGGTTGTGCAGCTCGGCGGGGGGATAAGGGTTGCCTGGGAGACCAACCCTACTCACTCACCCAGGTGTTGTGCAGCACTGGGTTGGGGGTGACACCGGAAGGTCTACCTCCCCCAGAAGGGGCAGTCTGGAGGGATGGCGAGATTACCGCCACCCCTCAGGCTGGGTGTGTTTTCACCCAAGAAGTGTCAGCTAGCCGCTGACACACTTAGATGCCCGTCCTAGTTACCCCTTTGCAAATATTTCAATAAATGTGGCCCAATTTTCAACCCAAGCTTGTTGTCTGCATCTTCTTTGACCCATCTCCGCTCGCAGTAGGTGTCCCTCCATCATATGCACTTTTTATGTTTCATCATTAGATGCTCCTTTTTATTCAGATCTGGCCTCAATACAATAATATAGCATTTGGGGATGAAGATGCAACCCAGTAATCCCAAACTGGAGGCCAAGACAGAGAAGACCTGCACAGCCACCATGTATTTCCCCTTGGTGCTCAGGTAGGTGGGCACAAAGGACACCCAAAGACTGCAAAACATCAGCTTGCTGAAGGTGATCAGCTTGGCTTCATTGAATGCCCCAGGCAGCTTCCTGGCTAGGAAAGCCACAATGAAAGAGATGGCAGCCAGAAAGCCCATGTAGCCAAGGGCACTATAAAACATGATGGCAGACCCTTCATTACACTGCAGGATGACCTGCCCAGTCTGGGAATGCATGTCAGAGTCTGGGTGTGGAGGAGAGATTCCCAGCCAGAGAATGCAGATGCCCACTTGAACACTCGAGCAATAAATCACAACAGAGCCTGCCAAACTCTTCCCCAGCATGTTGCTCATACTGTTTCCTGGCTTTGTTGCCAGAAATGCCACCACCACCATGACAGTTTTTGCCAACAAAGAGACAGCAACTAAGTAGGGATGTATGAAAAAGCTTTACCTGGAGTCCATGGAGGGTCCACAGGGGGGCGGAGGTCCCTCCCCCCTGGAATCCTCGGCGGCCAGCTCCGCTCCGTGGTGAGTCTGCAGAGCTGCCAGCTGGCTCCAGCCACTGGAGGACTTCCAGCCGCTGGGACACAAATGGCGTCCAGTGTAGCAGACGCCATTTGCATCCCTGCTCTTTGCCGTGATAGGCTACGTAAAAGTTTATGTAGCTTATTATTGCAAAGAACAGGGATGCAAATGGCGTAGTGGACCCCATTTGCGTCCCTGCTCTTTGCCGTGATAGGCTATGTAAATGTTTACATAGCCTATCATGGCTAAAGCAGGGACACAAATGGTGTCCGCTATGCTGGACGCCATTTGCAGTGGAGCAGTGGATGGCAACGGATGGCCCCCACCGGCCAGC
This sequence comes from Heloderma suspectum, assembly GCF_057233095.1. Lineage (NCBI taxonomy): Eukaryota > Metazoa > Chordata > Lepidosauria > Squamata > Helodermatidae > Heloderma > Heloderma suspectum. The sequence goes on along the minus strand of NC_139459.1, from coordinate 353,229,706 downwards.
GACAGGTAGGTTCCATCCCGGGGGGATTTGGGGGGGGGGCAGGGGGGTAGTCCGTTCCACCACGGACTCCGGGGGGCCAGATTCTTTAGACTCATTGGAGTCCGTGGCGGATTTCTCCACCATCCCTACTACTGAGGAGATGATGCTGAAAGCAGTCTGGAGGAGGAGGCAGGTCACCTTATGGGGCTGACCGATGAACAGAAAGGAGGACAAGAAGGAAAACAGGAGGGAGACGAGGAGCATGTAGGTGAGGTTGTGGTTGTTGGCTTTGACTACTGGAGTTTTGTGGTATTTAATGAAGATTCCCAAAAGAAGACCAGAGGTTAAGGACAAGAAAAGGGAACAGAGAGCTGGGATGATCCCCAGGATTTCTCTGTAGGCAAGGAAGTTGAGAAGTTTGGGAACACATGGATCTCGGTCTTCATTTGGATGCTGATCATCTGGACACTTGTGCAATGTTCTGCATCTGAAAAAAAGAAGAGCAGCTGCGGCTTCATGATAATCCAGCCTTAACCAAAGGGTGGTGCCCTGAAAATATTTTGGACTACAATTTTCAGCATTCCTGACTAGGGATGTCAGAGAATTCCACCACAGACTCCAGTGAGGCCAGATTCTTTAGAATATACCCCCCTGGAATCCGTGGCAGAATGGCCTCCACCCACCCCACCACCTCGTGGAATCCACGTGGGATGGAGCTTACCTGGTGGCGGAGGTGGCGGCTCCAGCGGCTCCAGCGGCTCCAGCGGCTCCAGTGGATCCAGCAGCAGATGGGCGGCAGTGGCGGCGGCTCCAGCTGGTCTCCAGCTGGTCTCCTATCACGGCAAAGAGCAGGGGTGCAAATGGCGTAGCGGCCGCCATTTGCATCCCTGCTCTTTGCCATGATAGGCTATGTAAATACTTAGGTAGCCTATCATGGCTGACTGCAAGGATGCAAATGGCGGCCGCTATGACCTCCAGCCCAGCAACTCCAGCTGCGGCCGGCCCTGGCTGGTGGCTCCATGGAGCTGCTGTGGAGAGGAGCCAGCCGGGGAGGATTCTGGGGGGAGGGACAGAGCTCCTCCCCCCCACTGCAGATAGCCTGGAACGGAGCCAGGTAAAACTTTCGTACATCCCTATTCCTGACCACTGACCATGCTAGCTGGGTCTCCTGGAAATAGAAGTCCCAAACTTTTGGAGATCTACTTTCTGTCCACCCATGCTCTAAAAGATACTTTAAAGCTATGCTGAGGGAACTGCACAGGACTCTCATCCTCTCCTCTAGGGATGTACGAAATTTCCACCACGGATCTCGGGGAGGCCGAATGCCAGCGCATTCGGCCCCCCAAAATAGGTGGTGTAACGGCCCCCCACCCCCCCCCGGGAAGAGACTTACCTTGGGCAGATCTTCCTGGTGGTGGCGGCTCCAGCGGCGGCTCCGGCGGCGGTTTGGCGGTGGCGGCTGCGGTGGCCGGTCTTCCGACCGGCTGCCACCGCTGCCATTTCCAGTAAAAACAAAACGTGATAGGCTACGTAAAGATTTACGTAGCCTATCACGGCTAGGTTTTTTTTAAAAAAAGTGATATGCTACATAAATCTTTATGTAGCCTATCACAGCTGACTTAAAAAAAAAAATGCTACGCTACTTGCGTTCCCCTTATTTTCGCTGTCTTAGTCTATGTAAATGTTTATGTAGTCTAAGACGTGCCAAAATAAGGAACGCAAATGGCGGCGCCCATGGCCACAGCCATTTGCATACGCGCATTTTTGGTTTTTTTTTAAGTCAGCTGTGATAGGCTACATAAACATTCACTTAGCCTATCACGGTTGACTGCAGGGATGCAAACAGTGGCGGCTACGGCCACCGCCATTTGCGTACCTGCTAGCCAGCAGCCGGATGTCCAGCTGCTGGTGGAGCTGGCCGGCGGATCCACAGAATCTCTGCGGAGCACAGCCGGCTGGCCAGGATTCCGGGGGGGGGGGAGGAACAGAGCACCTCCCCCTCCTCATCAGCATAATCCACGAAAGATAAGTGATTTTCGTACATCCCTAGTGATACGGCCAGCCGCCATTGCCATGCCATATTGCTGGGGTAGGGTAAGTAAGTCTCCAGATGCAAATAGCATAGTGGGCACCATTTGCAGCCATAAAGCTGGTAGATTAGCTTAAATGCAGCCTTTTACAGCGTGTCCACTACATGTCCACTACGCCATTTGCATCCCTGTTTTTCCCCACGATAGGCTACACAAATATTTGCGTAGCCTATCATGTGAACACTTGTCCTCCTCATATATGAAGACTGAAAATCTGGTGCATAAATAGCTCCTGATCCTCTGAGAGCCTGGGGGGAGGTGCAGGGAAGGCAGGGGCTGTGCCAGTGTGAGGTTTCATATCATCCCCTTCCAGGGTGGTCAAATATCTTCCATTACAGCGGAGAGCTACCAGAGGACAGTCCTGCATTTGAAGATGCGTTTGCTGAGAGAGAATTAGACCTAGAGGAATTTCTGATTATTTCCCAGGGAGAAGGAAGGTAGGAAGGAGTTTAATTTAATTTAATTTAATTTAATGTATGTATGTATGTATATATTTATTTAATATATTCATTTAAGTTAAAAAAATGCCCCCCTCCCTGCATGATGGGTAATACATTTGGTGCATTTGGGGTGGGGTGAGCCTACTGTTTTGTTTATTTAGTTATATAATTAAAACAAATCCAAAGTAGGATCCAGCCTAAATTCATCTGGCTTGGGTCCCATGGAAATCAATGTGAAAAGTTAATATTTCTCTTCTCCCCACAGTTGTCAGCGTGACATTCCAACATTGACTGATGGATTATTTAGGGGCTAAACAACCCAGTGGTTTGTTCTTGGGTTAACCATTTAGGTGTTAAGAACTTGTCATCCAAGAACATGTCACACATTGACATGCTCTGGGGAGGGTTGCTTTCGGCACTGGTTCTTTTCTGGCTTTTTGTATAGTTAATTAGTGATTTATTCACTAACTACCTTCACAAAGGGAGTTGAAATAAATATCCTGAAATAATGGAGTATGGGGGGAAACGGTCTGCTGGGGGAGTCTTCAACATGATCCACCAATGCTCTCCTCGTGTGCTTTTGTGAAAATTTCAGTTTCCCATCTACTGTATGTTTTACATATCAGTGGAGACACCAATATTTAAAGACACTGTTATGGACAGTTTGGCCTCAAGATTATCTCCTGATGAGGACAGGAGCTGAGCCGGGTGGAAAGAGTTCAGGATAGGGATGCATGTGAATTCCATTTGGGAGCTGAAATTTTGACAGATATTTCCGGTTCAGCCCTGGCAGATTTTATTCTATTTTCCCCCACTGGCATTAACTTGACCTATACTGAGTTGATACAATATGTAGATTCCCTTTTTTTAGGGGTGGACGAAAAGCACTTACCTTTCGTCGAAGCTTGTTCACGGTGGGGGGGAGGGGCTTTGCTGCTCCCCCCGCGAAGTTCAGGCCGGGGGGGAGGCTTCGAGCCTCACCCGGCCGAAATTCAGGCCGGGGAGGAGGCTTCCCGCCTCGCCCAGCCACGAACTCCATTGTTGTTGTTTTTTTTAAAAAAAACGCCCCCGTGATAGGCTACGTGACGATTAACGTAGCCTATCACAGCTAGATCTGCAAAGTCAGCCGTGATAGGCTACGTTAATCGTCACGTAGCCTATCACGGGTGACTTTAAAAAAAAAAAAAGCGCGTACGCAAATGTTCCTTATAGCGTTGCCCTTATTTTCGCCGTAGTCTACGTAAATCTTTACGTAGACTACAGCAACCAAATAAGGAACGGGAATGGCGGCTCCCTATGGGGGCCGCCATTATCCGTACGCGCTTTTTTTTCCTTTTTTTAAAGTCACCCGTGATAGGCTACGTGACGATTTACGTAGCCTATCACGGCTGACTTTGCAAATCTAGCCGTGATAGGCTACATTAATCATCACGTAGCCTATCACGGGGGCGTTTTTGTTTTTTTTTCTTTGATTGGAATGGCGGCGGCGGCAGCCGGTTGAAAGACCGGCTGCCGCTCCCGCCCCGCTCGAACACCCGCCGAACCGCCGGCCGGCCCCGCCGCCGGGAGGGACATTCGGCAAAGGTAAGTCCCGTCCTGGCGGGGGGTGCGGGGGGCAGGAGGGTGCGGAGGATTTCTCCCCGAAACTTGTTCGGGGGGCCGAACACGTTGGCGCTCAGCCCCCCGAAGTTTCGGGGAGAAATTCTCCGCCATCCCTACCTTTTTTTTAATGGTGGACATTTCTGAAATCTGGTGTGGGTGGGGGGATCTTAGAAATTGCACAAATAGGGACATTTTTATTATTTTTAAAGTCATTAGCGATCTTGTACAAGGTTACAAGTGCTCACAATCACATGTCGGTCCGCCTGCTATGTAGCCCGATGCAGCCCTGCAGAGGCACATTTGTAAATATCCTTGTCAGTCTCCTCGTCTGCACACATGACTTCATTTAGCCCAGGAAAGCCATATCCCATACATGTCAAAGGACCTCTCAATTTCATCCTCCACTTCGGTACTCCGAGTGAAGGGTGGTGGTGGGAAGAATTGACAAGAATGGAATAAAGCTCTGCTGGGCTAAACTAAGTAGTGTGCGGAGAGTAGCGATGTAGGAAAATCACTTACCTTTCGCAGATTATGCTGATGGTGGGGGGGAGGCGCTCCGTCCCTATCCCCGGAATCCTGGATAGGGGGGAGGCGCTCTGTTCCTCCCCCCCCCCCGGAATCCTGGCCAGCTGGCTGTGCTCCGCAGCGATTCTGCAGAGCCTCCGGCCAGCTCCGCCAGCAGCCGGACATCCGGCTGCTGGCTAGCAGGGACGCAAAGACCCTGATGATGGGAAAGACTGAAGGCAAAAGGAGAAGGGGATGGCAGAGGATGAGATGGCTAGATAGCATCACCGATACAATGAATATGAACTTGAGCACACTCCGGGAGAGAGCGCAGGACAGGAAGGCCTGGCGTGCTATGGTCCATGGGGTCACGAAGAGTTGGACACGGCTGAACGACTGAACAACAAGACGGCGAAAATAAGGGGAACGCAAATAGCTGTTTTTTAAAAACCTACGTGTTTTTTAAAACCTAGCCATGATAGGCTACATAAATCTTTACGTAGCCTATCACGTTTTTCTTTTCTTTTTTTTTAATGGAAATGGTGGCAGTGGCAGCCGGTTGGAAGACCGGCCGCCGCAGCCGCTGCCACCGAACCACAACTGGAGCCGCCGGCGGAGCCGCCGCCACCAAGAAGATCCGCCCAAGGTAAATCCCATCCCGGGAGGGCGGGCCGTTCCTCCACCAATTTTGGGGGGCTGAATGCGCTGGCATTTGGCCTCCCCGAGATCTGTGGCGGAACTTTCGTACATCCCTACGTATCAGCAGCGGAGTGGAGCTGGCGGCCGGCTCTGCAGAATTGCCACGACAAGGGAGCTGATCTGCACAGATTCTGGCAGGAGACAGAGTTGAGTGCTCCATTCTGCCATGGGCCCCAATGGGGCCAGATTAAATTGAATCCGGCCTCATTGGGTCTGTGTCGGAATTCTCCCCCATCCCTAGGAACATTTACCAATAACCACACAGAGACAGTGTTGGGTTATAAACTGGCCACAACTGTCTTGGATACAGCACAGAGTTTGACATGGTATGGGGCAGGATCTGATCATCAGCCAGCCACCTACTGACCAATTCACTGGTGTGCTTGGTGGCCCTAAAGTTTAGGTTTTGGCCAGAGCATAGAGGTTGACCATACAACAGCATGGGCCATTCACATTGTTCCCTCCTGTTCCCCCAACAGTGGCACTGGCATGGCAACCACAAACTGGGCTGGAGTCTTGTGGCCCACACCCAAGGACACCCTTCCACTGGGCAGTGGGGTGTGTACCCTCTTTCCCCTTGACTTGGATCCAGCCCAATGCCAACCACACTAAAGTTGTGACAATGATGATTAAGAATACACCTTTCAACCAGTTTATATTGTTATGAGGAAGGAAAAATCCTGTGAAACAAGCCAGTTGGTCCCCAGAGAAAATTCCTTCCTAGCCTTTTCAAACACCAGCTGACAGCAGTCTGTAGCAGTAGACAACCCTTCTTAGGTCAGGGTGGGTTGGTGTAAGGCCCCAGGCCTGTAAGCAAGCTAATAGTAGTTTAGAGAGGCTTAGAGATCCATAATACTCTCTGCTTTGGTTCATTATTAGATCCAATTGTCTTGTACGTGGGCCTCTCGGCTTGTAAGATGAGTCGAAGAATGATATACCTGCCTCAGCACATTCCATGCTAACGAGCTCTGGTACTGTTTATCTTATCAGAGTTTCGGATGCACTTGAGAAGTGAAGCTATGTTTATCCTAAGCTACAGGTGTCTGTGCTGGGAATGTTGTGCTAGTCTTGCTTCTGCCAAATCTGTTACGAAGCACTGCTAGGCTATGCTGGGAAAGTGGCAGATGAATGTTAATTAATTCTTGCTCCTCTCATGCTGCCTCACTGCTAACATAAATGGTATAAAACCCATCTTGCACTACAGCTCTTTGTTGATAGCCTTTGTCTGATCCAATGATTTGGTACGCCTGTGCACTGTAAGTACTAGGGATGTATGAAAGTTCCGCCACAGATCTCGGAGAGGCCAAATGCCAGTGCATTCGGCCCCCCGAAATCGGTGGTGGAACGGCCCCCCGCCCCCCCTCAGGATGGGACTTACCTGGGGCGGATCTTCCTGGAGGCGGCAGCGGCTGGTCTTCCGACCGGCTGCCGCCACCACCATTTCCAAGTTAAAAAAAAAAAATGTGATAGGCTACATAAAGATTTACGTAGCCTATCACGGCTAAATTTTAAAAATCACCGTGATAGGCTATGTAAATGTTTACGTAGCCTATCACGGCTGATTAAAAACAACAACAACAATGTGTATACACAAATGGTGGCACCCATGGGTGCCGCCATTTGCGTTCCTTATTTTGGCACGTTTGCATGCACTTTTTTTTTTTCTCAAAGTCAGCCGTGATAGGCTACGTAAAGATTTACGTAGCCTATCATGGCTGACTGCAGGCCAGGGATGCAAACGGCGGCGGGTACGGCCGCCACCATTTGCGTCCCGGCTTGAGAAGAACTTTCATGGCCGGAGAGGCAGGGTACTCCCCCCGGCCAGAATTTCGGTGGGGAGGGATGGGGCGCCTGCCCCCACCCAGAATTTCGAGGGGAGGGACGGAGCACCTCCCCCCCACCACAAAGCAAGCTTCGGGATCAGGTAAGTGACTTTCATCCATCCCTACTCCTTTCCCAATTTTGAACCAATTGGTTGTTCCATGTCTGGTTCTTACTGTTGCTTCTTGACCCTCGTACAGGTTTCTCAGGAGACAGGTAAGTGGTCTGGTACTCCCATCTCTTTCAGAATTTGCCACAGTTTGTTGTGATCCACACAATCAAAGGCTTTAGCATAGCCAATGAAGCAGAAACAGACATTTTTCTGGAATTCTCTTGCTTTCTCATTGATCCAGCGAATGTTGGCGATTTGATCTCTAGTTCCTCTGCCCCTTTGAAACCCAGCTTGTACTTCCGGAGGTTCTCTGTTCACATACTGCTGAAGCCTAGCTTTTAGGATTTTGAGCATAACCTTGCTGGCTTGTGAAATGAGTGCAATTGTACAGTAGTTCGAAAGCTGTTTGGCATTGCCCTTCTTTGGAATTGGAATGTAAACTGACCTTTTCCAGTCTTGTGGCCATTGTCGAGTGTTTCAAATTTGTTGGCATATTGAGCGCAGCACTTTAACAGCATCATCTTTTAGGCTTTTAAATAGCTCAGTGACCACACTATCATGGCTATCAGGGACATTCAGATCTTTCCAGTATAGTTCTTCTGTGTATTCTTTCTACCTCTTCTTAATATCATCTGCGTCTGTTAGGTCCCTGCCTTCTTTGTCCTTTTTCATGCCCATCTTTGCACAAAACGTTCCCTTGATATTTCCGATTTTCTTGAAAAGATCTCTAGTCTTTCCCATTATATTGTTTTCCTCCATTTCTTTGCATTGTTCATTTAAGAAGGCCTTCTTGTCTCTCCTTGCTATTCTTTGGAACTCTGCATTCAGTTGGATATATCTTCCCCTTTCTCCCTTGCTTTTCGCTTCCCTTCTTTCTTCAGCTACTTGTAAAGTCTCATCAGACAGCCACTTTGCTTTCTTGCATTTCTTTTTCTTTGGGATGGATTGAGTTGCTGCCTCCTGAACAATGTTATGGACCTCCGTCCATAGTTCCTCAGGCACTCTGTCTATCAGGTCTAATCCCTGAAATCTATTCCTCACCTCCACTGTATATTCATAAGGGATATGATTTAGGTCATACCTGAATGGTTTAGTGGTTTTCCCTATGTGAATTCCTATTTTAGCATTCCAATCCCCTATGATGAAAAGGACATCTTTTTTGGTGTTAGTTGTAGAAGGTGTTGTAGGCCTTCATAGAACCGATCAACCTCAGCTTCTTCGGCATCAATGGTTACTCCAGTATTCTTGCCAAGAAAACCCCATGGAATGTATCACAAGGCTAAAAGATATGACGTCAGAAGATGAGCCCCTCAGGTCGGAAGGTGTCCAATATACTACTGGGGAAGAGCAGAGGGAAATTCCAAGTAGTGCCAGAAAGAGTGAAGCGGCTGGGCCAAAGCCGAAAGGACACTCAGCTGTGGATGTGTCTGGTGGTGAAAAGAAAATCCGATGCTGTAAAGAACAATATTGTTTAGGAACCTGGAATGTAAGATCAATGATCACATTTTGTCAGAACTCTCCACCAGCACCTGTCCTTCTTGGGTGGCCCTGCATGGCATAGCTTATGGCTTCACTGAGTTACACAAGCCCCTTCTCCACAACAAGGCAGTGATCCATGAAGGGGAGAGCATGCCTACTCCAGCCTACAATCCTACATTTAAAACAGGGCTTTCTGCTTCCATTTTAAATGCAGGTTCACATCAAACTTCCTTCCCCTCCCCGCCTTTCCCCCCTATGTTTCATTGGTCTTCTTGCAGCTTTTCCTTTTTCATGGAGGGAACTGAACTGGAGTAATTGGATACCTCATTACCTCCAATCTATTTAAAAATGGAATAAAGGTCATTTAGTGCAGGAGGCACCCTAGAGGTTCACGATGTTATCTAAAGTGCCCGCAAACTTCCATGATTGAGCAATCTCAATAGCGGGATAAAAGCTCTGTGAGAAGAAGCCCCTAACCTTCTCCAAAAATACAAGCTGTAAGTCTGGTTTCCATGTGTCCAGGATATAGCAGTTATTTATCACATGGGTGGTGGCAATGTTTGACTGACCATTAATGAAGAAACAAATTGCATCTGGAGGGCTTATTTGCTGGTCACCCCAGGAAGGGCTACCAATAACCACACACAGACGCTGTTGGGTTAAAAACTGGACACAACTTTCTCAGTTGCAGCATGGAGTGTGATGTGGTATGGGGCTGGACAGAATATAACGCTGACCGAATCTGCCAAACTGAAGCAGGTGTCCTCTGTAGCATCCAAGCTCTAACTGGACTCAAAACTTGGGGGAGCCTCGGAGTTCCCAGAAAACTCTCAAGGACCCAGACCATCTCTTTGAAATGGTAGCATTTCTCCATATAAGCAGAGGGGCAAGGAACAGGAGGATCTGTAGTTACGTGATTGACATCTTAGCTTCCAACCAGGGGAAACTAGAGATGGGTGCAAGTCCAAAGAAGGTGTGGAGTCAGATGGTCTCCCTGCCCCTCTGGCCTCCAGGACCCCACTTGCCAAGACAGGGGGCACTGTGAGGCCCAGCCCTCAAGTGCCCCGGAGCTCGGTGAGCAGCTGGAAACACTGTGGCACCCCAGCACTCTCACCGTGGCCAGGGTGAGAGAGCTGGGGGCTGGCCATGACAGGACCCCTCTTGCCTCCACTGGCTGTCAAGGAAGCCCTTTGCACAAGGAAGGGCATTGGTGGCACCAATGTGGGTACACATGCCAAGGGCAAAATAATAATAAGGCACAAGGGCTTGACTGCCGGAGTTCTTAGTGCAGAGGGGAGCGGTTGGCCGCACGGCTCGGCAGGCAGGCGGGACAAGCAGGGAGGCTTGTTGAGCAGGTTTGGGCTGTATGAAGTGGGGGACAGCTTTGGGGGAAACTGTGGGGAACCAAAAGGGAATGAGACCCACCCTCGCCCAAAGGATGAGGCTGGTGGTCATGTATCTGAAATCACATTTTATTACTGGAACGTGTATACACAGGTAGCTCACAAAGGAACTACAATTTGGGACCAGGTTGCATGGGTTTTTTTAAGGAAAACAAAGTACATAGTAAAAATATGAAGAGAAAGACTTTAGCCAATTAAAAGCTTACAGATGTTATCTATATCCAATCACATTAGGGTTGGGGGTGCTCATGTATACATCAGTGCTCCCTACCTGTGAATACACTCCTAAACACAGCTGGGGCACAATGATCTGAAAATTCCACCTAGGCAGTACCTTCTCCCAGTAGGTGATGGGGTTTTGCCCATGCCCTCATGAGACAGGAGTTGGATCCTGATTTATCTGTGTGCAGGAATGTTTATTCTACCTCTTACCCAGTTCTTTGTGTCTTGTTTTCCTCAGCTCCTCCCTTACAATATTCTCTGTATTTTTTCCATCTTGGAGACATTGGTTCAGGCCTGATACTTTGGTTCAGGCCTGACATAAGGCCTTTTCTCCCACACAGCTGATTGTGCTCTGCGGTGCTCTGGAAAGAGATGGGTCCATCCATCCATAGGGATAACTTTTCCAGGGCTCTCCTTTTTATGTTTGTCGAAGTATATAGTAGGAAGGGGCCTTCAAGATCTTCTAGTCAAGCCCCCTGCTAAATGCAAAAGAGATGCCAGCAAACCTCCAGCACAGGAATTCCCAGGAAATCTCCAGCAAAGGAGATCCACCACCTCCCAAGAAGGCTGTCCCATTGCTGAACAACTAGAAGCTTCCCTCTCCCAAACACCAGCTCAGATTCCCACTCCCACCTGAACAGCACTTGGAGGAATGGTGGAGAATTCCGCCACCGACGCCAATGAGGCCGGATTCTTAGAATCCACCCCACCCCCGGAGTCCGTGGAGGAATGGACCACTGACCTCCCCCACCCCACAAAGTCCACCCCAACCGGATCCTACTTGGAACCGCTGGATCCGGGTCTGGCTACTGCCGGCTTGTGGATGCAAATGGCATCTGGTGTAGTGGATGCCATTTGCGTCCCAGCGCTTTTCTGTGATAGGCTATGTAAATCTTTATGTAGGCTATCACAGCAAAGAGCAGGGATGCAAATGGCATCTGCTATGCCGGGTGCCATTGGCATCCGCAAGCCAACAGTCCAGCAGCGGACGGTCCCAGCTGGTGGCTCTGCAGTCCCGCCGCGGAGCGGACCTGGCCGGGGAGGATTCAAGGGGGGGAGGAACAGATTGCCCCCCCACCATGGACCCCCCACCAGAACCGGAAGCAAGGGATTCGTACATCCCTAAGCACTTGTTAATGATGTCAAGGTACCTGTTTTGCACCTTTTAGATGCATGGACAATTGTGTTCTGAATTCTGATTGCTGTGCTGCCTCACCTACCATATCAGGCTTTGAGCTGCAGAGGAAGCTGCAAGTGATCCAATTCCCACTTGTATCCAGCCTCTGGGACATGCAAAGACCAATGCAGGACCAAGCACACTTAAACTCTCCTGGATTTTCAAACTCTACCCTTCATGAATGCAGAAGGAGATGTGGGCCACATCCTCTACAGACCTAACACACACACTCTAAATCAGCCTTCCCCATTCTGGCACCCCCAAGATGTGCCGAACAAATTCCAGCATCGCCCACCCAGCCATTTGTTAGAATACATCACTTCTTTTGCACTGCATTTGGAAGGAAGAGAGTTTTGTTAGAATAGCATACAAATGATGTTCATTCTAGGGGTGGACGAAAGTCCCTTACCTGTCCTCGAAGGATGTTCACGGTGGGGGGGAGGTGCTTTGCTGCTCCCCCCGCGAAGTTCAGGCCGGGGTGGGAGGCTTCCCGCCTCGCCCCGGACGAAATTCAGGCCGGGGGGGAGGCTTCCCGCCTTGCCCCGGCCGCGAACTCGAAAGTTTTTTGTTTGTTTTTTTAAATGCCCCCTGATAGGCTACGTGACGATTAACGTAGCCTATCATGGCTAGATCTGCAAAGTCAGCCATGATAGGCTACGTCAATCGTCACATAGCCTATCACGGGTGACTTTAAAAAAAAAAAAAAAGCACATATGCTAATGGCGGCCCCCATAGGGAGCCGCCATTCGCGTTCCTTATTTGGTCGCTGTAGTCTACTTAAAGATTTATGTAGACTACGGCGAAAATAAGGGCAACGCAAATAGCGTTGCCCTTATTTTCGCCGTAGTCTACGTAAATCTTTACGTAGACTACAGGGACCAAATAAGGAACGCGAATGGCGGCTCCCTATGGGGGCTGCCATTATCCGTACGCGCTTTTTTTTTTTTTTTAAGTCACCCGTGATAGGCTACGTGACGATTGACGTAGCCTATCATGGCTGACTTTGCAAATCTAGCCATGATAGGCTACGTTAATTGTCACGTAGCCTATCAGGGGGCGTGTTTTTTTTTTTTAATTGCAATGGCGGCAGCAGCAGCCGGTCGAAAGACCGGCTGCCGCTCCAACCCCGCTCGAACACCCGCCGAACCGCCGGCCGGACCCGCTGCCGGGAGGGACATTCGGCGAAGGTAAGTCCCGTCCCGGAGGGGGGTGCGGGGTGCGGGGGGGGTCAGAGGATTACTCCCCGAAACTTGTTCGGGGGGCTGAACACGTTGGCACTCAGCCCCCCGAAGTTTCGGGGAGAAACTCTCCGCCATCCCTAGTTCATTCCCAAGGCAGGAACATCAGTTTTTATTACTGCCATGCTGTACAAAATAAGCATACTGAAATCATATGCTATCTTGAAGTTTCATCATTAGATGCTCCTTTTTATTCAGATCCAGCCTCAATACAATAACGTAGCTTTTGGGGATGAAGATGAAACCCAGTAACCCCAAGCTAGAGGCCAAGATAGAAAAGACCTGCACAGCCACCATGTATTTCCCTTTGGTGCTCAGGTAGGTTGGCACAAAGGACACCCAAACACTGCAAAACACCAACATGCTGAAGGTAATCAGCTTGGCTTCATTGAATGCCTCAGGCAGCTTCCTGGCTAGGAAAGCCACAGTGAAACAGATGGCAGCCAGAAAGCCCATGTAGCCAAGTGTGATATAAAACATGATGACGGACCCTTCATTGCATTGCAGGATGATCTGCCCAGGTTGAGAATGCATGTCAGAGTCCGGAAATGGAGGAGAGATTCCCAGCAAGAGAATGCAGATGCTCATTTGAACACTAGAGGAAGAAATTACAATGCAGTTTGCCAAACTGTTCCCCAGCCATTTCCTCATCCTGTTTCCTGGCTTTGTTGCCAGAAATGCCACCACCACCATGATAGTTTTTGCCAACAAACAAGAGACGGCGACTGAGAAGATGATGCTGAAGGCAGTTTGGCGGAGAAGGCAGGTCACCTTCTGGGGCCGACCAATGAACAGAAAGGAGGACAGGAAGGAAAACAGGAGGGAGATGAGGAGCATGTAGGTGAGGTTGCGGTTGTTGGCTTTGACTACTGGAGTTTCTCGATATTTAATGAAGAGTCCTAAAAAAAGACCAGTGGTTAGGGACGAGAAAAGGGAAAAGAAAGCGAGGATGATCCCCAAAGATTCTTTATAGGAGAGGAAGTTTATAACCTTAGGAACACAGAGAAATTGGTCTTCATTTGGATGTTGATCATCTGGACACTTGTTGCAATGGCCTGCATCTGAAAGAACCAGAAAAAAAAGACCAGGTGGAGGATCATTAAAACCCACCCTTATCCAAAGGCTGGTGCCCTGAAAATGCTTTGGCTACAGGTCCCAGCATTCCTGACTATTGGCCACCATGGCTCGGGCTGATGACAGTTGAACTCCAGAACATCTGCTGGGAACCAGGTTGGGGAAAGCTGCTACTGTCTATCTGAGTCTATGGTCTGTTACATTCTCTAAAAGAGGGGTGGAGAGAAAATAGATCTCCAGAAGTTTGGGACTTCAACTCCCAGCATTTCTCTCCATTGGCCATAGAATCATAGACTCATAGAATAGTAGGTTTGGAAGGGGTGTGTAAGACCATCAAATCCAACCCCCTGCTCAATGCAGGAATCCAAGTCAAAGCATCCCTGACAAGTGGCTGTCCAGCTTCATCTTGAATGCCTCCAGTGTGTGGGAGAGCCCAGCTCATGCTAGCAGGAGATTCTGAAAGTTGAGGTCCCAAAGATTGTTGTTGTTGTTCAGTCGTTCAGTCGTGTCCGACTCTTCGTGACCCCATGGACCATAGCACGCCAGGCCTTCCTGTCCTGCGCTGTCTCCCGGAGCGTGCTCAAGTTCATATTCATTGCATCCGTGATGCTATCTAGCCATCTCATCCTCTGCCGTCCCCTTCTCCTTTTGCCTTCAGTCTTTCCCAGCATCAGGGTCTTTTCCAGGGAGTTTTCTCTTCGCATTAGGTGGCCAAAATATTGGAGCTTCAGCTTCATTATCTGTCCTTCCAATGAGCACTCAGGGTTGATTTCCTTTAGGATGGACTGATTGGACCTCCTTGCAGTCCAGGGGACTCGTAAGAGTCTTCTCCAGCACCACAGTTCGAAAGCATCAATTCTTCGGCGCTCAGCCTTCCTTATAGTCCAGCTCTCACAGCCATACATTACTACTGGGAAAACCATAGCTTTGATTAGACGGACCTTTGTCGGCAAGGTGATGTCTCTGCTTCTTACTATGCTGTCTAGGTTGGCCATAGCTTTCCTCCCCAGGAGCAAGCGTCTTTTAATTTCATGGCGACAGTCACCGTCTGCGGTGATCTTGGAGCCCAAGAAAGTAAAATCTGTCACTGCTTCCATTTCTTCCCCTTCTATATGCCAGGAAGTGATAGGGCCAGATGACATGATCTTAGTTTTTTTAATGTTGAGTTTCAAACCAGCTTTTGCACTCTCCTCTTTCACCCTCAACAAGAGGCTCTTGAGATCCTCTTCACTTTCTGCCATTAGGGTGGTATCGTCTGCATATCGGAGGTTGTTGATAATTCTCCCGGCAATCTTAATTCCGACCTGTGATTCATCCAACCCGGCATTTCTCATGATGTACTCTGCATATAAGTTAAATAAGCAGGGTGACAATATGCAGCCTTGTCGTACTCCTTTCCCAATTTTGAACCACTGGGTTGTTCCATGTCTGGTTCTTACTGTTGCTTCTTGACCCTCGTACAGGTTTCTCAGGAGACGGGTAAGGTGGTCTGGTATTCCCATCACTTTCAGAATTTGCCACAGTTTGTTGTGATCCACACAATCAAAGGCTTTAGCGTAGTCAATGAAGCAGAAATAGACGTTTTTCTGGAATTCTCTTGCTTTCTCCATGATGCAGCGAATGTTGGCGATTTGATCTCTAGTTCCTCTGCCTCTTCTAAACCCAGCTTAATTTCTGCCTTTCCCTGCTCCAAAAGATGTTAGCGGGTGAAAGCATTGATGCCACCAGAGGAAGATGAAACAAGGATGGGGGAGAGAGCAAAGAAACTAATAACATAAATTAGGGATGAGAAGAGGCCAGATTTCAGAATCTCATGCCACAATTTGCAGTGGTGGCCTGTAGCTTTCAAGGAGGATTAGATACATCCATGGAGGTTAGGTCTATTGGTATCTTGTACTCATGGTGTCTATATGGTGGCGTCCCCATCCCTTTTCATTGGGTGTCCTAAACTACTCAGGACCAGGATACTTAAGGAATCCACTGAACCCCTGCCAGCCTGCTCAGTTGTTATGCTCAACAGGAAATACTGTTGAGCCAAACTGCACATGGCACGCTCTTTAAATACAGCTCTCTCCATTGATGCGTAAAATGAGCAGTAGATGGGAGACTGAAAGTGTCTCAAAAGCACAGAAGGGGACCACAGGTGGATCATGTTGAAGACTCCACTGAATGGCTGCCTTCCCCTCTCTACTCCATTACTTCAGGATGTTTCTTTCAACTCTCTTTGTGAAATTAGTTCATGATTATAAATACCCATTTATAATCTACTATACAGAAAGGAACCCATGCCTAAAACAACCCTTCCAAGAACATGTCAATGTGTGTGAACCTCTTTCTAAAAAGCAGCTCTTTGCTCTGAAGTCGCCTACCTTCCTGGGTGGAGAGTGTTCCTTCTGAACATGGGACACAAGTATAGCAACAGATGGGCTCTCCTTCCTTAATCAACTTGGCAAATCCAGGCTGACAACTTCCAGTACATCGAGAAGAAGGCACGGTCTATCCATGAATAGAAGGAAAATATAGGAAAATTTCTTAGTCTGAAAGTTTTATTTATAATGGTTTAGTCTGAAAGTTTTATTTATATTGGTAGAAATTAGTTATACATTTGTATAACAGGGACTTTTAGTTAGTCACCCTTGCCTCTTTTTGGGTGGATGTTCTTGTGTTGGTGGAACAAAGGCAGAGGAAGTCTGCAATCTGGTCCTTGAAAGGAATAATTCAGGGCACAATCCTATATATGTTAAGACAGAAAGACGTCCTACAATTCTCAGCATCCCACAGCCCATATAGCTGGCTGAGGCATCCTGGGAGTTGTAGGACCTTTTTCTGTCTAAACATGCTTAGGATTGTGCCCTTACAGCATCCCTTATCCACCCCTTTACACATTGTAACAAAAATTGAAATAATCCTCGAAAAACATTACTTTGGTTTGGGCCCAGATTCTCCTGTACCAACAGCAACTCCCATTCCACAGAGAATCAAATGATTTTAAAACCATGAGTGCAGAACAGTGGGGGCCAGCCCCAGAAGGTGATGGTGATGGTGATGATGATGATGATATCCTCAGAGCCACACAAAAAATGAGTCTTTGGAATGCAGCAACAAATTTCACCTCTTTTAATGACTTCAGAGAATCACCTGGCATATTAATGATAATAAATAATTTGTGGGTATATTTAACAAATAAAATTGCAAAAGACATTAAATACAGGGTTTAAAAAAACAAAAAGAAAAACAACAAAAATGGAGTGTTACAAAGGCTTTGTAACACCTTCAAATTAATATATACAATCTCTCTCATTCTCATTTGCACGCACATGCACGCACACACACACACACACACACACACAAACAGAGCTACCCTTTCACACAGAACACCCATGCCTTAAAGCAAATTTGTGGCCAGAACCTGCACAGGTGACCCAGACATTGTCATACAATGGCACACAGGATGGGATGCAGGGGGATCTTTCCCTATACTATCCTGCCAATGGCATAACAAGGAAACTTTATTTAGTCCCATACCTGATTTTGTCACTATCACCAGGTACACTTTCTTTGTGGCTGTACTTGTGATGATGGAAGAAGTGGAGAGGTGTCTTCAATCCTGTGTTTGACAGGAACAATTTAGGCTACAATCCTATGCATGTAAAGCCAGTAAAAAAAGTCCTACAGTACAACTCCCAGCATCCTGCAGGCAGAATCACTGGCCAAGGCATCCTGGGATTTGTAGGACCTTTTTTTTTGTCTAAACATGTATAGAATCATCCTTATAGTCTGAAAATTGCCCTACATATTTCAGGAAGTATTTTCCCTTAGGGGCAAAGGGTCAATCTATGCCAGAATTCTGCATTTCAAGTTATTTTTCATGGTATGTTCAAAGTACAGTTTTATGGAGGTGGTTTTAACATTGTACCAGAATGAAGACCAGAATTAAGTAGGTTGAATATGTGATGAAATTGAGAAAACTGACATTGGGGCATAAAACCATCCTCCAACCTCAGAAGGAAAAGAAACAAAGAGGAGAGAGATTTTGGGGAGGGATTTTATCTCAGTGGCAGAGCCCATATTTGTTCCAGCAACAACTCCCATTGCACAGACTTTGTCCCAAACAGCCAAAACAGTGAGTGGGGGGGGGGGGGCTCACACAGCCACATAAAATGATGATGATGAGCCATACAGAAAGGCAACCTTTGAAACACAGGATTCAGTACTCAGAGGATCCCTAATCCATCCCTTTGCATGTTGTAACAACGAGAGAATCTATCTACACAAAAATATTCCTTTGGTTTGGACCCAGACTCTCCTGCTCCAAGAGCACCTTCCATTGCACAGATAATCAAGTTACTTTAAGATCATGAGTGCAGAACAGTGGGAAGCCACATAAGATGATGGATGATGATGATATCCTCAGAACCACACAGAAAAGCAGTCTTTGCAACTGAAAAAAAATGGTGGGAGCATTGAAATTCCACCGCTTTTAATGACAATAAAGACTCGTGCAGCACCTTAAAGACTAACAAATTCACTCTGGCCTAAGTGTTGTGGACACTGTTCACTTCATCAGATGCGGATGGACCCCAGTTCATACCTGTTCAGAAGTAACAGTGAGAAGCTGCACAGTACAAAAATCCATCTTATGAAGGTCTACGGAGGACTGGACTACTCAGAACTAAGCACTAGAAAGCATACCTGCAAAGCTGTCTGCGTGAGGGAGTGAGGTTGCATAATAAAGAAGAATTTTGGAGTGGATTAACACATACAATTGCAGAAAATAAAAATGAAAAAGGATCCCAAATGGAGTTTGCAAGGATATTTTAACTAGGGCTGTGCATAGCCCACCCACCGACCCCTGCTGCACTTCAGATGACAATTTGGACCTTCCAAAGCAGCCCCATTTCACTTTTGACCTAGTACGCTTTGCTTCAGATTCGGATCTGAAGTGAAATTCGGATATTCAAATTATTCAGATTTGTCATTTTCCCATGGACTTAGATTGGAAAACAAAAATGGCCATAACTTTTCAGTTTTCATCATAAATACATGAAATGTGGAGACCTGGCAGCCTCCGTGGAGAAGAATCCACCTTCCAAACGTCAGACATTGTGGCCCAGTAGTTTTTGTGCTAGGCACAGGTAAAATGTGCTGTTCTCAGAAACTCAAACCAAAGTTCATAAGGGATAATCAGAGAAATTATGTGTGTACTCTCAAAGCAAAGAACTATAACTTTTCACTGGTTGCACAGAATTGCATGAAATGTGGACACCTGGCAGCTGCAATGTGGGTCATTCAAGATGCCAAACCTCAGACAGCTTGTCCCCGTAGTTTGTGTGGTAGGCACAATGTGCTGTTCTCAGAAACTCAAACCAAAGGTAATAAACAAATGTCCTAAGTGATAATCAGGGAAGGTAGGTGTTTAAAAGGTGATTAGGAGGAGGTCACCATCACTAATATCTGGTATAGGTTTTAAGTGCAACATAAAAATAATATAACCCCTGTACCCTAGTACTACAGCTTCACACTGGATGACCCCAGGCTCCCTTTGGCTGAATGGGAAAACAGGCTGGCAGGCAGGCTGGCAGTGGAGGCGGAGAGCCAGCTATAGACAAGGGCACTGGCACATGGCTGGCAGAGAGAGAGACACCCACACGTGCAGCATCAAAGCCACCGAGCCCAGCTATTTCACCCAGGCATGGGGCACGGGGCTCAGGCCAGGTGGGCGGGCGGGTGGGCAGGCAGAGGCAGGTGTTGCGTGATGTGCTCTAGTTATCTAGTTACGACCTGCACACAACCTTGCACATGTTCTAATGAGACTCACACACCCGCTTCTAAGGAATCGTTAGACATTGGCAAGGGAGCAATGCTATCCCACCCAAAGAGACTCGCACTCAGACACTGTTGGAGAGGATAACGCCACAATGGCACATGTAGTGGGGTTTACAAAGATTCAGCTGAACAAGCTAGTTTGGGGGGAATTAGCTGAGCCAATGGATTTAACTCTTAAGTCCAAGTGAGGATGCTCCAGCCTTCAGCAAATTATGCTTTGGTGGGGAAATTAGCTGTATTCTTGGTGAAGCTGAGCTCCAGGCCTAAAAGTAGTTTTCAAGACTGTGGGAAGGAGCCTTCCAGAGGCTTGAAGCACACACACACACACACACAAAGAAGGGAAAGAGGGGGTGGAGGCCACAAATTGTAGAAAGAACCTCTAAAAGCAGTATAGCTTTCCTTGGGCTGAAGCCCTTTCCTGCAGACAGGAACTAGTGCGCATCGCAATCCCGGGTCTCAGGGGAAGAGGAAGGAGAGCAGACAGCCTTGACTGGGGAAGCAAAACACCCACTGCTGGCACCTTGCTCTGGCAAGCAAGGAGCTTCGCGATTTCAGTGATTTCAGCTTGGAGCCCTTCCTCTGGGAGGAGAGACTCTGGGTGATTTCAGCAGCAGTGTGGCACCATACACCTGGAAGGGTGAGGAACCTAGTGATTTCAGCAGCATGCCCCCCCCCCACCTCTGGGAAGAGGGGGACTGGGGACTGCCCCAACCTGAGGCTGCTTATGCAGTTCAGAGAAAGGCCATGACATCACAACTCTGATGAGCCAGACGCTGCTCATAGGCACTGGAAATGGTGCTGCTTGCTATGGGAGAAAGACTGAGTTGGTCTTCCATCTCATATAACAAAAGAGGGTGCTTGGGGATGGCTGTACTTGCCAAAAACAAAAGTCCTACTTACTATCCCTTATTCACTTAACAAAAGATGACTTGCATCTTAATGACTGTCTTAAAGACAGGTGTCAAGGCTGGAGCTCAACACTAGGAGCATATTGGAGGGGGTTGACTAGGTAACTTACCAGATATCACTCTTGCTATCCAGCACATTAATGATTTGCTGGATGTTGAGCCCCACCTTTGCCTTTGGGGAAGGCATTGTAAGCAGTTCGTTAGAAATGGAATTGCTTGATATGGTCTTGCATGATGCTCTCACCCCCATTCCTGTGCCTTTCTCCCACCTTTGCTGAGGCTGGGGATGAAGACGCCTGGCTTTTTTGGCTGTGTCTCAAAATAGAGTCAGTACCGTTCACTCCAAAGAGAGCTACTTTGCAACACAGGCAGAGGCAGGCAGAGAGAGATACACCTGTGGGTGCAGTGGGGTGCAATATGACATAGTTGCCCAGACTGAAATGAGGCCAGAAACAAACAAGCCTGCCCAGAGGGCATATCCATTGAAATATGGAAAAGAGTGGGTGCTGAGCGGGACTGGGCTTCCTGGGGCTGGAAACAAACAACACAAGCCCAATAAGGGCATATTCATTGAAATACAGAAGACCCAGAGTTATGAGTAAGGATGTACGAAAGGGACTTACCTGGTCCCGCAGCTTGCTTTGTGGTGGGGGGAGGTGCTTCGGTTCTTCCCCCGAAGTTCAGGCTGGGGGGGTGGAGGCCCACATCGCCTGGCCGAAATTCAGGCCGGGGAGAAGTGCCCCATCTCCCCGGCCGCGAAAAACAAAAGTAAAAACAAAACAAAACACACACCCGTGATAGGCTACGTAACGATTAACGTAGCCTATCACGGGTAGATTTCCAAAGTCAGCCATGATAGGCTATGTAAATCATTACGTAGCCTATCATGGGTGACTTTGAAAAAAAAAAAAGCGCGTAAATCTTTATGTAAACTACTGGGCCCAAAAAAGGATTGCAAATGGCGGCGCCCATGGGCACTGCCATTTGCGTACGTGCTTTTTTTATTTTTTCAAAGTCACCTGTGATAGGCTACGTAACAATTTTCATAGCCTATCACGGCTGACTTTGGAAATCTACCTGTGATAGGCTACGTTACTCGTTACGTAGCCTATCACGGGTGTTTTTTTTTTTCTTTATTTTGTAATGGCGGCGGCGGCAGCCGGTCGGAAGACCAGCCCCCGCCCCCGACGAAACACCCCCGAACTCCTGCCGGGACCCTCCGCCGAGAGGGACATTTGAGTGGTGAAAAGAAAGTCCTCTTCATCATAGGGGATTGGAATGCTAAAGTAGGAAGTCAAGAAATCACCGGGATAACAGGCAAGCATGGCCTTGGTGTTCAAAATGAAGCAGGACAAAGGCTAATAGAGTTTTGCCAAGAGAACATGCTGATCATAGCAAACACTCTTTTCCAACAGCACAAGAGGTGACTGTACACTAAGGATGGCAGAGAATTCCGCCACGGAACTCAGTGGGGCTGAATGCCAGTGCATTTGGCCCCCAGAACTCTGTGGTGGAACCGCCCGCCACAACTCTGCCCCCTGCGGATCTATGCTATTTGCGTTCCCCTTATTTTCACCGTCTTAGTCTATGTAAATGTTTACATAGACTAAGAGTTACCAAAATAAGGAACGCAAATGGCAGCGCCCATGGGCGCCGCCATTTGCGTACCTGGGGTTTTTCTTTTAATCAGCCGTGATAGGCTACATAAACATTTATGTAGCCTATCATGGCTGACTACAGGGACGCAAATGGCAACAGCTATGGCCACCGCCATTTGCGTCCCTGCTAGCCGGCGGCCGGATGTCCGGCTGCTGGCAGAGCCGACCGGCGGCTCCACAGAATCACTGCGGAGCACAGCCGGCCGGCCAGGATTCCGGTGGGGGGAGGAAAGGAGCGCCTCCCCCCCGTGCAAGGATTCCGGGGGGAGGGATGGAACGCCTCCCCCTGCACCATCAGCATAATCCCCAAAAGGTAAGTACTGAATGTCCCTGTTAGCCATGATAGTGCAGTCACTGAACTTGAGCCGGACATCCTAGAGAGTGAAGTCAAGTGGGCCTTAGGAATAGGGATGGACGAAAGTCACTTACCTGTCCTTGAAGCTTTTTGCGGTGGGGGGGAGGCGCTTCGCTGCTCCCCCCACGAAGTTCAGGCCGGGGGGGAGGCTTCCCACCTCGCCCGGCCAAAATTCAGGCTGGGGAGGAGGCGCCTCGCCTCGCCCGGCCGTGAACTAAAAAGTTTTTAAAAAAAAAAAAAAAAACGCCCCTGATAGGCTACGTGACGATTAACGTAGCCTATCACGGCTAGATCTGCAAAGTCAGCCATGATAGGCTACGTTAATCGTCACGTAGCCTATCACGGGGGCGTTTTTTTTTCTTTTATTGGAATGGCAGCGGACGAACACCTGGACGAACACCCGGATGAACACCCGCCCGCCCCGGACGAACACCCGCTGAACCGCCGGCCGGACCCGCCGCCGGGAGGGACATTCGCCAAAGGTAAGTCCCGTCGGGGGTGTGTGGGGGGGGCAGAGAATTTCTCCCCAAAACTTGTTTGGGGGGCCGAACATGTTGGCGCTCGGCCCCCCGAAGTTTCGGGGAGAAATTCTCCGCCAACCCTACTTAGGAAGAATTACTAACAACAAAGCTAGCGGAGATGATAGTATTCCAGCTGACCTATGTAAAATCCTAAAAGATGATGCTGTTAAAGTGCTGCAATCAATATGCCAACAAATTTGGAACACTCAACAATGGCCACAAGACTGGAAAAGGTCAGTTTACATTCCAGTTCCAAAGAAGGGCAACACCAAAGAGTGTTCAAACTACCGTACAATTGCGCTCATTTTACATGCCTTGTCTTACTCCTTTCCCAATCTTGAACCAATCGGTTGTTCCATGTCTGGTTCTTACTGTTGCTTCTTGACCCTCGTAAAGGTTTCTCAGGAGACAGGTAAGGTGGTCTGGTACTCCCATCATTTTAAGAATTTGCCACAGTTTGTTGTGATCCACACAATCCAAGGCTTTAGGGTAGTCAATGAAGCAGAAATAGATGTTTTTCTGGAATTCTCTTGCTCTCTCCATGATCCAGCAAACGTTGGCCATTTGATCTCTAGTTCCTCTGCCTCTTCGAAACCCAGCTTGTACTTCCGGTAGTTCTCGGTTCACATACTGCTGAAGCCTAGCTTGTAGGATTTTGAGCATAACCTTGCTGGCATGTGAAATGAGTGCAATTGTGCGGTAGTTTGAACACTCTTTGGCGTTGCCCTTCTTTGAAATTGGAATGTAAACTGACCTTTTCCAGTCTTGTGGCCACTGTTGAGTGTTCCAGATTTGTTGGCATATTGAATGCAGCACTTTAAAAGCATCATCTTTTAGGATCTTAAATAGCTCAGCTGGAATACTGTCATCTCTGCTAGCTTTGTTGTTACTAATGCTTCCTAAGGCCCACTTGACTTCACTCTCGAGGATGTCCGGCTCAAGTTCAGTGACCGCACTATCATGGCTATCAGGGACATTAAAATCTTTCCTGTATAGTTCTTCTGTGTATTCTTGCCACCTCTTCTTAATCTCATCTGCTTCTGTTAGGTCCCTGCCTTCTTTGTCCTTTATCATGCCCGTCTTTGCACAAAACGTGCCCTTGAGATCTCCAATTTTCTTGAAGAGATCTCTAGTCTTTCCCATTCTGTTGTTTTCCTCGATTTCTTTGCATTGTTCATTTAAGAAGGCCTTCTTGTCTCTCCTTGCTATTCTCTGGAACTCTGCATTCAGTTGGATATACCTTCCCCTTTCTGCCTTGCTTTTCGCTTCCATTCTTTCTTCAGCTACTTGTAAAGCCTCATCAGACAGCCACTTGGCTTTCTTGCATCTCTTTTTCTTTGGGATGGACTGAGTTGCTGCCTCCTGAGCAATGTTACAGACCTCTGTCCATAGTTCCTCAGGCACTCCATCTATCAGGTCTAATCCCTGAAATCTTTTCCTCACCTCCACTGTATATTCATAAGGGATATGATTGAGGGCATACCTGAATGGTTTAGTGGTTTTCCCTACGTTCTTCAATTTAAGCTGAAATTTTGCAACAAGAAGCTCATGATCTGAGCCACAGTCAGCTCCAGGTCTTGTTTTTACTGAGTGTATAGAGCTTCTCCATCTTTGGCTGCAAAGGACATAATCAATCTGATTTCGATATTGACCATCTGGTGATGTCCATGTGTAGAGTCGTCTCTTATGCTGTTGGAAAAGAGTGTTTGCTATGATCAGCGTGTTCTCTTGGCAAAACTGTATTAGCTTTTGTCCTGCTTCATGTTGTACACCAAGGCCATGCCTGCCTGTTATCCCGGTGATTTCTTGACTTCCTACTTTAGCATTCCAATCCCCTATGATGAAGAGGACATCTTTTTTTGGTGTTAGTTCTAGAAGGTGTTGTAGGTCTTCATAGAACCGATCAACCTCAGCTTCTTCGGCATCAGTGGTTGGGGCATAGACTTGAATCACTGTGATGTTGAATGGTTTGCCTTGGATTCGTACTGAGATCATTCTATCAGTTTTAAGATTGTACCCCAGTACTGCTTTTCCCACCCTTTTGTTGACTACGAGTGCTACTCCATTTCTTCTAAGTGATTCTTGCCCACAGTAGTAGATATGATGGTCACCTGAATTAAATTCGCCCATGCCTGTCCATTTTAGTTCGCTGATTCCCAAGCTGTCGATGTTCAGTCTTGCCATCTCATGTTTGACCACCTCCAGCTTACCTTGATTCATTGATCTGACATTCCAGGTTCCTAAACAATATTGTTCTTTACAGCATCGGATTTTCTTTTCACCACCAGACACATCCACAGCTGAGTGTCCTTTCAGCTTTGGCCCAGCCGCTTCACTCTTTCTGGCGCTACTTGGAAATACCCTCTGCTCTTCCCCAGTAGTATATTGGACACCTTCCGACCTGAGGGTCTCATCTTCCGGCGTCATCTCTTTTAGCCTTGTGATACGTTCCATGGGGTTTTGTTGGCAAGAATACTGGAGTGGGTTGCCATTTCTTTCTCCAGTGGACCACATTTTTTCAGAACTCTATGCCATGACCTGTCCGTCTTGGGTGGCCCTGCATGGCATAGCTTATGGCTTCACTGAGTTACGCAAGCCCCTTCGCCACAATAAGGCAGTGATCCATGAAGGGGGCCACACAGTGTAGCAATATTTAAATAATACATGTTATGTGTGTGTAGTGCTTTTCCCACCACATTTTGAAATGTGCACGTGAGTAGTGCTCCGCTTGACCACAACACAAGCATACACACAGACACACACAAGACCAAAAGAAAAGCCTATATAGAACTATATACGAGCAAAGAAAAAAAGGCTTTGGGTGGGAGATCTAGAGTTGGAAAATGGGAAGGGAAGGAATAGTGGAATTGAGACCGGTGGGGGCAGGGGGAGCCAGAGAACAAGGCAAGGCAAGGAAACTAAACTACATTCATTTTTTTTCTTTTTTTCTTTGTAGCTATGCCATTTGCATCCCTGTCTTTTCTTTTGCCATGATAGGCTACGTATATATTTACATAACCTGTCACGGTAAAAGACATGGACGCAAATGGCATAACAGCCACCGTTTGCTTCCCAGCTTTTGCTGTGATAGGCTACGTAAATATTTACGTAGCCTATCTCGGCTCAGTGAAGGGATGCAAATGGCAGCTGCTATGCCGGCTGCCATTTGCGGCCACAGACCTGCCACAGCTGGATGCCCAGCTGCGGATACACCCAGCTGGTGGCTCCATGGAGTCACTGAAGAGCGGAGCCGGCCGAGGAGGATTTCGGGGGGAAGGAAGGAGTGCCTCCCCCCGCACCGCGGATGCCACTTACGAAACAGGTTAAGTGGTTTCATATATCCCTACTACTGAAAGAAGGAGTCCACCATGGGCGGGAGTTTTTTTAAAAAGGAAATTCTAAAGGTGCAATTACAGACAATTCCAACTAGAAAAGAAGGTGGAAGACAACAGAAGAAGCAAACGTGGCAAAAAAAAGACACATATAGGAAGTAGAAAGAAGGCCAAGCAACAAAGGAAGAGTACAGGCAGGTAACACAGAATTGCAGGGATGGTGTCTGGAAGGCTAAAGCTGAGAATGAGCTGAAGTTAGCAAGGGATGCTAAAAGCAAGAAAAAAAGCTTTCTTCAGCTACATGTATAGTAAAAGACAGAGGAAAGAAATGGTGGTTCAGCTATTAAATAAGGAGAGCAAAATGACAACAGATGACAAATAAAAGGCAGGGGTGCTCAATTCCTACTTTGGCTCAGTCAGTCTTCTCCCAAAAGAGGGTCTATGACCCCCCCAGCAAAGGCGAAGTACAGGCTGAAGGGGCAGGATTGCAGCTTGAGATCGACAGGCATATGGTCAAGGAACTGGCAGAAGAACTCTCAGAGCCACTGTCTGATTTCTTTGAGAAATCATGGAGGACGAGTAAACTGCCAGATGTTTGGAGGAGGGCTAATGTTGTCCCTATCTTCAAAAAGGGTAAAAAGAAGGAACCTGGAAACTGCAGATGAATCAGTCTGACATCAGTCCCTGGGAAAATTCTGGAGCAGGTTATAAAGCAATCCATCTGTAAGCACCTTGAAAACAAGGCAGTGATTATTCAGAGCCAACATGGATATGTCAAGAACAAATCCTGCCAGACGAATCTGATCTCATTTTTTGATCAGGTAACCTCCATTGTGGACTGTGGGAATGCTGTGGACATAACATACCTCGACTTCAGCAAAGCTTTCGACAAAGTACCCCATGATATCCTGATGAGCAAACTAGCTCAAAGTGGGCTAGATGAAACAATGATCCAGTGGATCCACAGTTGGCTACAGAATCGGACTCCGAGAATGCTTATCAATGGGATCTTCTGAAACTGGGGAGAGGTAACGAGCGGAGTACCACAGGGCTCAGTCCTGGGCCCAGTGCTCTTCAACATTTTTATTAATGACTTGGAGGAGGAGGTGCAGGGGATGCTGATCAAATTTGCAGATGACACAACATTGTGCGGGATAGTTAATACCTTGGAAGACAGAAACAAAATTTAAAGTGATCTTGAGAGACTGGAACACTGGGCAGAAAACAACAGAATGAAATGTAATAGGGATAAATGCCAAGTTCTGCACCTAGGAAAAAGAAACCAAATGCACAGTTACAAGATGGGGGATACGTGACTCAACAACACTACAAGCGAGAAGGATCTTGGAATTGTTGTAGATCATAAGCTGAATATGAGCCAACCATGTGATGTGGCTAAAAAATGCCAATGCTCTTTTGGGCTGCATTAGTAGAAGCATAGATTCCAAATCCCGTGAAGTACTAATTCCCCTCTACTCAGCACTGGTTAGGACTCATCTGGCGTCCTGTGTCCAGTTCTGGGCACTGCACATTAGGAAGGATGCAGACAAGCTGGACAAGGTTCCAAGGAGGGCAACAAACATGATCATGGGACTGGAAACAAAGCCCTATGGAGACAAACTGAAAGAACTGGGCACGTTTCGCCTTGAGAAGAGAAGACTGAGGGGAGATAGTATAGCGCTTTTCAAGTACTTGTAGGGATGGTGGAGAAAGCTACCACCAACTCCAGTGAGGCTGGATTCTTTAGAATCCCTTCTTTAGAATCCAGCCCCCCAGGGTCCATGGCGGAACGGATTACCCCCCCCCCAAATCCCCCCAGTACAGATCCTACCTGGCGGCCTCTGGTCCAGGTCGCCGTTTTCTTTCCACAGCCATCCGCTGCTGGGCTGTGGAACAAAATGGCATCTGGCTTAGGGGATGCCATTTGCGTCCCCTGCCTTTGCATGATAGGCTACATAAATTTTTACATAGCCTATCATGGCCAAAGGGAGGCATGCAAATGGTGTAGCGGACACCATTTGCGTGCCTCCCTTTGGCCGTGATAGGCTATGTAAAGATTTACGTAGCCTATCATGGCAAAAAGGGAAGGATGCAAATGGCATCCACTACGCCATTTACGTGCCTCCCCTTTTGCCATGATAGGCTACATAAATCTTTACATAGCCTCTCACAGCCCAAGGGAGGCACGCAAATGGCATCCACTATGCCGGATGCCATTTGCATCCATAGACCAGCTGCTGCCGGAAGTCCGGCGGTGGCTGGCCCCAGCCAGTGGCTCCATGGATTTGCCGTGGAGCAGAGCATGCCAGGGACGATTCCGGGGGGGAGGACCGCATCGCCTCCCCCCCCCCAGCAGACCCTGGAGCGGACTGGTAAGTGGTGTTTGTACACTCCTAAGCACTTGAAAGTTTGTCACAGAGAAGAAGGCCAGGATCTCTTTTCGATCATCCTAGAATGCAGGACACAGAATAGTGGGCTCAAGTTACAGGAAGCCAGATTCCAGCTGAACATCAGGAGAAGCATCCTGACTGTTAGAGCAATAGGTCAATGGAACCAGTTACCTAGGGAGGTAGTGGGCTCTCCCACACTGGAGGCATTCAAGATGAGGCTGGACAGCCATCTGTCAGGGATGCTCTGACTTGGATTCCTGCATTGAGCAGGGGGTTGGACTCGATGGTCATGTAGGCCCCTTCCAACTCTACTATTCTATGATTCTATATTCAGAAACCACCCAAAAGAGTTTACAATATTTCAAATATGCCTTGTAAAAAAGATAGGGAACACTGGCCTAACGAGCTTCACAGCAGGACTCCAAGAGTTCCTTAAAATCATGCTAAATCTTTTCTATTTATAGCCACAGTTTTCTTTCAGTATAAATGAAATGTTTATGAATCACATCCTTAAAGTATTATGTACAGTAGCTTACAAACCAATAGACCTGAAGGTTACCTGGGAATAAGCCCAACTGAACTCAATGGCAACCCTTACTGAACTTAATGGGACATATTTTGCATTAGCTATATGTAGGATTGCCTGGGAAGGTATAGAAAGGTAATCAGTAAATATAGGGAATCAAATGAAACAAGTCATTCCTCCTACCTGGTTAAAGCTCTTGGGCCACACAATGGCATTCTGATCAATGGTGAACTTGATCTCCGAGGAGGCCTGTCTCGCTATACTCCCAACTTCCACTCTAGCAGTGGACATATTGGGAAAAACCACCCAGTTCACAATGTAGAAGTCAGATGCCAGTTCCCCATCCTCATCCATATAAGCTCCATCCATGGAAGCATTGTAAAGATGGAATTTTCTCAGGAAAGGGTGTAGCTAGAATGACATAGAAAAACAAAACAAAACAGTAATATCTGGAAAGTCTGTTGTATATCTTGGGACTGCCCATTTGGGGCTGTACTCTTCACTGATTCTTCCAGGTCCTGAGCCCTGTTCAGTTATTATGGTAGGAATAAGGTATCTTAGCCGGTATGCAGGATTCCCAGTTGCTAGGAGAGTTCTATTCACAGTCAAGCAGATGTGGGTAGATCTTTCCTTGAGGCTATGTGACTCAAGGCAACCTTGGCAGTTCTTGTAAGTCTCTAAATCCATCCAGGTAGTGATCCCAACATGACAAATAGACAATGCTCTTTACCTCCATACCCAGATCAAAGCAGTGATAACATGTGATACAGCCATGAATACCTAAGCTACTCCCAACAGAGCTGACTCTGCATGAATGTTAAAGTGACTCAACACTCTTTTTTGGGGGGGGGCAACATTACCAACTCGGCCACCCTGGTTAGCTCAGATTAGCAGATTGTTGAGGAGCTGGGTTGGAGGTACACCCATGGAATCCTAATTTGGTTGTGGACACTTTTTCAGAAGAATATTGGTTCAACAATGGAAGGATTTCTGACTGGGGCACCAGATAGACCACAGTAACTCTACCACTATACCCCTGATGCAAATGGGTTTAAATCTATGAAGCTCACTGGATTGCCTAAGCCTTGGCCAGCCACCAACTCTCCGCTTCACATAACCTATAAGACTTTTCTGAGGACAAAAATGGGAAAGAGATATATGTGCCACCTTCAGCTTCTTGGAGGCAAGGTGGGGTATAAATATAATCAATACTGAAATGTGTGAAGGAGAAGGAATACCTGCCATGACTTTGCCCATTGAAATGCCTGCTTCTCTCCACCCGCAATCCTCATCCCATTCAGTTGAGATAAGTATGCAGCATGTAAGGTCCTTGTCACAGCCTGGATGGAACTGTAAACACTGTAGGAGTCTTGAGATAGGATCCTTTCAATCACATCCTGGGGCAGGTTATCCCAGGTCTCATTTTCTCTGCATCTTTCCCAGATTTTCAGAGACAGCATATGCCTGGAACAATGCAATGCATTCTCCCCAAAGTGCTTGATAGCAATGGCAAATGATTCAAAATTGTCATGTTGTGTCCGTCTGTCTTTCTTGATTAAGAAGGACAAAGAAACATGGTTGGGCTGGAAATCAACCATTTTGTACATGAAGCTGACACTGAGTTCTTGTAGAACTGTTGCAATCAAAACTTTCCCCACAGCTTGTTTTGTCACTTGTTCCTCTCTATGCCTTATGAATACTAGAGTTAATTTGATCTGAGAATCCACTGGACAAACAACTACATTGACTCGGGTTTTTATAAAATATAAAACTATGTTGAACATCTTTCTCCAATCCTGCACTGGAATGCTTTCTGAGAAGGCAATGCAAATTCCGTTCCTGATCACCACAGGTGTGAAGCTGCTGATGAACCATTCTCCATTGTCATTGTCTGGAGCCAGGAGACTGATCCAAGTCCATCTGAAATGCAGGAGCAGTTTGACAATCCCCAGGTATGGGGGTTCTGGTTTGGGGACCATCCGGTAACAAAAGGGGAACTTGTGTCTATCCTTGGAACCTTGACTGACAAACCCATAACTGACCTAGTACAGAGGGGAAGAGATTGGGGGGTTTCAAAAATAATATGCATTTTCAAGCTTCAGTCGGGGGGGGGGGAGATCCAGACTTTTGAAAAATATACATAGAAATGTGCACTTTCCTCATTTGAATGAGCAAAAAACAGGTCAAAAGAAAAACAAGCTTTGGGGTGGATTTTGGAGAATTTCAGCAAGTTCAGAAATCACTGGTTCAACCATCCCTTCCCAATTCCCAGATGGTAAACTGATCAAGCTCAAAGCAAACTAATTTAGACAATGAAGGTACAAGGCACACATGAAAACTGAGCCCCCAATCACATATTTGCTCCTGCAAAGCCAGGAAATATAATCTGTGAGAGTCAATGGGAGCATGAAGCCTCAGATTTCCAAATCTCGACTCAGGTTTGGTGATGTCTCCAAATCAGTCTGAGCAGAATGGGGCCAGTTTCCAAAGCTCTGAATCAGGGTCATTGCACAGTCACACTGGGGGTCAGTGCACACCTTTACTCTGCAGCCGTTTCCCGCCTTTGCCCAGTACAGGTTGTCATTGATGACTTGTTCTAGGGTGCTGTGTTAAAGTTCCAGTAGCTGAGGTTATATGCCTAGCTACACAAGTTGAACATTTATCCAACTGGCTTTTCACCAGTAACTGGCAAGAAAGGTTGTGGAAGGGAAGCTACTCTTGTGCTCTGGTGGTCTCATCATATCTAAGGCCGTCCAGGCACTGTGGCATGGGGTGTTCAGGTGTGTCTCATTACACCTTTAAGGTGAGCAAGCAAGGATGAGCACATATCAGGTAGCATACTGGTCACATGCTCACAGCCAGGGTGGTGTTACCTGTGCCAGATAGACAATAGGAGAGGCTCTCAGTTCTCACCTAAACTTCAGGAGCCCATACTGAGGTTTTCTTAGTCAGTTGCCAGAGCAGGCCCAACCATTAGGCAAAGTGAAGCGGCAGCCTCGGGCAGATGATTGGCTATCTATGGCTACTGGTCCTGATGGCTATATGCTACCTCCAGTATTGGAGGCAGTGTGCCTATGTAGAAAGGTTGCTGGGGAACATGGGTGGGAGGGTGCTGTTGTACTCACGTCCTGCTTGTCGTTTCCTGGTCGGCAGCTGGCTGGCCACTGTGTGAACAAAATGCTAGACTAGATGGAACCTTGGTCTGATCGAGCATTGCTCTTCTTATGAGCTTGTGTTCTTTTGATCGTGGGGGGGGGAGAAAGAATTTTTGTGAACCACCCAGAGAGCTTCGGCTATTGAACTGTAAATAAATAAATAAATAAATAAATAAATAAATAAATAAATAAATAAATTTTATGTTGGTTTTTTGTCATTGGACAAAAATTATATTACAAAAAAGTAGACTCATGTCCACAAAGGTATTTGCCATAATAAATATGCATTACAGATGCACAAAATTTTTTGTCCTTCTTACAAAATGGAAGTTATCCAAAGGAAATTTCTGTGAATATTTTATATATATTCCAGGGGGACTGTTGGATGGACATTGATAGAGGGATCTTATGGTCAATGCATGTGCACTCATTCCATGTTTGTTTATACTTATAAAATTAAAGGATTTATTTAACCCTACCAGCATGCTTCCCCACTTCTGGGATTTTTTGTTACTAGAAAAACAAATGTTAAGGAAAAATTTGTCCGAATTCCTGCAGAATGCCTTTGGAGTGTTACTGCTTGGAGGCCTCCATCTGGATGCATCCTTTGTCTGGATTCAACCCAATATCAGAAACTGAAAACTCACTGCACCCTTTGTACTATTTCACCCTCCCCTGTGCAAAGGTGACAGGCAGACAAGAGAAGTAAGAGTCTATTCTAAGCTAGGGAAAACCTCCCTCAGACCATATTCAGCTCTTCTGATGAGTGCTGCCTGTCTCCAGCCTGACATGGTGATGCCCAGCTCTGTGCCACCTCCTGGTCTTCTCTGGAGAGACTGCAAAGTGGACGTAGACCCAGCCTGCATCCTTCACCAACATTCATACCTGTGGGACTTTGTAGATGTCCAGCATGGTGGAAATCTTGTTGGAGATTTCAGAGTCAGACCCTTCAAGGACCGCCAAGAGGTTATTCTGTCTTCCGCAGCTGAAGTTCGGAACACTTTGCTCCCCCGTAGACAGCAGGTCTACCATGGCCTCGTAAGTCATTCTTGCATTGAAATAGTTCTCATAGATATTGTAGCCCAGGGTGATGTTGGGCAACAGGCTTGGATTCCGGTTGATCTTATGAATGGCAAACAAGAAGGGCAGGATGGACCAGTACCTTATATCTCCTATCCTGCAACAAAAATAGATGCCACCAGATTTTCACCCAAAATTCCATGGAAGGATATCACATTCCCTTCATCATTTATTAAAATGGCCTTTCTAGGAAATAGAAATCTCAACATTTTACTCTTAGAACAAGACTCCCAGTGACACTAATGGGAACTTTCCTCCCAGTGCAAAGAGTAGTATCAGGGGATGATTTTTGTTGGGCCTATGACAGACGGGGGAAAGGTTACATGTCCATTCCCCACCCTTTGTAGTCAGGTGCCTAATTGTCCTCCCTCTCTGGCATGTATTTGCATCATTTAAAATGTAGGTGTTAGATGCAAAAAAAACAGGTACCTTGTCACATTTGGTTCAGCCCTCAGGCTACCACTGACCTAGAGCCCAATGCAACATAGCTTATCCTAGCATGAGGAGTTCAGAAAATGTCATGGTGCATAGCCCTTGGCAAGCAAAAGGTCCTGAACCACAAAGCAGGGGAAGATGCCCAGTCCAGTGCGGGAGAAGGCAGTGCAGAAGCTTCAAAGAGCCAGGGCTGAAATCCTACACACACTTGGCAGGGAATAAACCCCACTGGGCACAGTGAGATCAATCCCTGAATAACCTGCCTGCACAACATAACTAAGGATATACGGACATAGGAAGCTGCCTTCTACTGAGTAAGACCCTTGGTCCATCTCACCCAGTATTGCCAACACTGACTGGCCACAGCTCTCCTGGGTTTCAGGCATGGTTTTTTCCAGCCCTACGTGGAGATGCTGGGGATCAAACCTGGGGCCTTTGCCATGCTGTGCATGTGCTCTACCGACTGAGCTATGGTCCCTCCCTCTGCAGATCCCGTCAAAATATATCTTGAAGAGTTTGAGTTTCATGAGATGGTGGGGTGGTGCTATAGGATGAGGGCTAGTTTTGAGGGTGTTTGCTAGTTAAACATAGAAACGTAGATGAGAGGAGGGGCAGTCAACCTTGAAACTAGAATGGAAGTATAAAACAAAGGCAGCCAGGTGATTTATCTCCTTGGGCAATCTATGGTCGCCTTACACACACTACAGTTGGGGAGGTAATTCCAATACCTTTCTGGAGTTACAGTGTCTTGCATAAGTATTCATGCCCCTTCAACTTTTCCACATTTTGTTGGGTTACAACCTGGAATTCAAATGGATTTAATTAGGATTCCTTGTCACCGATGTACACAAAATAGTCCATAATGCCAAAGCAGGGGGGAAGCTACACTTTTACAAAATGATTTACAAAGAAAGAACTGAAGAGTCTTCATTGCATAAGTATTCACCCCCTTTCCTTTGACATCCCTAAATAAGCTCTAGTGCATTCAACTTCCTTCAGAAGTCACATGGTTAGCTGAATGGAGCACACCTGTGGGCAATTCAAGTGTCACATGATCTCAGATTAAATGCACCAGTTTCTGGAAGGCCCCAGAGTTTGTGGCAGAGCATGTCAAAACAAACAGCATCATGAAGACCAAGCAGCTATCAAAACAGGTCTGGGATAAAGTTTTGGAGTAGCCCCAATTGAGGTTGGTTATAAAAAAAAAATATCCAAAACTATGAACATCCCCCAGAGCACCATTAAATCCATTATTACAAAATGGAATGAATGTGGCACAACTGTGACTCCAAGAGAAGGCCATCCACCAAAACTCAGGGACTGGGTAAGGAGGGCATTAGCCAGAGAAGCAACCAAGAGGTAACTCTGAAGGGCTGGAGAGATCCACAGCTGAGATGGGAGAAACCGTCCATGGGACAACTATCACCCGGATGCTCCACAAACCTGGCTTTTATGGAAGAATGACGAGAAGAAAGCCACTGCTGAAAAAACCCATATCAAATCTCATTTGGATTTTGCCAAAGGGCATGCAGGAGACACCGCAAACATGTGGGGAAAAGTTCTCTGTACTGATCAGACCAAAATTGAACTTTTTGGCCTTACTGCAAAATGCAATGTGTGACACAAAGCCAACAGTGCTCATTGCCCTGAGAACACCATCCTCACGGTGAAGCATGGTGGCAGCAGCATCTTGTTGTCGGGATGCTTTTAATTGGCAGGGACTGGGAAACTGGTCAGGATTGAGGGCAAGATGGATGGAGCCAAATACAGAGCAATTCTAAAGGAAAACCTGTTTCAGTCTGCCAGGGACCAGGGACTGGAACAGAGGTTCACCTTACAGCAGGACAATGACCCTAAACACACAGCCAAAGTTACACTGGTCTTTTCCACTCAGATTAGATTTTCCACCTTGGTCAGTGTTGGAATCTTCTTGTCTGGAGCATCTCTTTAAATGGATGGCATTAGGTTCTTGGCATATTAAGACAGACAGAGCTCCTCCCACAATTTTGGCAGTTAGAGAAGTTTGGAGGATAATGTCACATCAATTACAGTTTGATCCTTTTGCCCATACTAAATGGACTTTACAGGAAAATCCAGATTTAAGAATTGGCAAGAAAATGTTTTTTTGGTGAACCTGGACAGATAAAAAGGATCTTTACCCTGGATAAATTAGTGGGGGTTGATGCTGAGTTTTTGTTATTTTCAACTTCGCCAGATCAATTTGATTTGCCTGCTGCAGTGGAATGGCGGTATTTGCAATTGAAACATTTGCTGGTATCTAGATTCGTTCCTCTCTCATTTAATCCATGAACCACCATCTTGGCTTCTGTACTGGACCTTTCAAGGGATCTTCGGTTACACCTTATTCAGCAAAAACCTTTGTTTCGGGTCTACTGGATGTCACAGCACCCTTTTAATAAAGCTTTTTCAAATTTGGCTAATTGTTGGAGGTGTCATGCAGTCAATGTTTTTCTTATTCATATCTTTTGGAAATGCCCAATGGTTGCCTCCTTTGGGGAAGAAGTTATTATCCGGATCAATAGTGTATTGGAAATCTCTTTAATATTTACTGTTATAAATGTTCTTTTAAATTACTTGCCTGCTTCTTGGAATATAACACATGGTCAGCATAAATTATTTGGAGGGGCATCCTTTTGGTTACTAAAAGATTGATACTATGATACTGGAAGATTAAAAGCTCTCCGCTTATAGTGCAATGGACTGAAGATTTAACTACGGGTCTGTTTTTACTGAAGTTTGTGTGACCTTTCCCTCCCTTTTTTGATTCTAGAATATTGTAACATTTGAAACTGAGGATTTTAGAATATGTTGTTATATTATTACTTTGCTTTTTTTGTGTTATGATTTCTTCCTGTTTAATTAAAATTCACAATTACAAAATTGGGGAAAAACCCAGCAGGACAATGACCCTAAACACACAGCCAAAATTACACTGGTGTGGTTTAAAAACAAGAACCTGAATATCTTAGAATGGCCCAGTCAAAGCATAGACCTCAATCATACTGAGAATCTGTGGCAAGACCAGAAAAGTGCTGTTCACCAATGGTCCCCAGCCAACCTGACAGAGCATGAGCAATTTTGCTGAGAAGAATGGGGGGAAATGGAAAGATCCCAATGTGCAAAGCTGGTAGAGACTTACCCCAAAAGATTCACAGCCGCACTTGCCGCCAAAGGTGCTTCTACCAGGTATTGCCTCGGGGGGTGAATACTTATGCAACCAACAAATGCCAGTTTGTTTTTGTTTAATTAATTTTGTGCCACAATAAAAATATTCTACACCTTCAAAGTGTTACGTACATTGTGTAAATCAAATTGTAAAAATGCCAATTAAAATGATTTCAATTCCAGATTCTAACACAATCAAATGTGGAAAAGTCAAAGGGGGGTGAATACTTATGCAAGGCACTGCACACCCTAAATCACATTGTTTCCTCTTGACACTGATAGATATTTTATTGTACGGCAGCTCAGGGTAGTGTACATGGCTCCTACACCCACGTTATCCTCACAACAGGATTGGTCCAATGTCAGCCAGTGAACTTCCTGACTAAGTGAGGATTAGAACCCGAGTCCAGTCCTAGTCCCAGCATTCTAATGCACCATATCAGCTGTTGAAAGATAGATAAATGCACCACACGTTCTGCAGAGTCAAGGAAGCAGTTGAGCCAGAAACCATTCAGTTCCCCAACCAGCTCACACACTGTGCCACAGATAAAGACACATTATCCCACAATACTCAGAACAAGGATAATTGCCTGAGCCCAAACCCTCCCCTATCCTTATTTTCCACTAAACTAAATACTAAAGCTTCTTCTGTGCCTGCTCCATTAGCCGTTATCTTTTAATCCATAATAGTCTGACAACACTTGCTTCTGAAGGAGGGCATCAGTGTACAAAGGCAGAACATTTTTTTTTTTTAAAAGACAACCTAGGAGAGCAGCCCCCCCCCCCCCCAAATAGTCCAATGAGAACTATAACATGTTCAGTACTCGGAGAACGTTGAGTGCCAGTTTGAAAAGGAAAAGGGGAACGAGGAGGGGAAATGGAATGGAGAATCCCAGAGAAGGGCATGGCTGGCTGGCTGGGACCATGAACAGGAGAACACATTTATAATCCTTGGTGTTAACTAGGGATGGCAGAGAATTCCGCCATGGATCTCATCCGCTACGCTATTTGCGTTCCCCTTATTTTCACCGTCTTAGTCTATGTAAGTATTTACGTAGATTAAGACAGGCCAAAATAAGGAATGCAAATGATGGTGGCTGTAGCCGCCGCCATTTGCATACACGCATTGTTGTTGTTGTTGTTGTTTTAAGTCAGACGTGATAGGCTATGTAAAGATTTACGTAGCCTATCACGGCTGACTACAGGGACGCAAATGGCGGCGGCTATGGCCGCCGCCATTTGCGTCCCTGCTAGCCAGCGGCCGGATGTCCGGCTGCTGGCGGAGCTGGCTGGTGGCTCCACGGAATCCCCGCGGAGAGGAGCCAGCCGGCGAGGATTCCGGGGGGAGGGACGGAGTGCCTCCCCCCCCAGCGGAACCCGGCGGAGCCAGGTAAGGCCAATTTCGTACATCCCTACTGTTAACCTGTTATTGAGATGTCATTTGAAAACAGTTCTCCCTGATACTCATGAGAAGGGGGAAGAACACACAGAGCCTCAAGACTAACACATTAATTCTGGCCTATGTTTCGAGGGCATTGGGCACTTCATCTGATGCAGATGGGCCCCTCTCCATACCTATACAGGAGTAACAGTGAGAAGCTGCACAGTGCAAAAATCCAGCTTATGAAAAAAAGTGGGAACATACATGAAAAGGAGCAGTCAGTTTCCAAACTACAAAGGATGTAAAGAAGAAGAGCAGGCAGACAATTCATTTTTCTCCATGGGCAAACTCTGTTCTTCCCAGACACAGTGAAACCAGGAAGCTAACTCCTAAATCAGGCTCTGGAGCTCCCTGCCAAGTGCAGATGGGTCGGCTCCCTCTTTGCTGATATTCAAGCAGGCCTTTGGCATGTAAGCAGCTCTGCTGAGTCGGGTGCTGTTTTTGTTCTACCATGGTTGGATTTTTAAGTCTGTTTAATGTATTTGTTTTATTGTTGTTTTAATTGAGTTTTTATTTATCCATTCTTGAAAGCAAACCTGAGTGCCATTTTCTTGGTAGAAAGGCACAGCACAAAATACATACGTAAAATCAGATCATGCCCTCTGACATTTATTTATTTGATTTCGGAGCTCAAAGTGGTGCACATGATCCCTCTCCCTCATTATATCTGCATAACAACCAGGTGAAGTTGAATAAGCCGAGAGCAGGTGAAGGGCCCAGGGTCACCCAGTGAAATCCATGGCTGAGTGGAGATTTCTACCTGGGCCTGGTGGATCTTGGTCCGAGAATCCAATATTCTAACCGAACTACTGGAACTACAGCAATACACCCAATCTACAGAGATAAAGACAGGTTTGCAGAGTCAAGGATGTACTTGAATCAGGAACACCTCAATTCCCCAGTGAGCTCACAGACAGTGCCACAGCTAAAGACATAAAACACTGCTAAGTGACTTTAAGGTCATGAGAGCAAAATGGGGGGGGGGCACATAGCCACTCAAAATAGTAACAACAACAACAACCCCCTGTACAGGGGATACTTAGGATCATCATCATCATTGTCATCATATCCTCAGAGCCACACAGAAAAACAAGACAGCCTATAGACCTTCATAGCAAGCGCTTTGCATTTTCCATGACAAAGCGTGACCCTGATATCCCTCTGCATATCTACTCAGAGAAACAGCACAATATAAAAATCATAAGAACATTGGAAGCTGCCATATCCTGAGTCAGACCACTCATCCAACTAGCCCAGTATTGTCAGCACTGACCAGCAGTGGCTCTCCAGGGCTTCAGGCAAGAGTTTCTCCTGCTATACCTTGAGATGCCAGAGATGGAATGTGGGACCTTCGACAAGCAAAGCAGATGCTCC
The DNA here is from genome assembly GCF_057233095.1 of Heloderma suspectum. NCBI lineage: Eukaryota > Metazoa > Chordata > Lepidosauria > Squamata > Helodermatidae > Heloderma > Heloderma suspectum. The sequence continues at coordinate 353,189,679 of NC_139459.1, read as the reverse complement.
ACAACTGAGCCATAGTCTCTACCCACAGACGTAAGAAGAACTCAAAAGTAACCATGAGCAGTGAGAAACAGCCAGAGTCCAACCATTCCATGTTGACAGAGTGTCCCCAAAAAGAGAGGAACACAAGACTCAAGGGGGATGGTGTGAGGACATTTTCCCTCACATGGTGAAAATAGTTTCAGGGGGGTTGAAAAATACACCGATTTTGCCCTCCTCACCATCACCCAATATGTATCAGAAGAATTATATGACATAAAGAAAGAAAGAGAGAGAGAGAGAGAGAGTGAAAGTGAAGGGCACTGCCATGCTTTGGTTTAAATAAAAATATTAGATTGAACTCCTTCCTACCTTCCTTGTCTCTGGGACATAATCAGAAATTACTCTGGGTCTAATTCTCTCCCACACAGGGGCCTCTGTTTCTCTGCTCCTTCCTGCAAGTACCATACTTCAAATGCGAATGCATGTCCTGCCATGCTGAATGCATTTTCTTCAACTGGAATCACAACCAGGGATGCAGCTGGCTAGGTTTAGGTCCTGGACATAGTGGTCTTATGGAGTCAACTTTAGACCATTGCATTACTTCAGCTGTAAAGCACAAAATTAATATCTCTCTTCTCCCACCTCCGCACAACAACTACTCCTTGAAATACAATTGCTTCTGCATTCCTGATATTTTAGAGCCAAAAAACACCCCATTTTGAAACCCCAGTTTGCCAGCCCTGATTCAAAGAAGAGGGAGAAAAGAAACAGAATGTGGAGTTTGACTTTTTAAACTCACTCAAATTGTAGCCTAATCATGGCTCAATACATTACAACAGAGTTTGCTTCTGACGCCCCAATGCTAACCATACTGACTTGGGAATAAGCATCATTTTGTTGCAGAAAGGGATGACATATTCTAAAAAGTAACAGGGGAGTCTTGTGGCACCTTAAAGACTAATAACTTTATTGGGCCACAAGCTTTGTGGACTATAGTCCATTCCATCATAGGCAGTACACTCTAAATATACTGGAAGATTTGACTTTTTATATACTATAGATGTTATGAGGGGTGCATGTAACTATTAGGTAAGAAGTGCAGAATTACTGACAGAGACCATCACATTATTAACAGTTGCTATTGCTGATAATGAACATCCTGCACTACTAAGTCAGTTAACACATGCAGGGTGATCATAGAATTCTACCTGTTGATGCATTCTGATTCAGCTCTCTCTGACTCTCTCTCTCTCTCTCTCTCTCTCTCTCATATATTTCCATTTGAAGTTCCTTTGCTACACATGAGATATTTTAAGATCTTTGATAGTGTGTGATTTATAACTGAAAAATGTAAATGCCTGGGAAAATAAATTGCTTTACCTGGCATGAAAAAGAGCTCAAATGTACATGCCAGGTGAGTCTGTAGGCAGCATTGGGATGTCAGAGAAATCCACCGTAGATTCAAATGAGGCAGGATTCTTTGGAATCCATCCTCAGCAATCCGCGGTGGATTGGCACCACTTACCTTCGCTCCAGGAGGATCGGAGATGGAACGGCAGTCAGCTGCTTATTCCACCAGAGCCATTCACCTCCTCTGTGCTGATCACAATTTGTTTTTCTTTTTTTTTAAAAAAAGGCGATCAGCAGGATGTGCCCATAGACATATACGCAAAGTAGAGCTGTGAATCTTGTGTATAAGTCTATGTGTCCATAGGCTTATACGCAAAATTCATGGCTCTATTTGCATATAAGTCTATGGGCACATCCTGCTGATCGCCTTAAAAAAAGTAAAGAAATAAAGAAATGGCGATCAGCACCGAGGAGGTGAACCGGCAAGGTAAGCGGCCATATAGCCAGTGCGGCTCCATGGAATCTGCGCTGAGTGGAGCCACTCCAGAGGATTCCAGGCATGGGGAGGAACAGATTGCCTCCCCCCCATGGATTCCCCACCAGAACTGATGGTGGGGAATCCGTACACCCCAAAGACAGGAGGTAAGCCTATAGTGACTACAACTAAAGGAACTTTAGCACCTTCTATTACTGGGTTGGGCAGTTGGCCTTGGAATGACCCACAATGCCTCAGAATGATGTTAGTTCCATGGCACTGTGAGAAAATGAAATGGTGGCCATGCTATGATTGCCAACACAGAAGAAAGGGGAGAGGGGACATCAATAATTAGCCCTTCCAGAGCCTTGGAGTTCTAGCAGCCAGTGTTGGCGGTACTCAGTTTTAGACCCTGGACTTCCTGGTCTTGAAGGCCCCAGTCTGAAGATGGCCTAGTCTCTTCCTCCAATTTTGAAGCAAACAACTCATATTTCTCCTTATCTGCTGCATGCTTTAGGATCGTTTCTACATTCCAGAAATACTGGACCCCACCCCCCAAAAAAACCCATTTGCCAAACCTAATTAAAAATCATTAAATGCTCTGAGCATGCGCAGTTCCATGTTTTGAGCTCACTTCATTAAATCACAGGATCATCAGGACTACAGGAGCCAAATAGACTTTGCTTCCTCTGCCCTGATGCTGAGCACATTTACATGTGAATATGCATGAGATAGCAGTAAACTTTCTCTCTCTATATCTATATCTAAATCTCTATTTCTAATAAAATATGCTGCAGTGAATAGTAGAAGCCCCAGTATTCCTGTGTGCTGCTGTTCCCATCTCTGGGTAGTCATTTCAGGAGGGGGGGTATTCTGCAGGCCCTTGGACTCTTGCCCTCAGGCCTTGAGCTAATTGCACCATTGCTGGTCCTGACTGAAGCATCCAGATAGAACCTCCCATGATGTAGTGTTAGAAATGGCAGGTTGTGAACAAACTAGATGGTGCCTGAGCATCTGTACATCCTCCCAACGACTGTTTTCCCTTGAAGGAAAGAAGGACAAAATAGGGATCCAGTTTACCAGACCCACCACCCTCTTTTTAAAGGCAACAGCTTACCAGAACAGAGAAATTCACTGTCCCCTCTGCTAAAGATGGACAGCTGGAAAGAATGAATTCTGACCTAGGCATAACATCACTTACGAGGAAAATCGGGAAGAGGGTGGCTCGAAGAAAACAAATGGTTCAAAAAAAAAAATTCAGTATTCAGCGTAGATGTGATCCCACTGATCAGGTACTCTCCTGGCCTGTAATAATTGAATGATTCATTCCGATCCCTTCTCAGATTGAAAGGGCATTTTGTCTTCAGCATCCCACAAGGAATGTGAGGCAGCAGCAGGATAAGCAGCAGCAGCAGCATGTTGGAAATGTCAGCGACAATCTCTTTCTGTTACTCATGCGTGTGGAGGCATACACATACATGCCAGTGACTGGTCAGCTCATCTGACAGAAAACACCTTCAAATGCAGGACTGTCCTCTGCTAGCTCACCAAAATAGAGGATTGTCCTCTGTAATGGAAGGCCCTTGGCTACCCCAGAAGGGGATGATGCGAAACCTCACAATGGAATAGTCCCTGCCTTCCCTACATGTCCCCCCAGACTCTCAGAGGCTTAGGAGCTATTTATGCACCAGTTTTTCAGCCTTCATATATGAGGAGGAAAAGTGTTGCTCTTAATTTGAGGATTCTCGCATTGTTTTCAAAAGTGGCCATTGGAAATAAAAACCCCTTGAGCTTCGGTGAGCAGTAGAATAAATAGCCATGATTTTCATAATTATAAGGCAGCAAGAATCACTCCTGCGACTTTGTTGACTCTTTGTGGCTCCATGCGCAGGTGCTCATCTGAAGAATACACGTTTCCATAACTCACCAGTGTAGCTCTATTTCATGGGACAGTGACAGAGTAGTTCAACTGAGTTTCAGTGACCTTAGACATGTAACTGTATACTTTGTTTTACCTTAAATGCAACCAAACATTTCAGATCTTCTCTCTGCTTGGTTCATGAATACAGACACCTAACTGGATACGGAACTTGCTTTAGTTCTTTGGCCTAGGTTGAGACGGGTCTGACTGACATCTGGACCATTTGGCAGGCACTAACGTGGTACGTAAGGAGTTTAAAGGGGGTCAGGGGAAATAGGACCTATCCTTCTTCATAAATACAGGCTGTAAATCGGGATTCCCCTGTGTTCAGGATATGAGAGGTGGTGGCAATATTTCAGTAGGGATGGCAGAGAATTCCTCCACGGATCTCAGTGAGGCCGAATGCCAGGGCCCCCTGAAATCTGTGGCAGAATGGCCTGCCCCCCACCCCCCCAGTGGATCCCCCCCGGGACGAGACTTACCTGGGGTGGATCTTCTGGGCGGCAGCAGCGGCTCCGGCAGCGATGGCTGCGGCGGCTGGTCTTCCGACATGCTGCCGCTGCCACCATTTGCAGTTTTTTGGGGGGGTTTTACAGAGACATGATAGGCTACATAAGTTTTTACGTAGCCTAAAATGTCTGGGTAAAAAAAAAAAAAAGGCGTAAGCAAATGGCGGCGGCTATGGCCGCCGCCATTTGCATTCCTTAGTTTGGGCCGTCTTAGTCTATGTAAATATTTACGTAGACTAAGATGGCAAAAATAAGGGGAACGCAAATGGCGGTGGCTGTAGGCGCCACCATTTGCGTACGCGGTTTGTTTGTTGTTGTTTTTTCCCAGAGCCCTCCATGGCCGGAAATCTGGCTGCGGACAGCTCTGGCCTGGCTGGGCCTGGCCGGCTGCTCCACGGAACTGCCGCGGAGCACAGCCGGCCGCGGAGGATTCCGGGGGGGAGGAAAGGATCGCCTCCCCCCCGTCAAGGATTCCAGCGGGAGGGATGGAACGCCTCCCCCCACCATCAACATAATCCGCAAAAGGTAAGTGACTTTCGTACATTCCTATTTTCACTGACCATGAATGAAGAATCAAATTCCTGATGTAGAAGTGCTACAATATGCCAATATAACTGAACAGTGGTTAACTAGCTCTTGACAACTCCATTGGTTGTACTAGTGCTCCATGAGGAGGAGGAGGAGGAGGAATAATTATCCAAGCAGTCTGTCAGGATTAATTCTGTATATTTAACGCATTTACATGGTATTGATTTTTCAAGGGACTACAAGACATTCCACAATGCCATGCAAATTAGTAGAATAGAATAGAATAGAATAGAATAGAATAGAATAGCAAATGGATTCAGTAGCAAATAGAAATGCTCTTAAAGAGAAGGGACAAAAAATGCTCTACCCTAAAGTTATGCAGGAAAAATATTAGCAAAATGGCAACTCACCTCTCATAATGAAAATAAATTAGTCCTGAGACTCAGAATGAGCAAGGCATCTTTTCAGAACATTTTTAGCATCCTTGTTGTTGTTTGTTCATTCAGTCACTTCCGACTCTTCATGACTTCATGGACCAGACCACACCAGAGCTTCCTGTCAGCCGTCACCACCCCCAACTCCCCCAAGGTCGAGTCCGTCACCTCCAGAATATCATCCATCGATCTTGCCCTTGGTTGGCCCCTCTCCCTTTTGCCTTCCACTTTCCCTAGCATCAGCATCTTCTCCAGGGTATCCTGTCTTCTCATTACATGACCAAAGTAGGGGTGTAATAAACCCCACTTACCTGGCTCCGCTGGGTTCCACAGGTGGGGGGAGGTGATCCATTCCTCCTCCCGGGATCCTCGACAGTGGGGAGGTGATCCGTTCCTCCCTCCCGGAATCCTGCCCAGCTGGCTCCACTCCACAGCCAGTCCGTGGAACCGCTGGCCGGGCCAACCCGCAGCGGGGCCACTAGCCGCTGCTGGGCTGCTGTGGACACAAATGGTGTCCTGCATAGGGGACGCCATTTGCGTCCCTATGCCGGCCCGTGATAGGCTATGTATATATTTACGTAGCCTATCATGGCTAAGGCAGCCACTTGCGTCCCTGCTTTAGCCATGTTAGGCTACGTAAATATATACGTAGCCTATCATGGGCCGGCATAGGGAAGCAAATGGTGGCCGCTATGATGACTGCCATTTGCGGCCGCAGCAGTCTGGCAACAGCCGGAGCTGCCGCCGTTGCTGCCACTGCAGCTTCATCCACTGCCGGAGCCGCCGCGGGAGCCACCGCTGGAGCCACTGCCACTGCCGCTGGAGCCACAGCCAGTTAGGCTATGTTTCGTGGGGCTTTCGCGGGGTGGTGGGGCGGGTTGCTCCATTCCGCCACGAATTCTGGGGGGCCGAATTCACTGGAATTTGGCCTCCCTGGGATCTGTGGCGGAATTCTCTAACATCCCTAGGCCAAAGTACTTCAGCTTTGCCTTTAATATCATTCCCTCAAGTGAGCAGTCTGGCTTTATTTCCTGGAGTATGGACTGGTTGGATCTTCTTGCAGTCCAAGGCACTCTCAGAATTTTCCTCCAGCACCACAGTTCAAAAGCATCTATCTTCTTTCACTCAGCCTTCCTTATGGTCCAGCTCTCCCAGCCATAGGTTACTACAGGGAATACCATTGCTTTAACTATGCGGACCTTTGTTGACAGTGTAATGTCTCTGCTCTTCACTATTTTATCAAAATTTCTCATTGCTCTCCTCCCAAGAAGTAAATGTCTTCTGATTTCCTGGCTGCAGTCAGCATCTGCAGTAATCTTTGCACCTAAAAATACCAAGTCTGTCACTGCCTGCACTTTCTCTCCCTCTATTTGCCAGTGATCAATCAAGCTGGTTGCCATAATCTTGGGGGGGTTTAGGCTTAACTGCAACCCAGCTTTTGCACTTTCTTCTTTCACCTTCGTCATAAGGTTCCTCAGCTCCTCCTCACTTTCAGCCATCAAAGTGGTATCATCTGCATATCTGAGATGGTTAATGTTTCTTCCAGCAATTTTAACTCCAGCCTTGGATTCATCAAGCCCAGCACATCACATGATGTGTTCTGCGTACAGATTGAATAGGTAGGGTGGGAGTATACAACCCTGCCATACTCCTTTCCCAATCTTAAACCAGTCCGTTGTTCCATGGTCTGTTCTTACCGTTGCTACTTGGTTGTTATACAGATTCCTCATGAGGCAGACAAGATGACTTGGTATCCCCATACCACCAAGAACTTGCCACAATTTGTGTCCCCTTTTGGTCTCTGCCTTTTCTAAACCCAGCTTGTACATCTGGCAGTTCTCATTCCATGAATTGCTGGAGTCTACCTTGCAAGAGCTTGAGCATTACCTTACTGGCATGTGAAATAAGTGCCACTGTTCGATAGTTTGAACATTCTTTCGTGTTTCCCTTTTATGGTATGGGGATATAAATTGATTTTTTTGATGGCCATTCTTGTGTTTTCCAAATTTGCTGGCATATGGCATGCATCACCTTGACAGCATCATCTTGCAAGGTTTTAAACAGTTCAGCTGGGATACCATCATCTCCTGCTGCCTTGTTATTAGCAATGCTTCTTAAGGCCCATTCAACCTCATTCTTCAGGATGTCTGGCTCTAACTCACTGACCACAATGTCAAACCTACCCCCAATATTCTTCTTCTTCCTATACAGATCTTTCGTATATTTATGCCGTCTTTTCTTGCTCTCTTCTGCTTCTGTTAGGTCCTTGCCATCTTTGTTTTTGATCATACCCATTTTTGCCTGGAATTTACCTCTGAAGTTCCTAATTTTCTGGAAGAGGTCTCTTGTCCTTCCTATTCTGTTATCTTCTTCCACTTCTGTGCATTGCTTGTTTAAAAATAATTCCTGATCTCTTCTGGCTAACCTCTGGAATTTTGCATTTCGTTGGGCATATCTCCCCCGATCACTGTTGCCTTTTGCTTTCCTTCTTTCTTGGGCTACTTCCAGTGTCTCAGCAGAAAGCCATCTTGCCTTCTTGGTTTTCTTTTTCTTTGGGATGTTTTTTGTTGCCGCCTCCTCAACAATGTTGTGAACTTCTGTCCATAGTTCTTCCGGGACCCTATCTACTAGATCTAGTCCCTTCAATCTATTCTTCACCTCCACTTCATATTCATGAGGAATATTAGTGAGCTCATATCTAACTGATCTGTGGGTCTTCCCTTTTCTCTTTAGCCTGATTCTAAATTGTGCAATAAGAAGTTCATGATCTGAACTACAGTCAGCTCCAGGTTTTGTTTTTACAGACTGCATAGATGTCCACCACCTTTGACTACAAAGGATGTAGTCAATCTGATTTCAATGTCGACCATCTGGTGAAGTCCATGTATAAAGTCATCTTTTAGGTTGTTGGAAGAGAGTGTTTGTTATGCACAGTGAGTTGTCTTGGAAAAATTCCATCAGCCTATGTCCTGCTTCATTTTGTTCTCCCAGACCATGCTTGCCTGTAATTCCAAGTGTCGTTCGACTACCCACCTTAGCATTCCAGTCTCCTGTAATGAAAATAACATCTCTTTTTGGCATACTATCCAGTAGATGCTGCAGATCCTCATAGAACTGATCTACTTCTGCTTCTTCAGCATCTGTGGTTGGGGCGTATATTTGGATCACTGTCATGTTAAATGGCTTACCCTGAATTCGAATTGAGATCATTCTGTCATTTTTTGGATTGTATCCAAGCACTGCTTTAGCCACTTTATGGCTAAACTATGAGGGCTACTCCATTTCTTCTATGTTCCTGTTGTCCACAGTGGTAGAAGTGGTGGTCATCTGATGTGAAATGGCCCATTCCAGTCCATTTCAGTTCACTGACACCCAAAATGTCTATACTTAATCTTGACATCTCCCAAATAACCACATCCAGTTTGCCCTGGCTCATAGATCTTACATTCCAGGTTCCTATGGTGTGTTGATCTTTAGAACATCGGATTCGTCATTCATCACCAGCGCCGTCGGCCGCTAGCCATCCTTTCGGCTTTGAGCTAGCTGCGTCATCACATCTGGGGCTACATGAAATTATCCTCTGTTCCTCCCCAGTAGCATTTTGACCATCTTCCAAACTAGGAGTCCCATCTTCTGATGGTATAACCGGCATATCTCTGGTTGTACTGATCCACTTAGTTTTCACGGCAAGAATACTGGGGTGGGCAGTTACCTTTCCCAGGGATCATATTTTGTCTGACCTCTCTGCCATGACCTTCCCGTCTTGGGTGTCCCTTCACAGTTTAGCTCATGACGTCATTGAGGTGCTCAAGCTTCAGCACCACAACAAGGTAACAATCTGCTTCGCTGGAGATCCTTATGATGAGCGAAATCCCATTTCTGCTGCATGTAATGAAGGACTTTTAAAAGATCTGAGTGCAGATGTATACATTGCAGAAATTGGTTCTTTCACAATTATCTGTGGAAGGAGGGCTAAAAAATCCATCCGTTTCACATTCATAGTTTTAATATTGGGGCATGCAAAACTGGTCCAGTCACACCAGAAATCCAGTAAAATCAATTCATATTAGGCTTCTGCATTTGGTTTGGATGAATCCAGGGCCACCACAGGCTGCTTCAGAGGTATCTGGGGCTCTCCCAAAGTGAAGCAGGCATCCCAAATCTAATTGGACTCCTCCCAGAATTTGGGGGAGCCTCAGAGTTCCCAGAAACCTCTCACAGACACAGGCCATCTCTTTGAATGAATGAATGAATTTTATTATGGTCATAGACCAGTAAAATCAGTATAAAACATTTAAAACACAGTTAAAACTAGCACAGTAACAAAATACGATTTATGAGGGTCCCTTTTTCAAGACAACAATATCATTTTTTTTTCTAGTTTGAATTGAAATCATAAAAAAAACACTAGCATTTTGGCAACTTTTCCAGTGACCCAGGAAGACACATCCCTTAAACAAATGGATACAAAAGTGGTGGAGGTATTTCCTGGGAAGGCTCTTAATGATGGGGAAATTAGCTTTTCTCTGCATTCCCTATAGAGGTCAAAATGAAAGAGAACATGTTCCACCACTTCTGTTACTCCAGCACCTGGCTAGATGTTGTGAAAGGGTTCCTCTTCACCATGAGCATTCTGCGGTCACCCACTTTAGTTGTCTTCTGTGGTCTTCCAGGCCTTTTGCTGTTGCTGAGCTTGCCAGTTAATTCCTGCTTTTTCAGGATGCTCCAAGCTGTTGTATTGGTTGCTCCCACTGTATTTGCTTTCTCTCTGATGGGTTTATTTTGTTTTCTCAGCCTAATGATGGCATCCTTCACTCACATGGACACCTTTTTGGACCTCATGTTGGGAGTTCCAGTGAACAGCTACCAAATGCAAATGTAACATTCAGAACCACTTCCAGGCCTTTCACCTGCTTGATTGGTCATGGGGTACCCAGGAAACAGACCACACCTGGCCATGCAGCTGCTTGTCAGCCATTCGTTCCATTACTTATGAGCCACTGAAATTCCATTACTTATGAGCCACTGAAATGAAATTCTGGTCGGGGGGGAGGCCCCCCGTGCTCCCGTCGTGAATCCCGGCCAGCCAGGACTGCAAATGGTGGCAGCTATAGCCACCGCTGTTTGTGTCCCTGCAGTCAGCCGTGATAGGCTACTTAAATGTTTACGTAGCCTATCACGGCTGAGTGGAAAAAAAACAACATCAACTGTGCATACGCAAATGGCGGCGCCCATGGGCACCGCCATTTGCGTTCCTTATTTTGGCACATGTAGTCTATGTAAACATTTACATAGACTAGAGCGAAAATAAGGGGAACGCTATTTAAAAATCTAGCCATGATAGGCTACGTAAATCTTTATGTAGCCTATCAACTTTTTTGGTTTATTTTACTTGGAAATGGCGGTGGTGGCAGCCGGTCAAAAGACCGGCCACCACAGCCGCTGCCGCACCACCGCCACACCGCCGCCGCCGCTGCCAGGGACATTCGCACAAGGTAAGTCCCGTCCCAGGAGGGGGCGGGGGGTGGCAGACCATTTCTCCACCAATTTGGGGGGGAGGTGAATGCGCTGGCATTCGGCCTCCTCAAGATTCGTGGAGAAATTCTCTGACATCCCTAGGAAGAAATTACAATAGAGTTTACCAAACTGTTCCCCAACCATTTCCTCATCCTGTTTCCTGGTTTTGTGGACAGAAATGCCACCACCACCATGATAGTTTTGGCCAACAAACAAGAGACAGCGACCGAGAAGATGATGCTGAAGGAAGTTTGTCGGAGAAGGCAGGTAATCTTCTGGGGCCGACCAATAAATAGGAAGGAGGACAAGAAGGAAAGCAGCAGGGAGATGAGGAGCATGTAGGTGTGGTTGCGGTTGTTGGCTTTGACTATTGGAGTTTCTTGATATTTAATGAAGGTAAGTAAAAGAAGGCCAGTGGTTAGGGACAAGAAAAGGGAAAAGAAGGCGATGAATATCCCCAACATTCCATTGTAGGAGAGAAAGTTGATCAGCTTAGGAACACATTGATCTCGGTCCTTGTTAGAATGTTGATCATCTGGGCACTTGTTCCAGTGGCCTGCATCTGAAGAAGAAGAAGAAGAAGAAGAAGAAGAAGAAGAAGAAGAAGAAGAAGAAGAAGAAGAAGTCTAGCTGCAGCCTTATCCAAGCGGTCATGCCCTGAAAACAGTTTGGACTACAATTCCTACATTTCTGACTATTGGACATCATGATTTGGACTGATGGCAGTTGAAGTCCAGAATGTCTTCTGGGAATCAGGTTGGGGAAAGCTGCTACACTTGACTTTACATAATTCTTAGTCACTGGTAGGGATGTCAGAGAATTCCGCCACGGATTTCAGGGGGGCCGAATGCCAGCACATTCAGCACCCCTAAATCCATGGTGGAACGAAGCCCCCCCCCACCTCATGAAAGGTGCACAAAACGGACCTGGTGCCATCCCCGCTGAATTGCGAATGGCGGCCGCACTGCGGCTTCCATTCACTTCTTCCTCAATCCCGTGATAGGCTACGTAAATACTTACGTAGCCTATCACGGTTAACATAGGGACACCATTTGCGTGCCTGTGGAGGCCGTGATAGGCTACATAAGAATTTATGTAGCCTATCACAGCAAGTAAAAAAACAACAACAGCGTACGCAAATGGCGACTGCTACGGCGGCCACCATTTGCGTCCCCTTTTTTTCATGGTTTTAGCCTATGTAAATATTGACGTAAGCTATTACAGTGAAAAAAAGGGGAACACAAATGGTGTCCACTGCGCTATTTGCATTCTCCTTTTTTTTTGCCGTAATAGCTTACGTAAATATTTACGTAGACTAAAACCACGAAAAAAGGGGACACAAATGGCGGCCGCTGTAGTGGCCACCATTTGCATACACTGTTTTTTTTTTCCTGCCATGATAGGCTACGTAAATATTTACATAGCCTATCACGGTTAAATACAGGCACACAAACAGCGGCAGCTACGGCAGATGCCATTTGCGTCCCTGCTGCCTAGTGGCCGGATGTCAGGCTGCGGGCGGACCCAGCTGGAGGCTCCACGGAATCTCCACGGAGCAGAGCCGGCCAGGTCAGGATTTCGGGGGGAGGTGCAGAGCGCCTCCCCCCCACTGCGAGTCACCGCCTCAAAAAGGTAAGTGACTTTTGTACATCCCTAGTCACTGGTCTATTATAGTCTCTAAAACAGGGGTGGAGAGAAAATAGATCTCCAGATGTTTTGAAATTCCAATTCCAGCTTTTTCTCCATTGGCCCTGTTAGCTGGAGCTTCTGGAAGTTGAATTCCAAAGATTTGGAGATCTGCTTTCTACCCAGCCCTGCCCTATAAGATATGTTAAGGGTGAAAGCAATGCCATGAGCTGAAACAAGGATGCGGGAGAGAGCAAACACTAAGAAAATGAATTTGGGTTGAAAAGGGGCTAGATGTCAGAATGCCATGGCACAGTATGTGGTGGTGACCTGTAGCACTAAACAAAGATTAGATACATTCATGGAGGTCTATTAATACCTTGTGATCATGGTGCCTATATGGTGCCCTCCCCATCCCTTTTCATCATGTGCCATGTCTTTTTACATTGTAAGCCCATCAGCATTATTATTACATTAAATTATACCCTGCCTTTTTCCCAGTACTGGGACACAAGGCAGCTTACAACGATTAAAACATATGCAATTAAAACATATGAAAATATACAAAAGTTAAAATATAAAATTAAACAACAATATAATTAAAATTATATTAAAACATTAAAACAGCATTTTAAAACAGCATTTTAGTAGCTTACCCCCAGGTTCCAACACTGTCCCAAAGCCTGCTGGAACAAGAATGTTTTAGTCTGCCTCTGGAAACACATCAAGGAGGGAGCCATTCTAGCCTCCCTGGGAAGAGTGTTCCACAGCTGTGGGTAGGGATGGCGGAGAATTTCTCCCCGAAACTTCGGGGGGCCGAGCGCCAACGCGTTCGGCCCCCCGAACAAGTTTCGGTGAGAAATCCTCTTCCCCCCCCGCCCCCCCGCCCCCCCCCCCGGGATGGGACTTACCTTCCCTGAATGTCCCTCCCGGCGGCGGGTCTGGCTGGCGGTTCATCCGGTGTTTGAGCGGGGCGGGAGCGGCAGCCGGTCTTTCGACCGGCTGCCGCCCCCGCCATTGCAATGAAAGAAAAAAAAAACACGTCCCCTGATAGGCTACGTGACGATTCACGTAGCCTATCACGGCTAGATTTGCGAAGTCAGCTGTGATAGGCTACGTGAATCGTCACGTAGCCTATCCCGGGTGACTTAAAAAAAAAAAGTGTGTACGGATAATGGCGGCCCCCATAGGGAGCCGCCATTCCCGTTCCTTATTTGGTGGCTGTCGTCTACGTAAATGTTTACGTAGACTACGGCGAAAATAAGGGCAACGCAAATAGCGTTGCCCTTATTTTCGCCGTAGTCTACGTAAACATTTACGTAGACGACAGCCACTAAATAAGGAACGCGAATGGCGGCTCCCTATGGGGGCCGCCATTATCCGTACACACTTTTTTTTTTTAAGTCACCCGGGATAGGCTACGTGACGATTCACGTAGCCTATCACAGCTGACTTGGCAAATCTAGCCGTGATAGGCTACGTGAATCGTCACGTAGCCTATCAGGGGGCGTTTTGTTTTTGTTTTTTTTACTTTCGCGTTCGCGGCCGGGCGAGGCGACGTGCCTCCTCCCCGGCCTGAATTTCGGCCGGGCGAGGCGGGAAGCCTCCTCCACAGCCTGAATTTCGGCCGGGCGAGGCGGGAAGCCTCCTCCCCCCGGCCTGAACTTCGCGGGGGGAGCAGCGAAGCGCTCCCCCCCACCGCGAACGGCCTTCGACGACAGGTAAGCGACTTTCGTCCACCCCTAGCTGTGGGCAGCCACCGGGAAGGCCCTCGTCTGAGTTCCCACCAAACGTGCCAGTGACAGTGGTGTGACTGAGAGAAGAGACTCCCAAGAAGATCTCAGAACATGGGCAGGTTCAAAAGGGAGGATATGGTCTTTCAGATAACCTGGACTGGAGTAGGGACTGTCTTTTGTCTGATCAATTGTAGGCCACTCTGGGAGCATTTTTTTGCTGATGAACATGATGAAAATGCTTTGAATAAACAAATAATTAATAAATATGTACATCCTACAAGGCACTCTGCTTCTGCATACCAGTTGATGATTGTAACAACAGGAGAGGGCTATTGCCTTCATGTCCAGTTTATGGGCTTCTAAGAGGCACCTGGCTGGATGCTTTGGGAACAGCCTGCTGGACTTGATGGTCCATTGATGTGAACCAACAGCGCTGTGCTTGTGTTCAGTGGCAGGGGACATGTTCTGCATGGAGAAGTTTGCAGTTTCAATCTTGTGCATCACCACCCCAAAAGGATCCCAGAAAGAAGGTACAGGAATCCCCTTGCCCAAGATTTTGCCTGAGATTCTAGATTCTCTACCAGTCAAAGTCACTCCATGGGTACATCCGGCTGCTGGGCAGCAGGGACGCGAATGGCGGCTGCCATAGCGCCGCTGTTTGTATCCCTGTCTTTAACCATGATAGGCTACGTAAGTCTTTATGTAGCCTATCACGGCAAGCCAATAATAATAAAAAAGGCATATGCAAATGGCAGCGGCTACGGCGGCCGCCATTTGCATTCCTTATTTTTCACCGTTCTAGTCTACGTAAATATTTATGTAGACTATTATGGCGAAAAAAAAGCGGAACACAAATATCATAGTGGGCGCTATTTGTGTTCCTTTTTTATTCACTATTTTAGCCTACATAAATATTTACATAGACTAGAACGGCGAAAAATAAGGAATGCAAATGGCGGCCACCGTAGCCGCTGCCATTTGCGTATGCCGTTTTGTTTTTGTTTTGATTGACTTGTCGTGATAGGCTACGTAAAGACTTACGTAGCCTATCACAGCAAAGACCAGAATGGAAATGGTGGCCGTGGCAGCTGGTTGAAAGACCAGCCGCCACAGCCACCGCTGAAGCCACTGCCATCCGGAACATCTGCCCCAGGTAAGTCTCGTCCCAGGGGGAATCTGTGGGGGGTGGGGGTGGCAGGCCATTCCGCCATGGATTTCGGGGGGCCAAATGCCAGTGCATTCATCCTCACTGAAATCTGTGGCAGAATTCTCCACCATCCCTATCCACAACTGAACCACAGTCTCTACCTGCAGAAGTAAGAAGGGCTCAAGAGTAAGCATGAGCAGCAAGAAACTGCCAAATCCCACCCATTCCATGTTGACAGAGTATCCCCCAAAAGAGAGGAACACAAGACTCAAGGGGTATGGTGGGAGGACATTTTCCCTCACAAGGTGAAAATGGTGAGAGCCAACATGGTGTAGTGGCTAGAGTGTTGGACTGGGAGTCAAGAGATCTGGGTTCTAGTCCCCACTCAGCCATGGAAGCTCACTGGATGACTTTGGGCCTGTCACAGGCTCTCAGCCCAACCCACCTCAGAGGGCTGTTGTGAGGATAAAATGGAGGAGGAGGAGGACTCTGTACACGGCCTTGGGTTCCTTAAAGGAGGAAAAAAAGCGGGATATAAATGTAACAAATAAATAAATAAAATGGATTCAGCAGGGTTGAAAAATAGTCAGATTTAGCCCTCCCTGCCACCAACACCCAACTGTTACCAAAAGTATTACATTACATAAAGAGAAGAGAGAGGGCAGGGGGCACTGCCATGCTTTGGCTTAAATAAAAATATTAGGTTAAACTCCTTCCAAACTTCCTTGTCTCTGGGACATAATCAGAAATTACTCTGTGTCTAATTCTCTCCTGTACAGGGGCCTCTATTTCTCTGCTCCTTCCTGCAAGTCCCATACTTCAAATGCTAACGCATGTCCTACCATGCTGAATGCATTTTCTTCAAATGGAATCACAACCAGTGATGCAGATTACCAGACCCACCACCCAATTTTTAAAGGGAACAGCTAACCAGAACAGAGAGATTCATTGTCCTAGGGATGTACGAAAGTTCTGCCACGGATCTCGGGGAGGCTGAATGCCAGCGCATTCGCCCCCCCAAAATCAGTGGCAGAACAGCTCGCCCCCCCCGCGGCCCCCCCGGACTGGACTTACATGGGGCAGATCTTCCTGGTGGCGGCGGCTCCGGCAGCGGCTCCGGCAGCAGGGCGGCAGCGGCGGCTGGTCTTCTGACCGGCTGCCGCCGCCGCAATTTCCAAGTGTTTTTTTTTAAAAAAAAACATGATAGGCTACATAAACATTCACGTAGCCTATCACGGCTGATTAAAAACAAACAAACGTGCATACGCTAATGGCGGCGCCCATGGGTGCCGCCATTTGCTTTCCTTATTTTGGCACATCTAGTCTACATAAACATTTACGTAGACTACGGCGAAAATAAGGGGAACGCAAATAGCGTAGCGTCTACGCAGAATTACTACGGAGTGGAGCCGGCCGGCCAAGATTGGGGGGGGGAGGGACGGAGCGCTTCCCCCCCCGGCCAGAATTTTTGGGGGAGGGACAGAACGCCTCCTCCCCAGCATCAGCATAATCCACGAACAGGTAAGTGACTTTCTTACATCCCTACACTGTCCCCTCTGAGAAAGACAGACAGCTGGAAACTATGAATTCAGAACTAGGCATAACATCACTTACGAGGAAAATTGGGAAGAGGGAGGCTCGAAGAAAACAAATCATTCAAATTCAATATTCAGTGTAGATGTGATCCCAGTGATCAGATACTCTCCTGGACTGTAGTAATTGAATGATTCATTCCGATCCCTTCTCAGATTCAAAGGGCATTGTCTTCAGCATCCCACAGAGAATGTGGGGCAGCAGCAGGATGAGTAGCAGCAGCAGCATGCTGGAAGCGTCAGTGACAATCTCTTTCTGTTTCTGTGTGTGTGCAGGCATGCACATAGACGCCGGTGACTGGGCTCAAGAACAATTAACAGGAAGCCAAGCCCACTCACAGCTGCAGTGACTGCACAAATAAAAAAGACACAGTCTGGTATGTCCTCAGCTCTGAAGACGTCATTATACGTATAGGCACAAATGCAGAAATAATAACTATGGTTTTAATGGAAATACAAAACATCTGACCATAGTGGAGAGACTGACTAGGTGACCTCTGTGCCTTCTCAGTTTGCTGTCCAGGGCCTAATGCTAGACAACTTCCAGGCCCCTGTGTCCTCTCCCTCCTTGTGTTTTTTTCTTTTTTTAATTTTTAATCCCGAGGTGGACTGGACAGGTCATCGGAGTGAGAACACCTTCAAATGCAGGACTGTCCCCTGCTAGCTCTCCAAAATAGAGGATTGTCCTCTGTAATGGAAGGCCCTTGGCCACCCCAGAAGGGGATGATACGGAACCTCACACTGGCACAGTCCCTGCCTTCCCTACATCTCTCCCCAGACTCTCAGAGGCTTAGGTGCTATTTATGCACCAGTTTTTCAGCCTTCATATATGAGGAGGACAAGTGTTGCTCTTGATTTGAGGATTCTCGCACTGTTTTCAAAAGTGGCCTTTGGAAATCAAAATCCCTTGACCAGCAGGGACGCAAATGGCGGCAGCCATAGCCGCCACCATTTGCATCCCTGTACTTAACCATGATAGGCTATGTAAATATTTACGTAGCCTATCATGGCAAAGTAAAAAAAAATGTATACGCAAATGGCGGTGGCTATGGCGGCTGCCATTTGCGTTCGCTATTTTTTGCCATTCTAGCCTACATGAAAATTTACGTATGCTAGAACAGCTAAAAATAGTGAACACAAATGGTGGCCGCTGTAGCCACCGCCATTTGTGTAAGCTGTGCCCAGCCGTGGCCAGCCAGGAGACCAGACGCCACCGCCGCACCCACCGCCGTCGCACCTGCCACCGCCACCGCACCTGCCGCCGCAGTCGCTCCCGCCCCCGCCGCCGCTGTCCCTGCCACCACCACACCTGCTGCCCCCGCACCTGCTGCCACCCCGCCGCACCTGCCACCGCACCTGCCACCGCTCCTGCCGCTGCCGCCGCACCTGTTGCCGCCAGAGCCGTCGCTGCCACTGAATCCGCCACATCTGCCCCAGGTAAGTGCCGTCCCAGGGGATTCCGCGGGGGGGCAGTAGGCCATTCAGCCATGGATTCCGGGAGGCCAAATGCCAGTGCATTGGGCCTCACTGGAATCCGTGGCGGAATTCTCCGCCATCCCTAACTGAAACACTAACCGGGATCTGACTAAATTGTCCATTTAATAGTGCCGATGGCAGCACATTAAAATGGGCAAGAGTATATGTGCTTCAATACTTTGGAATGTTAATGTATACAGAGATGGGGCTGCAGTGATTCTGTAATTATTTAAATTATTACATTTAGTATAGAGAAATGGACAGTAGGTTGTATTTGCAGCAGGTCTCAAATATTGTAGATCTAAATCTGTTAGTGTTTGATAGGGATGGCAGAGAATTCCGCCATGGATCTCAGGGAGGCTGAATGCCAGTGCATTCAGCCCCCCAAAATCTGTGGCAGAACGGCCTCCCCCCCTGCCCCCCCCCGCAGATCCCCCTGGGACAAGACTTACCTGGGGCGGATCTTCCGGGCGGTGGCTGCTCTGGCGGCGGCTGCGGCGGCGGTGGCTGCAGCGGCTGGACTTCTGACCGGCTGCCGCCACCGCAATTTGCAGGGTTTTTTTTGTTTTTTTTTACTCCGACATGATAGGCTACGTACGTTTTTAAGTAGCCTAAAACATCTGGGTAAAAAAAAAAAAAAAGTGTATGCAAATGGCAGGGGCTACGGCCGCCACCATTTGCGTACGCCTTTTTTAAAAAAAAAACCCAGACGTTTTAGGCTTCGTAAAAACGTACGTAGCCTAAAACGACTCGGTAAAAAAAAAAAAAGGTCTATGCAAATGGTAGATGCTAAGCTATTTGTGTTCCCCTTATTTTCACCGTAGTCTATGTAAATGTTTACGTAGACTAGACGTGCCAAAATAAGGAACACAAATGGCGGTGCCCATGGGCGCCGCCATTTGCGTACACACGGTTTTGTTTTTTTGTTTTTTTACTCAGCCGTGATAGGCTACATAAACATTTACGTAGCCTATCACGGCTGACTGCAGGGACGCAAACGGCAGCGGCTATGGCTGCCGCCATTTGTGGCCCGGCCAGCCAGGATTTGGGGGTGGAGGGACGGAGCACCTCCCCCCCACCCAGAATTTCAGGGGGGAGGGACGGAGCGCCTTCCCCCTGCCAGAATTTCGGGGGGAGGGACGGAGCACCTCCCCCCCACCATGAATCAAATTTCATTCAAGGTAAGTGGCTTTAGTACATCCCTAACAAATGCGAAGAGAATAATCACTGGAAAAGAACCTGATGCTGGGAAAGATTGAAGGCAAAAGGAGAAGGGGATGGCAGAGGATGAGATGGCTAGATAGCATCACTGATGCAATGAGTATGAACTTGAGCACACTCCGGGAGAGAGCGCAGGACAGGAAGGCCTGGCGTGCTGTGGTCCATGGGGTCATGAAGAGTCAGACATGACTTTATGACTGAACAAAGCTCTCCTTGTAAGGACAGGGGCAAGGAAGAGGAGGCTGTGTTGTTATGTGACTAACATTTCTTGCTTCCAACCAGGGAATAACATTTCCAGGGCTCTCCTTTGTATAACTGTAGAATTACAAAGTTGGAAGGGAGCTTGAATATCATCTAGTCCAATCCCTGACCAATCCATCCCCTCAAATGCTGGATACACCTACAGCATTCCTGCCATACAGTCCTTCAACCTCTACTGAAAAAGGTACAAGAAAGGAAATCCCACCACCCCTTGAAAATGCCTGTTCCACTGCTCAGCAGCTGTGTAAGGAAGTTTCCCTTCTCCCAGCACCAGCTAGAGTTCCCACTCCCACCACAACAGCACTCATCCTTTGCTGATCTCAGGATACCTGTTTTGCATCTTTGACATGCATGTGCAGTTGTGTTCTGATTGTTCTACTAACTCTGTTGCTGTATCAGGCTTTGAGCTGGAGAGGAAGCTTCAAGTGATCCAATTCACATGTGTATCTTACTTCTGGCACACACAAAGGCTAACCAAGGACCAAGTAGACTTAAGCACTCCTGGGGCCAATCTACCAGGAAGATTTAGTGCAAAGCAGTCTCTTGTGACACATTATTTTGTCACCAAGCCACAGCAACCTCTCAGTTTCCCTCTGGAAAAGGCACATTTTTGGAAAGCCAGTTTTTATCCAGTTCTTTTTTCCTTAAATGTGGCCCCGTACGGTTCTGCTACAGTGTGCTCCATCCCCCCAGGATTGAATCCTGAGCGTGCCTCTGTGATCTGGCAGTGACATGGTCAAAGGGTGGGGCAGCCCTTGCCCCTGCACGCTGCATCCCCATTCCCTCTTTTTCCCCATTCAAAGAAGGGCACTTTTGGATACAGGCTTTCTTTCCCAGTTAGCACTATTTCACACTGTTCCATCCTTTCACTATATCGCAGTAGTACTATTTTCCCATTCACAATATAAAGCCTAGCACAGTAAGCGCTAGGGATGTGAGGAATACTCACCCTGTTCCAGTCTGGCAGTCTGTGGTGGGGGGGAGGCAATCCCTCCCTCCCCCCCTGGAATCCTCCCTGGCCGGAATCCTCCCCCACCATCCGGGGCCAGCTGCAGCTGGACTTCTGGCCACAGCCGGGCTGTGGCCTCTAGGGGTGGATGAAAGCTTGTTCGCGGTGGGGGGGAAGGTGCTTCGCTGCTCCCCCCGCGAAGTTCAGGCCATGGGGGGAGGCTTCCCACCTCGCCCTGGCCGAAATTCAGGCCGGGGGAGAGGCTTCCTGCCTCGCCCGGCCGAAATTCAGGCCGCGGAGGAGGCTTCCCGACTCGCCCGGCTGCGAACTCCATTGTGTTTTTTTTTTTAAAAAAAAAACGCCCCCGTGATAGGCTACGTGACGATTAATGTAGCCTATCACGGCTAGATCTGCAAAGTCAGCCGTGATAGGCTACGTTAATCGCCACGTAGCCTATCACGGGTGACTTTAAAAAAAAAAAAAGCGCGTATGCTAATGGTGGCCCCCATAGGGAGCTGCCATTCGCGTTCCTTATTTAGTTGCTGTAGTCTACGTAAATCTTTATGTAGACTACAGCGACCAAATAAGGAACGGGAATGGCAGCTCCCTATGGGGGCCACCATTATCCATACGCGCTTTTTTTTTTTTTAAGTCACCCGTGATAGGCTACGTGACGATTTACGTAGCCTATCATGGCTGACTTTGCAAATCTAGCCGTGATAGGCTACGTTAATCGTCACATAGCCTATCACGGGGGTGTTTTTTTTTCTTTTATTGGAATGGTGGCGGCAGCAGCCAGTCGAAAGACCGGCTGCCGCTCCCGCCCCGCTCGAACACCCGCCGAACCGCCGGCCGGACCTGCCGCCGGGAGGGACATTCAGCGAAGGTAAGTCCCGTCCCGGGGGGGGGGCGGGGGGTGGAGGATTTCTCCCCGAAACTTGTTCGGGGGGCCGAACATGTTGGCGCTTGGCCCCCCCAAGTTTCGGGGAGAAATTCTCTGCCATCTCTAGTGGCCTCAAACAGCTATGCCAGCCATCATTTGCCTCCCTGCCAGGCTGTGATAGGCTATGTAAGTATTTATGTAGCCTATCACAGCAAAGAGCAGGGATGCAAATGGCGGCCGGTGTAGCAGAGGGGGATGCCATTCGCAGCTGCGGAGTGGCAGGCAGCAGCAGCCGGATCCAGACCTGCCAGAGGCAGGTAGGATGTGGTCCATAGGGACTTTGCGTGGTGGTGGTGGGGAGCAGTCCGTTCCGCCATGGACTCCGTGGGGCTGGATTCTTTAGAATCTGGCCTCATTGGAGCCTGTGGTGGAATTCTCCGCCATCCCTAGTAAGCTGCTTACCCATTCACAGTATATAGCCTGTTTTTCCCATTCATCATAGAACAGTAGCACTGTCTCAATCATTTAGAACTGTGCAGTTGCCACTTCACCCATTCACAATACAAAGCCTGTTTTCCCCATTCATAACAAAGCAATATCTTTGAATCTTTTGTAATATCCCAATGGTGGATGAGAGAGGAGAGGTGTGGGGCAAACTACATGGACAAAAAGTTCCTTGAGCGGAAGACTGTGGACAGGGGTGGGGAACAACCTCTCTCATTTGCTAAGCAACACCTACACATTCATGATCTTCAGTTCTACTGGCTAGATGCAGCCCACCCAACACCAAACTATGGAAGTTTCAAGTGTGCAAACTGGGTCTTTAAGTAATGTATACTCTGCTTTTCTTGCTTCATGTGCCCCTGGTGGACCAAAACCAATTTCATGACAATCTGGAGATAACATGAAAGTGCTTCTCATGCCATTTCCATATGTTTCAGGGCCTGGATTTTATAACTCTTCTTTGATGCTGAAGGCGATGTGGGCCACATCTGCTAACACACACATTCTAAATCAACCCTCCCCATTCTGGGAGCCCTAGATGTGTTGGACACCTTTCAGCACCACCCTGTCACCATTTTGTCAAAATTCATCAGTTCTTCTTGCAATGCATTTGGAATGAAGAGAGATCCGTTAGAATAGCTTACAAATGAAATTCACTCCCAAGGCAGGTACATTGGTTTTTATTGTCACCATGTTGTTCAAAATAAGTGTATTTCAATCAAATGCATTATTTTGGTTTCATCATTAGATGCTCCTTTTTATTCAGATCTGGCCTCAATACAATAATGTAGCATTTGGGGATGAAGATGCAACCCTGTAACCCCAAACTGGAGGCCAAGATGGAGAAGACCTGCACAGCCACCATGTATTTCCCTTTGGTGCTCAGGTAGGCTGGCACAAAAGACACCCAAATGCTGCAAAACACCAACATGCTGAAGGTGATCAGCTTGGCTTCATTGAATGCCCCAGGCAGCTTCCTGGCTAGGAAAGCCACTGTGAAACATATAGCAGCCAAAAAGCCCATGTAGCCAAGAGTGATATAAAACATGATGACAGACCCTTCATTGCATTGCAGGATGATCTGTCCAGGTTGGGAAAGCATGTCAGAGTCTGGAAAGGGAGGAGAGATTCCCAGCCAGAGAATGCAGGTGCCAACTTGAACACTAGAGGAAGAAATTACAACAGAGTTTGCCAAACTGTTCCCCAGCCATTTCCTCATCCTGTTTCCTGGCTTTGTGGCTAGAAATGCCACCACCACCAAGATAGTTTTGGCTAACAAACAAGAGATGGCAACCGAGAAGATGATGCTGAAGGAAGTTTGTCGGAGAAGGCAGGTTACCTTCTGGGGCCGACCAATGAATAGGAAGGAGGACAAGAAGGAAAGCAGGAGGGAGATGAGGAGCATGTAGGTGAGGTTGGGGTTGTTGGCTTTGACTACTGGAGTTTCTTGATATTTAATGAAGGTAACTAAAAGAAGGACAGTGGTTAAAGACAAGAAGAGGGAAAAGAAGGCGAGGATGATCCCCAACATTCCATTGTAGGAGAGAAAGTTGATGAGCTTAGGAAGACATCGATCTCGGTCCTTGTTTGGATGTTGATCATCTGGACACTTGTTGCAATGGCCTGCATCTGAAGAAGAAGAAGAAGAAGAAGAAGAAGAAGAAGAAGAAGAAGGAGAAGGAGGAGGAGGAGGAGGAGGAGGAGGAGGAGGAGGAGGAGGAGGAGGAGGAGGAGACATCATGATTTGGACTGATGGCATTTGAACTTCAGAACATCTGCTGGGAATCAGGTTGGGGAAAGCTGCTACACTCGATTTTACATCATTCTTAGTCAGTGGTCTATTATAGTCTCTAAAACTGGGGTGGACAGAAAATAGATCTCCAGAGTTTTTGGAATTCCAATCCCAGCTTTCTCTACATTTGCCATGTTACCAGGAGCTTCTGGAAGTTTTATTCCAAACATTTGGAGATCTATTTTATGCCTAGCCCTGCCTTATATGTTATGTTAAGGGTGGAAGCATGGATGCCATGAGACAAAGGTGAAACAAGGATGCGGGAGAGAGCAAAAACTGGGGTGTATGAAACCCCACTTACCTGGCTCTGCTGGGTTCCATGGGGGGGAAGGCGATCCAGTTCTCCCCCTGGAATCCTCAACAGGGGAGAGATGTGATCTGTTCCTCCCCCCCAGGAATCCTGCCTGGCCGGCTCTGCTCCATGGCCAGTCTGCGGAGCCGCCAGCCAGGCCGATCCACAGCAGGGCCCCCATCCACTGCCAGGCTGCTGCGGAAGCAAATGGTGTCTGCATAGGGGATGCCATTTGCATCCCTACGCTAGGCCGTGATAGGCTACAAAGATACTTACATAACCTATCATGGCAAAAGCAGGGATGCAAATGGTGTAGCAGCCGCCATTTGCCTCCGCGCTTTAGCCGTGATAGGCTATGTAAATACTTATGTAGCCTATCATGGCTGCCTGCAAAGACACAAATGGCAGCCGCTACAACGGCCGCCATTTGTGGCTGCAGCAGCCCGGCAGCAGTCTTCTGGGAGACCAGCCAGAGCCGCCGCCACCGGAGCCGCCGCCACCGGAGCCGCCTCCAGAGCCGCCCCAGGTAAGCTCTGTCCTGGGGGGATTCCACGGGGTGGTGTGGGGTGGGAGGCCATTCGGCCATGGTTTCTGTGGGGGGGCGGATTCTAAAGAATCCGGCCTCACTGGAGTCCGTGGCGGAATTCTCTGACATCATTAAGCAGGGGACATGTTTTGCATGGAGAAGGTTGCAGGTTCAGTTCTCTGCATCACCACCCGAAAGGGATCCCAGAAAGAAGGTACAGGAGTCCCCTTGCCTGAGATTTTTCCTGAGATTCTAGATTCTCTACCAGTCAAAGTCACTCCATGGGTGAGTGGCCTTGTTGTCCAGGAACATCGTCAGTTTCCTGATCTGGATGGGGTTACTCTTCTCTGAAGGAGCAGGAGTGTAGTCTCAGAACTGGAATTCTGTGATGCACTTTCTGTGGGCCTGCCTTAAGGTGGGTGTGGAAACCAGGGCTATGTATTTACTTCAGTGCTAAATCCGAATCCCAAAGCCAATTGGGACACTTCAGGGGTACCTCAGTGTGATTTGAAGCAAATCAGACCAGCAGCAATGCGCTCCAAAGTGAAGCTGGTCACCGAAGCAGTGTCTCCATCCACCTTGGAGATTCGCAGCTATTCTGAGGCTTTCTGAAGCCCAGACAGCCTGTCCACAAAATGTATCATCTTGAGAAAGTTCAGGGAGTGGGAGAGGAAGAGGAGGGAGGAGGGAACGTGAGAGGAGGAAGAAAGAAGGGGGAAGGTGAGAGGAGGAGGAGGGAGTGATCTTTGGCGAATGAAAACTCTAGTTGCCAATTTAGGGTAGAGATGTACAAAAGTGACTTACCTTTAACGAAATTTGATTCGAGGTGGGGGGGAGGCGCTTCGTCCCTCCCCCCGAAATTCTGACCGGGGGGGAGGCACTCCATCCCTCCCCCCCAAAATTCTGGCTGGGGGGAGGCGCTCCATCCCCCCCCCGAATCCTGGCTGGCCGGGTGCGCAAATGGCGTTGGCCGTAGCCACCGCTGTTTGCATCCCTGCAGTCAGCCGTGATAGGCTATGTAAATGTTTACATAGCCTATCACGGCTGATTTAAAAGAAAAAAAAACATGCGTACTCAAATGGCGGCACCCATGGGAGCCACCATTTGCATTCCTTATTTTGACACGTCTTAGTCTACGTAAACATTTACGTAGACTACAGCAAAAATAAGGGGAACACAAATAGCGTAGAGTCTATGCTATTTGCATTCCCCTTATTTTCGCCATCTTAGTCTATGTAAATGTTTACGTAGACTAAGACATGTCAAAATAGGGAACGCAAATGGCGGTGCCCATGGGTGCTGCCATTTGCGTACACGCGTGTGTGTTTTTTCCTTTAAATCAGCCATGATAGGCTACATAAACATTTACGTAGCCTATCATGGTATTTTTTAAAAATCTAGCCGTGATAGGCTACGTAAATCTTTACATAGCCTATCACGTTTTTTCTTTTTACTGGAAATGGCGGTGGTGGCAGCCAGTCAGAAGACCGGCCGCCGCAGCTGCCGCCGCTGAACCACCGCCGAACCACCGCTGGAGCCACCACCGCCAGGAGGATTCGCCCAAGATAAGTCCTGTCCCGGGGGGGGGGGCAGACCATTTCGCCACCAATTTCGGGGGGCTGAATGCGCTGGCATTCGGCCTCCCCGAGATTCGTGGTGAAATTCTCTGACATCCCTAATTCAGAGCTGAATGTCAGCCAGCAGTATCCAATCAGTTACAGTGGTGGAGGAGGGTGGGGGATACTGGGTATACTGGACATCAGACTGTGTTTGTCTCATTGTGGAAGAGCTGGTGCTTACAGTTACAGCTGTGTCGGCTAGTTGGATAGATCTGTGGTGTGTGTGTGTGTGTTGTACTGAAGCTTGTTCTTATTCTTTCCCACCCAGCCATTTTCAATTGAACTATTCCCTTCCTTTCTTTTCTAGATAATTTATTTAGAAAACCAGAAACATTACTTTCTGCCTTTCTTTGCCTTGTTCTTTGTCTTCACCCCCGTTCTGAATTATTCAATCATTCTTATTAGTCTCTCTCTCTCTCTCTCTCTCTCTCTCTCTCTTTTTCTTTCTTTCTAGAAACAAGAAAAAAATTAAGATGTAACTTTAGTTTCCTTGCCTTGCCCTTTGGTTCTCCCTCCCCCAACATTCTTAATTCAAATCTTCCTTTGTAGTTTCCCCGGTCTTTCTTGCTAGATCTTGTAAAACAATTTTTGTGTGTGTGTGTAGTACTTTCCTTCCTTTCCTTGTTCCTCTCCCCCAACCACCCCTCTCAATTCCTGTATTCCTTCCCTTCCTAATTTTGAACTCTATGTTTTCCCTAAAACAAAAACTATTAAATTAATTTCTTTGCTTGTAGCTAGTTCTGTATTTCCTCTTCTTTTCTCTTGTGTGTCTGTGTGCATGTCTGTGTTTCTGTGCTTGCACTGCAGTCAAGCAAGACACTACAGATGTCCACATTTCAAAATACAGTGGCCAAAGCACTGCATATCTTATTTAAATAATACTCCACAGTGTGGCAAAGCAAGCAAGCCCAATATGAGGCATCTTCAGGGTCTTGAATCCATTGCAGAGTTCTCCAACATCCCCACTATTAAAATAAAAGAGATTACTTGAGAGAGAGTGAGAAGGAAGTTATATGGATTGAGAAAGGATGGAGCTAGGTACAATAAGCTGACCAGACTTCAGAAATCCAGCAAATTTTTATCACAGGGCAGTTGCATGAATCAATCATCTCTCAGTCCAAGATGGCAAATTGACAGTCCAAGCCTGGATGCCAACTTTATCTGGCCGCAGACTACCGCATTTAGTAGTAGTAGGGGAGAGGGGTTATTTGCACTTCAACAAAACCTGCAGCAGAGATTAGGGATAGTGACCTCCTCCTAATCACCACTTAAACATCTAACTTCTCTGATTATTGCTTTAGGACCTTTGGTTTGAGTCTCTGAGAACAGCACATTGTATCTGTGCCTAGCACAAAAACTACTGTGCCAAACTGTCTGAAATTTGGCAGATGGAATCTGCTCCATGGCGCCAGAGAGGTCCCTGAATTCCATGCACTTCTGTGGAAACAGTAAACATTTACAGCTCTTTGGTTTAAGAGATTTGTTGGGGGGAAAAACAAAAACAAATTTCACCTGTACCTAGCACAAAAACTACTGGGCCAGACATTTGGCAGGAGGAAACCACTCCATGGGGGCTGCCAGGTCCCCAAATTTCATGTATTTATGATGAAAACAGAAAAAGGTATGGTAATTTCTGTTTTCCAGTGCAAGTCAATGGGAAATGGTCAAATCTGAATGCTTTGGATATCCAAATCTTGCTTCGCATCCAAATCCTAAGCAAAGTGAATGGGTTCCAAATCAGTCAAAAGTGAAGCAAGGCTGCTTGGGAAGGTCCAAAGCAGCATCCGAACCAAAGTTGGGAGGTCGGTGCACAGCCCTAGTGGAAACACCACTGGGTGATGAACAACCAGCTTGGTTGGTAATGAGAGCAACTTATCACCAGCACATTGCACCTATGCCAAGGGAACTGCACTGGCTCCCTGTATGCTGCAGGGCCTGGTGGAAAGTATTGTAATCTTTTACAAAGCCTTAAACAACTCAGGAGCAGGATTCTTAAGAGGTCAACTGAAACCCTACTGGCCTGCTCAGATCACTGCACTCATCAGGAAGTACTATTGGTGCAAACTGAATATGACACAGTCTTTAAATACTGGTTTCTCCATGACGTGTGAAGCTCGCAGGAGAGTGGAGTCTGAAAGTGTTATGGAGCACAAAAGGAGAGCACTGGTGAATCATGTTGAAGACTCCACCAACTGGTTGCTTTCTTTTCTGTACTCCATTACATCGACTATTGGGCGGAATAGGAATGAATGAATGAATGAATGAATGAACGAATAAAATTACTTCAGGACAATTCTTTTGACACCCTTGGTGAAATTAGTTAATGAGTATATTAATAATTAATTAGACAAAAAGCCCCAAAGGAACCCGTGCCTAAAACAACCCTTCCCAGAACATGTCAATACGTGTATGCCCTGTTCCTAAAGAGCAGCTCTTGGATCTAGAGAGTCACCCACCTTCCTGAGTGGAGACTGTTCCTTCTGAACATGGGACACAAGCATAGCAACAGAGGGGCTCTCCTTCCTTAATCAACTTGGCATATCCAGGCCGGCAACTTTCAGAACATCGAGAAAAAGGAACAGACTATCCATGAAGAGAAGGAGAATACAGGAAAATGTTTTAGTCTGAAAGGTTAATTTATGTCGGTAGAAACAAGTTATACTTTTGTATAACAGGGAACTTTTACTTAGTGACCCCTGGCTCTTTTCTGGTGGCTTCTCTTGTGTTGATGGAACAAAGACAGAGGCAGTCTGCAATCTGGGGCTTGAAAGCAACAATTGAAGGCACAATCCTATGTATGTTAATACGGAAAGAAGTCCTTCAATTCTCAGCATCCCACAGCCAAAATGGCTGTCTGAAGCATCCTGGGAGTTAGAGAAACTTTTTCTGTCTAAACCTGCAAAGGATTGTGGCCTTAAACAATCCCTAATCCACCCCCATGCACATTGTGACAAAAATAAAAATAATGCTAGAAAAACATTACTTTGGTTTGGGCCCAGATTCTACATTAACAACAGCAACTCCCATTCCACAGAAAATCAGACGCCTTTAAAGGCATGAGTGGAGAACAGTGGGGGCCAGTCACACAAGATGAAGGTGGTGGTGATGATGATGATGGTGATGATATGCTTAGAGCCACACAGAGTCTTTGGAAACCAGCAACAAATTGTGAGATTGTTTGAATTCCACCTCTCTTAATGACCTCAAAGAATCACGTGCCATATTAAAGACTAACCAATTCCCTTTGGCATAAGTTTTGTAGGCACCATTCATGAGATACAGATGGACCCTTGTTTGTACCTATTCAGAAGTATAAGAGAGAAGCTGCACAGTCCAAAAATTCATCTTATGATTGTCTCCTCACAAGTAAAGAGGACTGGATTACTCAGAACTAAGTATGGGAAAGCATACCTGCAAAGCTGTGTGTGGTGTGTGGTGGGGTGGTATAATAATGAAGCATTTGGGGGGATATTTAACAAATAAAATTGCAAAAGACATTAAAGACAGGGTTTAAAAAATATCAAAAATGCAGTGAACAAAGATATTGTAATGCTTTCAAATTAATATATACAGAAATCTCTCTCATTCACATTCACACACACACACATACACAAACAGATCTACCCCTTTCACACAGAACACCTGTGCCTTATTATAAATTTGTGGCCAGCCCCTGCACAGGTGACCGAGACATTGTCATACAATGGCACACATGATGGGATGCAGGGGGAACTTTCCCTACACTGCCCCGCTTCCCAGTCCCCTCTGCTGCCTTCTGTGAAATGGGTAATTTATCATGGCCATGCCCACCAGATTAGCCAGTATGTGAATGGTCACACCCTGTCATGGAAGCCATTTTGTGACAGCCCCCACAAGAGTTTGCAACATTTCAAATATGCCTTGTGAACAAGATAGGGGAACAGTGGCCTGGCAAACTTCACAGCAGGCCTCCAAAGGCTCCATAAAATGATGCTAACCCTTTTCTGTTTATACTCACTCTGTTATTTTAGTATAAACTAATGGACTGTGAAGCACATTCTGAAAGTGTTATGCACAATAGCTAAATAACTGATAGCCCTTAGGCTGCAATCTTATTCCCACCTACCTGGGAGTTAGCCCCACTGAATTTACTGGGCAAGCCTTATTGCACTCAATTGGACAAATTTTGAAGTACACATATATCAGGGGTATAGAAATATAATAAATAAATAAATCATTAAAGGGCATCAAATGAATGAGTAGTTTCTCCAACCTGGTTTAACCTCTTGGGCCACACAATGGCCTTCTGATCAATGGTGAGCTTGATCTCGGAGGAGGCCTGTCTCTCTATACTCCCAATATCCACTCTAGCAGTGGACATATTGGGTAAAACCACCCAGTTCACAATATAAAAGTCAGATGCCAGTTCCCCATGTTCATCGATATAAGCTCCATCCATGGAAGTATTGTAAAGATGGAATTCTCTCAGGAAAGGGTGTAACTAGAATGACATAGAAAAAGAAAACACTTAAGAATTTCTGGAAAGTCTGTTGTACATCTTAGGTCTGCCCATTTGGAGCTGTGCTATATCTGCATGGACCATTCCATGCCACAGAGCCCCATTCTGTTATTATGGTAGAAATATGGTATCTTAGCCTGTATGTAGAATTCCCAGTTGCTAGGAGCAACTATTCACAGTCAAGCAAATGTTGGTAGATCTTTCCTTGAGGCTATGTGACTCAGTGCAAAGTGAGCAGTTCTTGTAAGTCTCTAAATCCATCCAGGTAGTGATCTCAACTTGACAAATAGACAATGTTCTTTTCCTCCATACCCAGAACACCAGAGTGATAACATCTGATAGAGCCACGAAGACCTAAGCCACTCCAAGCAGGACTGCCTCTGCATGAATGTTGAAATGACTCAACAATCTTATCTAGGACACCCCAACATTACCACTGACACCACCTTGGCTAGCTCAGTTTGGCACACTGTTGAGGAGCTGGGAAGGAGATACACCCATGTAATCCCCATTTGGTTGTGCGCAGATTTTCAAAAGAGTATTGACTGAACAATGGAAGGATTTCTGACTGGGGCACCTGATAGAGCACAGTAACTCTCGCACTACATTTCTGCCCTCATGTGGGTTTAAATCCCCACTACAGGTTTTCTAGGAAGCTCAGTAGATTGCCTTGGCCAGACACCAGCACTCAGCTTAACCTAATTCACAGGGCTGTTGTGAAGACAAAAATGGGGAGACCTTGACCTCCTTGGAAGAAAGGTAGGGTATAAGTGTAATCAATGAATGAAATGTGTGAAGGAGAAGGAATACCTGCCATGGCTGTACCCTTTGAAGTTGCTGCTTCTCTCCACCAGCCATCCTCCTCCCATTTGATTGGGATGCGTATGCAGCATGTAAGGTCCATGCCACAGCCTGGATGGAACTGTAAATGCTGTAGGAGTCTTGAGACAGGATCCTATCAATCACATCCTGGGACAGGTTGTCCCAAGTCTCTTTTTCTCTGCATCTTTCCCAGGCTTTCACAGACAGCACATGACTGGAATATAAACAATGAAATGTGGTCTCCCCAAAATGCTTGATAGCAATGACAAATGATTCAATATTGTCATATTGTGTCCGTCTGTCTTTCTTGATTAAGAAGGACAAAGAAACTTGGGTTTGCTGGAAATCAACCATTTTGTGCATGAAACTGACACTGAGTTCCTGCAGAGCCGTTGCAATCCAAACTTTCCCCACAGTTTGTTTTGTCATCTGTTCAGCTCTATACATTATGAATCCTATAGTTCCTATGACCTGAGAGTCCACTGGACAAACAGCTACATTGACCTGAGTTTTTACAAAACTTGAAACCACGTCGAAAATCTTTCTCCAAATCTGTGCTGGAATGCTTTCTGAGAAGGCAATGCAAATTCCATTCCGAATCACCACAGGTGTGAAGGTGCTGATGAACCTTTCTCCATTGTCATTGTCTGGAGCCAGCAGACCAATCCAAGTCCATCTGAAATGCAGAAGCAGTTTGACAATCCCCAGGTACGGGGGTTCTGGTTTGGGGACCATCCGGTAATAAAAGGGGAACTCGTATCTATCCTTGGGACCTTGACTGACAAATCCATAGCTGACCTAGTAAAGAGGGGAAGACATGGGGGTTTTCTAAAATAATATGCATATTCACACTTGAATCAATGGGAGGGGAGTTCACACTTTTGAAAAATATACATAGAAATGTGCGCTTTCCCCATTTGAAAGAGCAAAAACAGTCAAAAAGAAAACAACCATTGTGGTGGATTTCAGAGAATATCGGCAAGTTCAGAAATCACTGGTTCATCCATCCCTTCCCACTTCCCAGATGGTAGACTGGTCAAGCTCAGAGAAAGCTAACTTAGGAATGAAAGGTAAAAGGCACATGTGAAATCTGAGCCCCAGTCAGATATTTCCTCTCACAAAGAAAGCAAATACAATCTATGAGAGTCAATGGGAACATGAAGCCTCTGATTTCCAAACCTCAACTCGGGTTTGCTGATGACTCAAAGCAGACTGACTCCAAATCAGTCTGAGCAGAATGGGGCCAGGTTCCAAAGCTGTGAATTGGGGTCAGTGCACAGTCAAGGTGGAGGTCAGTGCACACTTTTACTTTGTGGCCATTTCTCACCTTCACCCAGCAAAGGTTGTCAGTGATGCCTTGTTCTAGGATGTCATGCTCAGGTTCCAGTCCCTGAGGTGGTATGCCTATGTACACCTGTTGCTGGGGAATATGGGTGGGAGGGCGTTGTTGTACACATGTCCTGCTTGTGCTGTCCTGGTCCACAGCGGACTGGCCGCTGTGTTGACGAAATGCTGGACTTGGTCGGATCTAGCATGGCTTGTCTTATGATATTGTGTTCTTATAATTGGAGGGGGGGGGGAGGGAACGGCAAGGATTTTCTGTCCAAGAATACATTTGCTTAACACATAGCTCTGATTTTGTCAAAATGCCAAAACAATGTCTTAAAAAAACCCCAACAACATACAGGCAAGTTGGAAAAATAAAAAGCCAGGTGCTTGATCCATAAATACTCTTGAACGGTAACCTCTCTCAGACTATATTCAGCTCTTTTGCTGAGTGCTAGCTGTCACCAGCCTTACATGGAGATGCCCAGCTCAATACCACCTCCTGGTTATCGCTGGAGAGACTGCAAAGTGGAAGTGTACTCAGCTTGCATCCTTCACCACCATTCATACCTGTGGGACTTTGTAGATGTCCAGCATGCTTGAAATCTTGTTGGAGATTTCAGGGTCAGACCCTTCAAGGACCGCCAACAGGTTATTCTGTCTTCCACAGCTGAAGTTCGGAACACTTTGCTCCCCCACAGACAGAAGGTCTAGCATGGCCTCATAAGTCATTCTTGCATTGAAATAGTTCTCATAGATATTGTAGCCCAGGGTGATATTGGGCAAGAGCCTCGGATTCTGGTTGATCTCATGAATGGCAAACAAGAAGGGCAGGATGGACCAGTACTTCATACGCCCTATCCTGCAACAAAAATAGATGTCATCAGATTTTCACCCATGTTCCATTGAAGGATATCATGTTTCTTGCATCATTTATTAAAATGGTATTTCTAGGAATTAGAAATCTCAACATTTTACTCTTAGAACTAGACTCCCAGTGACACTAATGAGAACTTTCCTCCCAGTGCAAAGAGTAGTATCAGGGGATGATTTTTGTTGGGACCATGATGGGGGGAGGTTATACTCCACTTCCCCACCCTTTGTAGTTAGGTGCCTAATTGTCCACCCTTCCTGGCATGTATTTGCATCATTTAAAATGCGGATGTTAGATGCAAAAAAGCAGATACCTCATCACATTTGGTTTGGCCCTCAGGCTATCGCTGTCCTAGACCCCAATACAACACAGTTTATCCCAGCATGAGGAGTTCTGCAAATGTCATGGTGCATAGCCCTTGGCAAGCAAAAGGCCTGAACCACAAAGCGGGGGAAGATGTCCAGTCCAGTGCAGGAGAAGGCAGTGCAGAAGCTTCGAAAAACCAGGGCTGAAAACCTAAACATACTGGGCAGGGAATAAGCCCCATTGGGCACAGCGAGATCAATCCCTGAATAACCAGACCTGCACAACATAGCTAGGGACATACCGACATAGAAAGCTGCCCTCTACTGAGTCAGACCCTTGGTACATTTCACCCAATATGGCCAACACCGACTGGCCACAGCTCTCCAGGGTTTCAGGCTGGGGTTTTTCCAGCCCTACGTGGAGATGCCAGGGATGAAACCTGGGCTGGGGCCTTTGGCATGCTATGCACGTGCCCTACTGACTGAGCTATGGTCCCTCCCTCTGCAGATCCAAGCAAAATATATCTTGAAGTGTTTTATGAGATGGTGGGGTGGTGCTATAGGAAGAGGGCTAGTTTTTAGGATGTTTGCTAGTTAAACATCAAAATGTAGATCAGAGGAGGAGCAGTCAGGCTCCAAACTAGAAAGCAAGTATAAAGCAAAGGTAGGCAGGAGATCTATTTATCTCCTTTGACAAACTATGGCTGCCCTACACAGACTGCAGTTGGGGAGTTAGTCCCAATACCGTCCTGGAGTTACAGTGCCTTGCATAAGTATTCACCCCCCTTTGACTTTTCCACATTTTGTTATTGTACAAACTGGAATCCAAATGGATTTTTAATTAGGATTCCTTGTCACTGATCCACACAAAATAGTGCATGATGTTGCATGGGGGGGGATCTTCATATTTTACAAAATGATATACAAAGAAAGATCAGAAAAGACTCCATTGCATAAGTATTCACCCCCTTTGCTGTGACATCCCTAAATAAACCCTGGTGCAACCAAGTGCCTTCAGAACAGTCACATTGTTAGTTGAATGGAGTGCACCTGTGTACAATTCAAGTGTTATGTGATCTCAGATTAAACGCAGACACTGAGTTCCTTCAGAGCTGTCGCAATCCATTGCAATCCACATGCAATCTCCCAGAGTTTCTAGGAGAGCATGTCTAAACAAACAGCATCATGAAGACCAAGCAGCTATCAAAACAACCCTTGGATAATGTTCTGGAGAAGCACCAATCAGGATTGGATTAGAAAAAAATATCCAGAACTATGAACCTCCACTGGAGCACCATTAAATCCATTATTACCAAAAGGAAGGAATATGGCACAACTGTGATTCTGAAGGCAGCACCCAAAACTCAGTGACCAGGTAAGGAGGGCATTAGTAAGAGAAGCAACCAAGAGGCCAATGGTCACTCTGAAGAAGCTGGAGAGATCAACAGCTGAGATGGGAGAAACCGTGCATGGGACAACTATCACCCGGAGGTTCCACAAAACTGGGGTTTATGGAAGAGTGGCGAGAAGAAAGCTATGGTTGGAAAAAAACAACAAAAAACAAATCAAATCTTCTTTGGATTTTGCCAAAAGGCATGTGGGAGACATAGCAAACATGTGGGGAAAGGTTCTCTGGGCTGATGAGACCAAAACTGATCTTTTTGGCCTTACCGGAAAATGCTATGTGTGGCGCAAAGCCAACCGTGCTCATTGCCCTGAGAACACCATCCCCATGGTGGAGCATGGTGGGGGCCGCATCATGTGGTGGGGATGCTTTTCATTGACAGGGACTGGTAAACTCGTCTGGATTGATGGCAAGATGGATGGAGACAAACACGGGGCAATTCCAAGGGAAAACCTGTTTCATTCTGCCAG
Source organism: Heloderma suspectum (assembly GCF_057233095.1). Classification (NCBI taxonomy): domain Eukaryota; kingdom Metazoa; phylum Chordata; class Lepidosauria; order Squamata; family Helodermatidae; genus Heloderma; species Heloderma suspectum. The sequence goes on along the minus strand of NC_139459.1, from coordinate 353,153,642 downwards.
GGAACTGGGGCTGGGGAAGAGGGTCATCTGCCAGCAGGACAATAACACTACACCCACAAACAATATTACACTGGAGTGGTTTAAAAACAAGAACCTGGATATCTTAGAATGGCCTAGTCAAAGCCCAGACTTCGACCATATTGAGAATCTGTGGTAAGACTGGAAAAGGGCTTTTCACCAATGGTTCCCAGCCTACCTGACATAGCTTGAGCTACTTTGCCAAGAAGAATGGGCAAAAATGGCAAGATCCCAATGCAGGAAGCTGGTAGAAACTTGCCCCCAAAGACTCACAGCTGTAATTGCTGCCAAAGGTGCTTCTACCAACTATTGCCTCAGGGAGTGAATACTTATGCAAACGCCAAATGCCATTTTGCTTTTGTTTAGCCAGTTTTTTTTTTATGGTGATTGGCAGGATGTGTCCATACACTTATAAGCAAAATAGAGCCATGATTCTTGCATATGAGCCTATGGACACATAGACTTATACGCAAGATTCACAGCTGTATTTGCATATATGTCTATGGGCATATCCTGCTGATCGCCATTTTTTCTTTTTAAAATGGTGATCGGCGCAGAGGAGAACGGCTCTGGCCACACAGGCAAGCGGCCCTCAAGCCGAGCGGATGGTGGGGAATCTGTACATCCCTACTAAATCCGCAATCGGACTGTCGACCTCCCTGCCAAGTGAGGATGGGTCAGCTCACTCTCTGCTGTTCTTCCTCCAGCAGGCTCAGACATGCAAGCAGGCCTTTGGCATGTCAACAGCTCTGCTGGGTCAGGTGCTGTTTTTAGTTCTACCGTGGATGTATTTTTAAGTCTGTTTAAATGTATTTGTTGTATTGTTGTTTTAATCAAGTTTTTATTTATCCATTATTGAAAGTAAACCCAAGTGCCATTTTCTTGGTAGAAACACGGTGAAAAATAAAATTAATACATACAATCAGTTTATGCCCTCTGACGTGTATTGATTTGATTTCATGGGAGCTCAAGGTGGTGCACCTGGTCCCTCTCCCCCATTATATCTGCATAACCAGGTGAGGTTCATTAAGCTGAGAGCAGGTGACTAGCCCAGGGTCACCCAGTAAAAATCATGGCTGAGTGGAGATTTCTACCCGGGCCTGGTGGATCTCGGTCCCAATATTCTACCTGAACTACTGCAACTACTGTACTTGAACCAGAAACCGCTCAATTCCCCAATCAGCTCATAGACAATTAGTGCCACAGCTAAAGTCATAAAACAATGCTACTTTTTGGATGAATTGCTGGAAAATTATCCTGTTCCAGCAAGAGCTCCAGGAGATTTAAGTGACTTTAAGGTCTTGAGTGCAAAACGGGGGTGGGTGGGATCCACACAGCCACTCAAAATAGTAATAACAACAACAACCCACTGATACAGGGGATGCTTAGGGATCATCATCATCATTGTCATCATATCCTCAGAGCCACACAGAAAAGCAAAACAACTTATAGATCTTCATAGCAAGCTCTTTGCATTTTCCATGACAAAGCATGACCCCCCATATCTCTCTGCATATCTCCTCAGAGAAAGAGCACAAAAATCATGAGAACATTGGAAACTGCCATATCCTGAGTCAGTCTGCTGGTCCACCTAGCCCAGTATTGTCAGCACTGACCAGCAGCAGTTCTCCAGAGTTTCGGGCAGGAGTTCCTCCAGCCCTACTTGGAGTTGCCAGGGATTGAACCTTTATTTCAATCCTTTAACATGCAAAAGGGACCTTTAACACGCAAAGCAGGTGCTCCACAACTGAGATACAGCCTCTAAACACAGAAGTGAGGAAGACTCAAGACTAGGGGTGTACGAAACCCCACTTCTCTGGCTCCACTGGGGTACATGGTGGAGGGAGGTGATCCATCCCTCCATTCCTCCCCCCTGGAAACCTGCCGGGCTGCTGCAGATGCAAATGGTGTCCTGCTTAGGGGCCTATGCTAGCCTGTGATAGGCTATGTAAATATTTTTCCGTGGGGTGGCGGGAGGGAGGCCATTCCACCATGGACTCCGGGGGAGTTCTTTAGAATCCAGCCTCACTGGAGCCTGTGGCAGAATTATCCACCGTCCCTACTCAAGACTAAGCATGAGCATCAAAAAACAGACAAAGCCCACCCTTTCCCCAAAAGGAGAGGAATGCAAGACTCAAGGGGGACAGTGGGAGGACAATTTCCCCCATGTGGTGAAAATACTTTTTTGGGGGGGGTGAAAAATACACAGATTTTGCCCCCCCCAATATGTATGAAAAGTATTACATGACAGAGAGAGAGAGAGAGAGAGAGAGAGAGAGAGTGAAGGGCATTGCCATGCTTTGGTTTAAATAAAAATATTAGATTAAGCTGCTTCCTAACTTCCTTGTCTCTGGGACATGATCAGAAATTACTATGGGTCTAATTCTCTCCCACACAGGAGCTTCTATTTCTCTGCTCTTTCCTGCAAGTCCCATATTTCAAATGCTAATGCATGTTCTGCCATGCTGAATGCATTTTCTTCAACTGGAATCACAACCAGTGAAGCAGCTGGTGAATTTTAGACCCTGGACATAGTGGTCTTATGGATTCCCCTTAAGATGGCCATTGTATAACTTCCACGGTAAAGCACACAATTCATATCACTCTTCTCCCACCTCCGCACAACAACCATTCCTTGAAATACAATTGCTTCTGTATTCCTGACATTTAGAGCAACCCCACCCCACCCCATTTGAAGACCCTAGTTTGCCAGCCCTGGTTAAAAGAAGAAGAAAGAAGACACACTCTGAGAATGTGGAGTTTCATCTTTTAAACTCAGTCAAATTGTAGCATAATCATGGCTCAATCAATACAAGGGAGATTGCGTCTGATTCCCCGATGCTAACCACACTGACTTGGGAATCAGCATCATCTTGTTGCAAAAAGAGATGACATGTTTCAAAAGTAACATGAGAGCCTTGTGGCACCTTAAAGACCAACAACTTTATTAGACCACAAGCTTTGTGGACTATAGTCCATTCCATCACAGGCTGTATACTGTAAACATTGTTGTTGTTCAGTCGTTCAGTCGTGTCCGACTCTTCGTGACCCCATGGACCATAGCACGCCAGGCCTTCCTGTCCTGCGCTCTCTCCCGGAGCGTGCTCAAGTTCATATTCATTGCATCCGTGATGCTATCTAGCCATCTCATCCTCTGCCGTCCCCTTCTCCTTTTGCCTTCAGTCTTTCCCAGCATCAGGGTCTTTTCCAGGGAGTTTTCTCTTCGCATTAGGTGGTCAAAATATTGGAGCTTCAGCTTGATTATCTGTCCTTCCAATGAGCAGTCAGGGTTGATTTCCTTTAGGATGGACTGATTTGACCTCCTTGCAGTCCAGGGGACTCGTAAGAGTCTTCTCCAGCACCACAGTTCGAAAGCATCAATTCTTCGGCGCTCAGCCTTCCTTATAGTCCAGCTCTCACAGCCATACATTACTACTGGGAAAACCATAGCTTTGATTAGACGGACCTTTGTCGGCAAGGTGATGTCTCTGCTTCTTACTATGCTGTCTAGGTTGGCCATAGCTTTCCTCCCAAGGAGCAAGCGTCTTTTAATTTCATGGCTACAGTCACCGTCTGCGGTGATCTTGGAGCCCAAGAAAGTAAAATCTGTCACTGCTTCCATTTCTTCCCTTCTATATGCCAGGAAGTGATGGGGCCAGATGCCATGATATTCGTTTTGTTAATGTTGAGTTTCAAACCAGCTTTTGCACTCTCCTCTTTCACCCTCAACAAGAGGCTCTTGAGATCCTCTTCGCTTTCTGCCATTAGGGTGGTATCGTCTGCATATCGGAGGTTGTTGATAATTTTCCCAGCAATCTTAATTCCGACCTCTGATTCATCCAACCCGGCATTTCTCATGATGTACTCTGCATATAAGTTAAATAAGCAGGGTGACAATATGCAGCCTTGTCGTACTCCTTTCCCAATTTTGAACCAATCGGTTGTTCCATGTCTGGTTCTTACTGTTGCTTCTTGACCCTCGTACAGGTTTCTCAGGAGACAGGTAAGGTGGTCTGGTACTCCCATCACTTTAAGAATTTGCCAGAGTTTGTTGTGATCCACACAATCAAAGGCTTTAGCGTAGTCAATGAAGCAGAAATAGACGTTTTTCTGGAATTCTCTTGCTTTCTCCATGATGCAGCGAATGTTGGCGATTTGATCTCTAGTTCCTCTGCCTCTTCGAAACCCAGCTTGTACTTCCGGTAGTTCTCGGTTCGCATACTGCTGAAGCCTAGCTTGTAGGATTTTGAGCATCACCTTGCTGGCATGTGAAATGAGCGCAATTGTGCGGTAGTTTGAACACTCTTTGGCGTTGCCCTTCTTTGGAATTGGAATGTAAACTGACCTTTTCCAGTCTTGTGGCCACTGTTGAGTGTTCCAGATTTGTTGGCATATTGAATGCAGCACTTTAACAGCATCATCTTCTAGGATTTTAAATAGCTCAGCTGGAATACTGTCATCTCCGCTAGCTTTGTTGTTAGTAATGCTTCCTAAGGCCCACTTGACTTCACTCTCGAGGATGTCCGGCTCAAGTTCAGTGACCGCACTATCATGGCTATCAGGGACATTCAGATCTTTCCTGTATAGTTCTTCTGTGTATTCTTGCCACCTCTTCTTAATCTCATCTGCTTCTGTTAGGTCCCTGCCTTCTTTGTCCTTTATCATGCCCGTCTTTGCACAAAACGTTCCCTTGAGATCTCCAATTTTCTTGAAGAGATCTCTAGTCTTTCCCATTCTGTTGTTTTCCTCTATTTCTTTGTATTGTTCATTTAAGAAGGCCTTCTTGTCTCTCCTTGCTATTCTCTGGAACTCTGCATTCAGTTGGGTATATCTTCCCCTTTCTCCCTTGCTGTAAACATACCGGAAGGTATAATGGAAGGTTTGACTTCTTTATAAACTACATATCTTAAGGGGGGGGGGGTGGAACCTATTAGGTAAGGAGGAAATTCAATGCAGAATTACTGACAGAGACCATCACATTATTAACAGTGGTCATTTACAGTGCAGCGTTGCTGATAATGAACATCCTGCACTAGGAAGTCAGTTAACATATGCAGGGTGATCATAGAATTCAACCTGTTGATGCACTCTGATTCAGGGCTCTCTCTCTCTCTCTCTCATTTCCCTTTGAAGTTCCTTTGCTACACATCAGATATTTTAAGATCTTTCATAGTGTGTGATATATAACTGAAAAATGTAAATGCCTGGGAAAATAGAAAGGTCTTCACCTGGTGCCAAAAAGAGCTCAGTGTATAGGCCAGGTGAGTCTGTAGGAACCAGGTAAGCCTATAGTGGCTACAACTCCAATAATTTTAGCACCATCCATTACTGGGTTGGGCAGCTGGGCCTTGGAATTCCCCACAGTGCCTCAGAATGATGTTAGTTCAGAGGCACTGTGAGAAAATGAAATGGTGGCCCTGCTATGAGTGCTGACAGAGAAAAAATGGGGGATGTCGGGGAATCGCCAATTAGCCCTTCCGGGGCCAGGGAGCTCTAGCAGCCAGTATTGCCGGTACTCAATTTTAGACCCTGGACTTCCCAGTCTTAAGGGCCTCCAGACTTAAGATGGCCTGGTCTCTTCCTTCAATTTTGAAGCAAACAACTACCACTTCTCCTCATCCTCTGCATGCTTTAGGATTGTTTCTACACTCCAGAAATATTGGACCTCACCCCCAAAAAAAACCCTGCTTGCCCAACCTGATTAAAAATGCATTAAATGCTCTGAGCATGCACAGTTTCACATGTTGAGCTCACTTTCTTAAATCACAGCACCATTATGACTAAAGGTGTCCCGAACCAGTCGTGTCCAACTCTAGGGTGCGGTGCTTATCCCCGTTTCTAAGCTGAAGAGCCAGCGCTGTCCGAAGACGCTTCCGTGGTCATGTGGCTGGCATGACTGAACACCGAGGTGCACGGAACGCTGTTACCTTTCCCACCGAGGCGGTACCTATTTATCTACTTGCAATTTCTTGCGTTCAAACTGCTAGGTTGGCAGAAGCTGGGACTGAAGACGGGAGCTCACTCCATCACGCAGAACTCGGGTCTTGAACTGCTGACCTGCCGACCTTCCAGTCTGCAGTTCAGCATCTTAACCACTAAGCCACAGCGGCACACTGAAATAGAGTTTGCTTCTTCTGCCTTGATGCTGAGCCCATTTACTTGGGAATCTCCAAGAGATGGTTGTAAAAAGAAAGAAAGGGCAATAAATATATGTTAAAAATAATATAATGAGAATCTATATCCATCTCTCTATATGTATATCTATATCTCTATATGTATGTATGTATGTATGTATGTATGTATGTATGTATCTATCTATCTATCTATCTATCTATCTATCTATCTATCTATCTATCTATCTAGTAAAATATGCTTCACTGAATAGTGCTAGCCCCAGTAGTCCTGTGCAATACTGTTCCCATCACTTCCTGATCTCTGGGTAGTCATTTGGGGAGGGGACTATTCTGCAGGCCCTTGGACTCTCGCCCTGAGCCCTTGCGCTAATCGTACCATTGCTGGGAAGTGCCCAAGGGTCTCAGGCACCCATACTGGTCCTGATTGAAGTACACAAATAGAACCTCCCATCATGTTGCATTTGAAACAGCAGGCTGTGCACTAACTAGATGGTGCCTGAGCATGTGTATATCCTCCCTAAGAATCTTTTCCCTTGAACGAAAGAAGGACAAAATTGGGATCCAGTTTACCAGACCCATTATCCACTTTTTAAAGGCAACAGCCAACCAGAACAGAGAGATTCATGGCCCACTCTGCTAAAGATGGACAGCTGGCAAGTCTGAATTCAGAACTAGGCATAAGATCACTTACGGGGAAAATCGGGTAGAGGGAGGCTCAAAGAAAACAAATGGCTCATATACAGTATTTCCTGTAGATATGATTCCACTGATCAGGTACTCTTCTGGCCTGTAATAATTAAATGATTCATTCTGATCCCTTCTCAGATTCAAAGGGCATTTTGTCTTTAGCATCCCACAGGGAATGTGGGGCAGCAGCAGGATAAGCAGCAGCAGCAGCATGCTGGAAATGTCAGCGACAATCTCCTTCTGTTTCTCGTGTGTGTGTAGGCATGCACATACACGCCAGTGACTGGGCTCAGGAACAACTAACTGGAAGCCAAGCCCTCTCACAGCTTCAGTGACTGCACAAAAATAAAAAATGCAGTGTGGCACATCCTCAGTTCTGAAGATGTCATTTTATGTATAGGGGCGAAAATAATAACTATGGTTTAAATTGAAATACAAAACATCTGAACATAGTGGAGAGACTGAGTAGGTGACCTGTGTGTCTGCTCAGTTTGCTGTCCAGGGCCTATTGCTAGACACGTCCAGGCCCCTGTGTCCTCTCCCTCCTTGGCATTCTTTAATTTTAATCCAGAGGTTTAACAGCCCACCTGAGAGAGAACACCTTCAAATGCAGGACTGTCCTCTGCTAGCTCTCCAAAATAGAGGATTGTCCTCTGTAATGGAAGGCACTTGGCCAGCTGAGAAGGGGATGATACGGACCCCCACACTGGAACAGTCCCTGCCTTCCTTACATCTCCCCCCAGGCTCTCAGAGGCTTAGGAGCTATATATGCACCAGTTTTTCAGCCTTCCTATATGAGGAGGACAAGTGTTGTTCTTGATTTGAGGATTCTTGCATTGTTTTCAAAAGTGGCCTTTGGAAATAAAAATCTCTTGAGCTTTGGTGAGCAGTAGAATAAATAACCATTATTTTTATAATTATAAGGAAGCAAGAATCACTCCTGCTGCTTTGTTGATGCTTTGTGGCTCCATGCGCAGATGCTCATCTGAAGAATACATGTTCCCATGACTAACCAGTGTAGCTCTGTTTCAAGGGTCAATGACAGAGTTTTTCAACCAAATTTGAATGACCTTAGGCATAGGGATGGTGGGGAATTCTGCCATGGATTCCAGTCAGGCCAAATGCACTGTCATTCGGCCCCCCGGAATCCGTGGAGGAATGGCCTCCTGCCCCCCTCCGGAATCCCCCGGGATGGCATGTACCTGGGGCAGATGTGGTGGATGCGGCGGTGGCGGCAGTAGCGGAGGATTAGGTGGCGGCGGGTGCGGCAGTGGGTGCAGCGGTGGCAGCAGTAGGTGTGGCGGCAGTGAGTGCGGCGGCAGGTGCAGCAGCGGGTGTGGCAGCAGGTGCGGTGGCGGCGGCAGCGGCGGTGGCAGTGATAGGCTATGTAAATATTTACATAGCCTATCACAGTTAAGTACAGGGACACAAATGGCGGCGGCTACAGCCACTGCCATTTACGTCCCTGCTGCTCAGTGGCTGGATGTCCAGCTGCGGGTGGAGCCGGCCGGCAGCTCCGTGGAATCCCCATGGAGTGGACGCCGGCCGGGCAGGACTCTGCGGGGAGGGACAGAGCACCTCCCCCCCATCGAGGATTCCAGGGGGAGGGACAGAGCGCCTCCCCCCCCCACGAATCAGATCCACGAAACAGTAAGTGACTTTCGTACATCCATACTTAGGCATGTAATTGTATACTTTATTTTATCTTTAATGCAACCAACCATTTCTGATCTTCTCTCTCCTTGTTTCATGAATACAGACACTCAATTGGATACAGAACTCACTTCAGTTCTTTGGCCTATGTTGAGATTGGTCTGACTGACACCTGGACCACTTGGTGGGCACTAACCTAATGTTTAAGGAGTTTCAAGGGGATCAGGGAAACAGGACCTATCCTTCTCCATACATACAAGCCGTAGGTCAGGATTCCCGTGTCCAGGATATGAGAGGTGATGGCAATATTTCACTGACCATGAATGAAGAAACAAATTATTGATGTAGAAAGGGCTACGACATGCCAGTAAAACTGAACTGTAGTTAAATAGCTCTTGACAACTCCATTGGCTGTGCTTGTGCTCCATGAGGAGGAGGAGGGGGGGGGGAGGAGAAGAAATTATCCAAGTATTCTGTCAGGATTAATTCTGTATATTTAACACATTTACATAGTGTAGATCGTTCAAGGATCTACAAGACATTCCACAGTGCCATGCAGATTAGTAGAAAAATATGTAGATCGAGTAGCAAACAGAAATGATGTTAAAGAGAAGGAATAAAAAAGGCTCTTCCCTAATGTTATGTAGGATAAATATTAGCAAAAGGGGAACTCACCTCCCACAATGAAAATGAAATAGTCCTGAGACTCAGAATGAGCAAGACATTTTTCAGAACAATGTTAGCATCCTTATGATGAGCCAAATCTCACATGGCATCCGCTATGTCATTTGCGTCCCTGCTCTTTGCCATGATAGGCTGTGTAAGTATTTACGTAGCCTACCACGTCTACAGGGGGGACGCAAATGGCGTCCCCTATGCAGGATGCCATTTGCGGCCACAGCAGACTGGCAATGGACAGAGGTCCGGCTGTGGAGGGGCCCGGCCGTGGAGCAGCGCCGGCCAGGGAGGATTCTGGGGGGGAGGAACGGATCACCTCCCCCCCAGCGGACCCCCCGCAGAAGCAGGTGAGTGGGGTTTCGTACACCCCTACTGGACACTTCTTGAAATGGCCTGTATCGGAAGAAGAAGATGAAGCAGGAGGAGGAGGAGGAGGAGGAGGAGGAGAAGGAGAAGGAGAAGGAGAAGGAGAAGGAGAAGAAAGACCAGATACAGCATTATTATAATCCAGCCTTATCCAAGCAGTGGTGCCAGGAAAACGTCTTGGACTACAATTCCCAGCATTGCTGACCATTGGACATCATAGTTTGTGCTGATGGCAGTTGAACTCCAGAACATCTGCTGGGAATCAGGTTGGGGAAAGCTGCTACATTCAGTTTTACATCATTCTTCATCAGTGTTCTATTACATTCTCTAAAACAGGGGTGGAGAGAAAATAGGTCTCCAGATGTTTTGGAATTCAAATCCCAGCTTTCTCTCCTTTGGCCATGTTATCAGAAGCTTCTGGAAGTTGAATTCCAAACATTTGGAGATCTACTTTCTGCCCAGCCCTGCCCTATCAGATATGTTAAGGGTGAAAGTATAGATGCCATGAGTGTAAGGTGAAACAAGGATGTGGGAGAGCAAAAACTAACAAAATGAATTACGGGTGAAAAATGGCCACATTTCAGAATGCCATGCCACAGTATGTGGTAGTGGCCTGTAGCATTAAACAAAGATTAGATACATTCATGGAGGTTAGGCATATCAATACCTTGTAATCATGGTACCTATATGGTGCCCCCCTTCTCTTTTCATTTTGTGCCATGTCTTTTTATATTGTAAGCCCGTCAGCAGGGACTGTCTTTTTTCTGATCAATTTTAGGCCACTCTGGGAGCCTTTTTTTTTTGCTGATGAACAGTATAAAAATGCTTTGAATAAACAAATAATCAATTAATATATACATCCTACAGATCCAAAGGCAGTCTGTTTCTGCATACTAGTTGATGATAGTAACAACAGGAGAGGGCTATTGCCTTCATGTCCTGCTTATGGGCTTCTCGGAGGCACCTGGCTGGCTGGTTTGGGAACAGCCTGCTGGACTAGATAGTTCGCTAATGTGAACCAACAGAGCTCTGCTTGCATTCAGTGGCAGGGGACATGTTTTTCATGGAGAATGTTGCAGGTTCAGTCCTGTGCATCACCACCCCAAAAGGATCCCAGAAAGAAGGTCCAGGAATGCCCTTGCCCGAAATTTTGCCTGAGATTCCAGATTCTCTACCAGTCAAAGTCACTCCATGGGTGAGTGGCTTCATTGTCCAGGAATGTGGTCAGTTGCCTGCTCTGGATGGGGTTGCTCTTCTCAGAAGGAGCAGGAGTGTAGTCTCTAGGGATGTACGAATTGTGCTCATACCGTCCCGCTTGACTTCCACTGTTGGCGTCCTTTGTCCCTTTCCCTGTCCGCAAACCCCCGAAATACTCTGTTTTTTTTTCCCCACCTCGGAAGTTACGTAAATAAATCCGCAGCAAACGTCAAAAAATCCTCCGAGCCCAACAGCCGCCCGTCCCGTTCCGCCATTCTGCGAAAGACTATTCATCGCAAATATTTACGTAGTTTCCGTCGGCCGGAATTGACCCTATGTAACTTCCGCCACACTCGCCCTTGTTGTGATTGCTTACGTATTTCCTCCCTAGGTGGGAATCCCCCCGTAACTTCCACCACACTCGCCATAGTTGGGATTGCCTTGGCCAGATCTTTCCCACTATTTTCGTAATTATTTACGTATTTTTTTCATTGCTGCCCAAAATGTTTCCGGCTCTCTGTGCACTCCCCCGCTGTCTTGTTTTCTCGGACAGGGACAGGGACTGTGATTTTATTAATTTCTCTGTATTTGTGCTTGAAGATCCTTGCGTTTACTGGTCTTGTTAACCTAACCACCTCACAATAAAAAAAACGGGGCTGCAGCTCCGCTTCCGCAAAATCTGTCGTCAACTTCCTGCTAACTTCCTGAATGTCGTCTGCATTTGCGTTTGTGTCTATGTGGTGATTTGGGGGTGGAGTTCAGTTGTGTGGTGGTGGTGGTGGTGTGTTAGTGGTGGTGCTTAGTGGATTTCCTTGTATCAGTGTTGTTTGTGCATTGTGGTGGTTTTGTCTGGTGTTTGTGTGTGTAGTTAAGTGGTGGTTGTGCATGGCTGTCTTGGTGTGTGTGTGTTTGTGTGTGTAGTAGTGTGTCTGCTCTAAAATGGCTGCACCAGTGCGTGGCAGGAGGTGGGACCATGAGGAGATCAAGGCCCTCCTCATCAACATTAAGAGCAGCGAGGCGGTGGCAGTGCTGTTTGGCAGCTGCTCCTGCCACAATGAACTTTATTGGGTCCAGATAAAGAGGAGGATGGAGCGAGTGGGCCACCATCGCATGACAGGACAATTGCGGTCCAAATGGAAGGCACTAAAGCAGTCCTTCATCAGAGAGGTGATTGCTGCTGCCGAGAGGAAGGCACCACTGTCCAACCCCCCTGCTTACTACTGGCACATCCACAGAGTGTGGTTCAAAGCAGGCCAGCCCCCATTTTCACAGATGTATATCCCTGGTAAGATATAGTTATCCCATCCCATCATCAAGCTTAACTAAATATGAAAACAAGGATGTGTACCGAAAATGGAGCTATCTCTTTGTGGTCTCATGTGGAAACAAACAAATCCTGACATTTAGCCTGCAATCCTGTACTTGTTGAACTTGGACAGAAAAAGGTCCCATTATCTTCCAGCCACTTTGGCTGGTTGAAGGGATGCTGGGAACTGCATTGCTTTTTCCTATATACAACCACATGCATAGGACTATGCGGGCCTGGCTACAACTCATATTACTCATATCAACTCATACAACTCATATCATATCATATGAGAAGTGTCATATTACACTCTGACACGCTGTCCATTTCCAGGGAAGTGCTGCTGCTGCCGGTCTCTGCACAGTGCACACAGGGGGACTGGCACCAGCCCAGCAGCAACAGGACCAGCCTCTTGGTGTGTGCACGTCATCCTTCTTCATGTAGCGATTGCTGAATTTTTGCACCCCACCCACCCCACCTTTCTACCAAAAGGGGGCGGGGGGCAGAGAATTTCTCCCCGAACAACCTTCGGAGGACCGAATGCATTGGCACTCGGCCCCCCAAAGTTTTGGGGAGAAATTCTCCCCCATCCCTACTTTTCTCCATGTTTATGTCTCTGGGCAGAAGGAGACATAAATGCATATGGCAAAGCTGAAATCATGTAAACAGCCTACAATCGCAGATATAGTGCAGTGTAGAAGTAGTTACCCACCAATCCAGCCATCCAATGCTAACTAAATAGGGGCATATTGTACAGCAGATTAGGCTGAAAAGCCCAGGATGGAGGATGTAGTCTATCCATGCAGCCTGAAAAACACAAGCCTACAGTATACACAGGATGCTGGAGAATGGAGTCCTTCCCGGGCCCAGCAGACTAACAATGGCTGCTGGAGCATGCCTTCCCCCCCACCCAGTTCCCCCCACCCCAACCCATTCAGAAACACTAAGTACATAGGGGCACATGGAGGTGAGAAGCACATGGATTAATCCTGGAAAGCCTAGGAGGATGGGGGGATGGAGTCCTTCTCTGAAGGCCTAACAAAGGCTGCTCGAGGATGCCTTCCCAGTTCCCCCTGCCCCAACCCACTCAGAAACACTAAGTACATAGGGGCACATGGAGTTGAGTAGCACATGGATTAATCCTGGAAAGCCCAGGAGGATGGTGGATGGAGTCCTTCTCTTCAGGCCTAACAAAGGCTGCTGGAGGATGCCTTCCCAGTTCCCCCCACCCCAACCCACTCAGAAACACTGAGTACATAGGGGCACATGGAGTTGAAAAGCACATGGATTAATCCTGGAAAGCCCAGGAGGATAGAGGATGGACTCCTTCCCAGCAGGCCTAACAAAGGCTGCTGGTGGATGCCTTCCCAGTTCCCCCTGCTCCTCCAACCCATCCCAAAATCACTAAGCATTGGGGCACATTCAGTAAACATATGAAAGAACTAGGGATGTATGAAAGGTACTTACCTTTCCATGGATTATGCTGATGCTGGGGGGGAGGCATTCCGTCCCTCCCCCCAGAATCCTGCCCGGGGGGGAGGCACTCCATCCCTCCCCCCCGGAATCCTGGCTGGCCGGCTGTGCTCCTCAGAGATTCTGCGGAGCCGCCAGCCGGCTCCGCCAGCAGCCGGACATCCGGCCACTGGCTAGCAGGGATGCAAATGGACACCTGCAGTCAGCGGTGATAGGCTACGTAAATGTTTACGTAGCCTATCACGACTGATTAAAAAAAAAAAACCACGTGTACGCAAATAATAAATGGGCGCCGCCATTTGCGTTCCTTATTTTGGCATGTCTTAGTCTACGTAAAAGAGGAGGAGGGAGTGAATGTTGGCGAATGGAAAGTCCAGTTGTCAAATTTGGGCTGAACGTCACCCAGCAGTCTCCAATCAGTTATTGCAAGCGGAGATGGGTTAAAGAAGATGCAGACAACAAGCTTGGGTTGAAAATTGGGCCACATTTATTGAAATAGCTGCAAAGGGGTAACTAGGACAGGCATCTAACTGTGTCAGCAGCTAGTTGGCACTTCTTGGGCGAAAACACACCCAGCCCGATGGGTGGCGGTGATCTCACCATCCCTCGGGACTGACCCTTCTGGGGGAGGTAGACCTTCCGGTGTCACCCCAACCCAGTACCGCGAAACACCTGGGTGAGTGAGTAGGGTTGGTCTCCCAGGCAACCCTTATCCCCCCGCTGAGCCGCACAACCCGTTCGGGGGGCCTCAGGCGTCACCTGTCACCATAAGATGCCTCTGCATGCACACCATCCTAGGGATGGACGAAAGGGACTTACCTTGTCCTGCAGCTTGCTTCACGGTGGAGGGGAGGCGCTTCAGTTCTCCCCCCGAAGTTCAGGCGAGGGGGGGGAGGCGCCCCACCTCGCCCAGCTGAAATTCAGGCCGGGGGGGGAGGCGCCCCATCCCTCGCCGGCGAAATTCAGGCCGGGGAGAAGCGCCCTGTCTCCCTGGCCACGAAAAAAAAGTAAAAACAAAAACAAAAACACACACCTGTGATAGGCTATGTAACGATTTGCGTAGCCTATCACGGCTAGATTTCCAAAGTCAGCCGTGATAGGCTACATAAATTGTCACGTAGCCTATCATGGGTGACTCTGGAAAAAAAAAAAGCGCGTACCCAAATGGCGGTGCCCCATGGGCCCCATTTGCGTACGCGCTTTTTTTCCCCCAAAGTCAGTCGTGATAGGCTATGTGATGATTTACGTAGCCTATCACGGCTGACTTTGGAAATCTAGCCGTGATAGGCTACGTAAATCGTCACGTAGCCTATCACGGGTGTCTGTGTGTTGTTTTTTTACTGTACTTTTTTATTTTGTAATGGTGGCAGCCGGTCAGGAGACTGACCACCGCTCCCGCCCTCGCCAAAACGCCGCCGAACCACCGCCGGGATCCACTGCCGGGAAGGACATTCGCCGAAGGTAAGTCCCATCCCAGCGGGGGTGGTGGGCCGGCGGAGAATTTCCTCAACACATTCGGGGGGCTGAATGCGTCGGCACTCGGCCTCCCGAAGATTTGTGGAGAAATTCTCCGCCATCCCTACACCATCCCTACTTTCCTGTTTTTGCTCGTCCTAGCTGCCAACTGGAATGTGACCGACGATAAAGACCATATTCCCTTTACAGGACACACTGGACCCACAAAACAGTGTGATGTAGGCAAAAAAGATGCACAGTAATAGGGCAATCGAACTGTGAGCCAAAAAATTCCTACATGGCTCTCAAAAGGGCAACCGGTAAGAAACCCACACTGCTTAGGGGAGGGTGGGAGGGAGCTGCGTCGAGCCAGAAAGCTGAGATTGCGAGTGGGAGCTGAGTTTTAAAGCAGCTCAGCCTGCCCCTCCTTGCATGGTGGTGCCACTGTGGTGCACCAATCAGAGGCCCCTACGTCTTGTCATCCCACCCGCCCGCAATGGCCCCCCCTTTCAGCCAGACAAGCTGGCGCCGGGGTGAGGGCATTTGTGAGCAGAGATGGGTTAAAGAAGACGCAGACAAGAAGCTTGGGTTGAAAACTGGGCCACATTCATTGAAATACCTGCAAAGGGGTAACTAGGACGGGCATCTAACTGTGTCAGCGGCTAGCTGGCACTTCTTGGGCAAAAACACAACCAGCCTGATGGGTGGCGGTGATCTCGCCATCCCTCCAGACTGCCCCTTTTGGGGGAGGTAGACCTTCCGGTGTCACCCCCAACCCGGTGCTGCACAACACCTGGGTGAGTGAGTAGGGTTGGTCTCCCAGGCAACCCTTATCCCCCCGCTGAGCCGCACAACCCCTTCGGGGGGCCTCAGGCGTCACCTGTCACCATAAGGTGCCTCTGCATGCACACCATCCCTACTTTCCTGTTTTTGCCCATCCTAGCCGCCACAGGAGTCACAAGCCTAGAGCTTGTGAAACTCCCCCCACCTGCGCAGAAGAACTTCCCGCAGGCCCCTTTGCAGATCGGACAGAATTATGTTATACACTACATGAGACAGGTGGACACTGTCCATCCTACAACGCTCCCTCCATGTCCACAGAATTCCCTGGCGGGTGGTGCATCCATCCCCTCATTCGCATAGGCCATAAGCCATTTCTCTGTGCACTTTCAGACATGCCCTGCCACTGGCAACGTCATTCCATTCCTTCCCATTGATCCATGGGAGCAGTGAGGGCTGCAAATAGGCTACTTCTGGCCTGGTATGCCGGACCACCTGCAGCTCAACCAAGGCCTGTTCACTCAGGTCCTCACCTGGCTTACAGCCGAAGTCCTTCCTCTCGATGTACAGCACCTGGACCTGCAGAGGAAGACTGATGAACTTTGGTGGAACAGAGTGAGGAGGGGACTCCCACCGCATGCCTCGTCTGGGAAGCCACTGGATCTTAATGTGACAATGTGACAGAAGCTGAAGTCTGAAATCGATGTACAAGCTCTTCGTGCAGCTCCAGACATCATAACATGCCCATGTAAGGGCTCCCATTCTGGCATACGACAAGTCTGCTGGTCTAGGGCATAAACACATTGGGACAAGCAAAGCGAGAGTTGTGTCAGGAAGAAGCAGACGACTCGCTAACACAGGCCGGAGCACTGTGAAGCCCCTTTTTAAACTGCCATAACGTGCCTGAGAGAGAAACCTCCATCAACTATCATGGAGACTGCTTCAATGTAGCGACCATGGGTTCTAAACTGCAGAATTACCTAGGCCTAGTGGGGTAGAGCTAATGTAGCAACTGCTGAAATTGCCCTTATGTCAACAGTAAGCTGTTGGATTGATACAACAGAGGCCCTTCCTCAGACCCACGGCATTCCATAGAACCCTAAGGTCCTGACGGGGCACTACCCATTGACTTGCGTTTGGCCATGGGCCACTTCCGTGCCCTTGCCATACCGATCAATTTGATCACCAAATGCATAAGTGGGTTACATTGGGCCAGACATGCACCTTGAACTGTATCAAGACCCTCCGGGACAAGTCGTACTTGGGAGCCCAGACCCACCCTGAATTCCTAATGGGGGGGTTGATGAAGGCCGTTAAGGCTGCTGTGTGGACAGGGAAATGTCTTTCTGGACAGTGCAAATGGAGTGCCATTATCCCCAGAACCCAAAAGGGGTATCTGGGGAGAGAGGGTGACTAAATTTACTAAAAGCAGGCAACATCTATGCCCAATCCTATATTGCCTGCTGAACCCTAAATCTGACTTAAAGTCAGAGAATCCCACCATTGTGGCCTGGAAGGCTAAGTGGCCAGCATACGACTTATAGTCCCATATAGTCTGTTGTTCCTAAGGAGGCGCAAAACTGCAGCCTATGATCTATAGGTAAGGTCATGAATCCTAGCACTGAAGCTTTGCCTAATGCACGGCACACCCTACCTGCTCTGTCTCTGCAAGGATGTGATCTGGGAATGGAGCACCTGCGGGGCTAAAGCCCGGAAGTCCCTTACTTAATTTCATAACAAAGCGTCAACCATTGGGTTTGTCTAACCCGGCACATGGTAGACCCAGAACCAAATGTTGTAACACCGACACTGGAGTGCGGGCACATTGACACATGATATGACCCTCTGATTTCAGGAGGACAGAGAATGAATCATGTGGTCACGTTGTCATACTGAAGGGGGGGGGTTACTGACTTGTCTATAAGGTCATTGAAGATGTGCTCAGAGACTGCGGCCACCACTCTACAGGCCACTACCCTTAGCATGATCGGACCTGCCCTAAGAGCCCGAAACCACCATGGGCAGCGGCGGAACCAAGTGAATCCGCAGTCCGGCTTTGAGGAGAGGCTCACGCCTCTGCAAGGAGGTGCCATTAAAGCCCTACCAAGTAGAACCAATGCCTATGGATACTTGCGCACAGCAGAAGTAACCCTGGTTCGATGGTGCAGAAGCCACAGACCCTACATTGCCCAGACTGGGCCAGCGCGAAAAGGCACGGTCAGGGGCAGCTACCTTAACTGTGAAAAGAAGATGCCCTACAATAT
Source organism: Heloderma suspectum (assembly GCF_057233095.1). NCBI lineage: Eukaryota > Metazoa > Chordata > Lepidosauria > Squamata > Helodermatidae > Heloderma > Heloderma suspectum. The sequence continues at coordinate 353,135,631 of NC_139459.1, read as the reverse complement.
CTCGCATAGCCCCCCAAAGGAAAACCCTAGGAAGATGTATAACTGCTTGAAGCTGGGCTCAAAGGACCTAAAAGTTGTCCTGAGGGAGGCTAGAATAACGCCTAAGGGTATCAGATTGGCGTTACCAAATGTTGATGTGGGCAACAGACCCTGAGCCTTTGTGAGCTAAGGGGCACCAAGGTAACAGGAAAGGGAAGCAATGCTCGCGTTAGGTCAGAACATTGACCACTGTCTTCGGACTCCATGTAGTATATGCCCACCAGGGACCCGTGGATGGGATCCTGAACCAAGACAACTGCCCCGTCAACTAGGTGTGTCGCACTGAACACAAATGAACAGGAATCTCTTGATTAACAGGCTGGCCCTCAGGGAAGAGAGGTTACGAATCAGGATAAACTCCCTAGATGATTTCCTGGGCACCATTTCCAGAAGGGAGATCCATAGAGTAGATAACGGGGTGTGAAAAAGGGGGGGGCTATAATCCTTCTGCCAGTACTGCCTTGTTAACCTGTCAGGAACCAGTCGACGCCTGGCGAGGAGCAATGTTGCTTACGAGGTAAGGATGGCGTGTGTTGACCTAGAAAAAAAAAGGGGCGAGGTCCCAGAACCTAGCATAAAACCGTGTTCCAAGTTAAAACGTGTTCCCCCTGTTGGGGTGTCGGAGTAGCGGCACCATCCTAGCTGGGCATGGGCCCATGAGAGCTTCCTACTGCCTCGGCCTTTCCAAGGGGGGGGGACCCTACCATCCCCAGGCATTGAACAAGGGGAGGACGAGTACTGACTGCTACTTGGGAGCACTCATGATGGAAAAGGCACGGGTTCTGGGAGTATGTACCCTTGGGGCTTTATTCCCAGCACAGACAGCGGTGCTGAAGCATCGGATCCGCCATAGGCGAAAGGCCATTGCAGGAGACAGCCTGGTGAATGTGGCCATTGCCAGATCTGTCGCAGAACAGGCCGGGAAGGAGTTAAAAGAGGCGTGAAAGGTCCTGGTCCAACATTCCTGCACATAGAAGGGTCAATGACGGCCCTCCTGTGAAAGGCCTCAACGTAAGCCGGGCACACACCTCCTCAGGTGAAAGCCATTAGGAGGAGGAGTAGCCCTGGTGGCATCCCAACTTGCCAGGTTAGCGTAGCGATCTGATATGCCACCTACGTGGATGCCCAAGTGGGCGGGGGCAGGGCAAGGGATCATAAATTAATCCAACAGAATCCTGTAAGATGCTGAGTTGAGTGGCTGGGGCTACTGTGGGGTGTGACTGACGGAGTTGCCGGTGACATTGGGAGGGCCAGCTACCCCAGCGAGGTAAGCTAAGGCGGCAACCCCACGGCCTTGCAGGTAGGGATGGGGGAGAATTTCTCCCCGAAACTTTGGGGGTCCGAGTGCCAACGCATTCGGTCCTCTGAAGGTTCGGGGAGAAATTCTCCACCCCCCCGCCCCCCCCGGGATGGGACTTACTTTTCACGAATGTCGGTCCTGGCGGCGGGTCCCTTATGAGAGGCCCTTATGTCATCTCACCCCACCCGCCCGCAGTGCCCCCCCCCTTCAGCCAGACAAGCTGGCGCCGGGGTTAGGGCACTTTTGTGCATACAATAACCTTGCAGCCATTGTCATGTAGAGAAAGAGGGTTCCCCCATTGTCTTTTATGTGTTTATCTGTTAGTCCCAATAAAACAGTTGCTGGCTTTAATTCTATAGTAGTCTTTATTCTTTGCGCTAAAGACTGTATTCATTTCCAAAATGTTTTAGCTTTTTTACAATCCACCATAAATGATAAAAGATTTCCTCTTATCTTCACATATCCAACATTTTCAAGAAACACCTTTATACATTGTAGACAATTTAAATGGTGACATATACCATCTATACATCATCTTATAAAAATTCTCTTTAAGACTGCTACATAAAATAAATTTTAAACATAAACATGGTGCCTCCCCTCCACACCATGAACATAATCCGTGGCAAGGTAAGAGACTTTTGTACATCCCTACAATATGCCAGGAACTGATGGGGCCAGATGCCATGACCTTAGTTTTTTTAATGTTGAATTTCAAACCAGCTTTTGCACTCTCCACTTTCACCCTCAACAAGAGGCACTTTAGATCTTCTTCGCTTGCTGCCATTAGGGTGGTATCATATGAGTATCTGAGGTTGTTGATAATTCTCCCGGCAATCTTAATTCCAATCTGTGATTCATCCAGCCTGGCGTTTCTCATGATGTACTCTGCATATAAATTAAATAAGCAGGGCAACAATATGCAGCCTTGTCGTACTCCTTTCCCAATTTTGAAACAATCAGATGTTCCATGTCTGGTTCTTACTGTTGCTTCTTGACCGTCGTACAGGTTTCTCAGGAGACAGGTAAGGTGGTCTGGTACTCCCATCTCTTGAATTTACCACAGTTTGTTGTGATCCACACAATCCAAGGCTTTAGCATAGTCAAAGAAGCAGAAATAGACGTTTCTCTGGAATTCTCTAGGGATGTACGAAAGTCACTTACCTTTTCGAAGGGTGACATTCGTGTGTGGGGGGGAGGCGCTCTGTCCCTCCCCCCCGAATCCTGGCCGGCTGGCTCCGCTCCACAGGGATTCTGCGGAGCCGCCAGCTGGCTCCGCCAGTGGCCAGACATCCGGCCGCTGGCTAGCAGGGACGCAAATGGCGGCGGCCATAGCCGCTGCTGTTTGCGTCACTTCAGTCAGCCGTGATAGGCTATGTAAATGTTTACGTAGCCTATCACGGCTGATTAAAAAAAAAAAAACATGTGTGCACGCAAAAGGCGGTGCCCATGGGCGCTGCCATTTGCGTTCCTTATTTTGGCATGTCTTAGTCTACGTAAACGTTTATGTAGACTAAGATGGCGAAAATAAGGGCAAGGCAAATAGCGTAGTATCTACGCTATTTGCGTTCCTCTTATTTTTGCAGTCTTAGTCTACGTAAATATTTACGTAGACTAAGACATGCCAAAATAAGGAACGCAAATGGCGGCACCCATTGGCGCCACCATTTGCATACACACTTTTTTTTCCCTTTTAAATCAGCCGGGATAGGCTACGTAAACATTTACATAGCCTATCACGGTGTTTTTTAAAAATCTAGCCGTGATAGGCTACGTAAATCTTTACGTAGCCTATCACATTTTTTTTGTTTTTTGCTTTTTTTAACTGGAAATGGCAGCAGTGGCCAAACCAAACCACCGCCGAACTGCCACCGGAGCCGCTGCCGCCAGGAAGATCCACCCAAGGTAAGTCCCATCTCTGTGGGGGCGGGGGGTGGCAGACCGTTCCGCCAACGATTTCGGGGGGCCGAATGTGCTGGCATTCAGCCCCCCCGAGATCCGTTGAGGAATTCTCTGACATCCCTAGAATTCTCTTGCTTTCTCCATGATCCAGAGAATGTTGGTGATTGGATCTCTAGTTCCTTTGCCTCTTCGGAACTCAGCTTGTACTTCCGGTAGTTCTCGGTTCGCATACTGCTGAAGCCTAGCTTGTAGGATTTTGAGCATAACTTTGCTGGCATGTGTACGGTAGTTTGAACACTCTTTGGCATTGCCCTTCTTTGGAATTGGAATGTAAACTGACCTTTTCCAGTCTTGTGGCCACTGTTGAGTGTTCCAACTTTGTTGGCATATTGAGTGCAGTACTTTAACAGCATCATCTTTTGGGACATTAAATAGCTCAGCTGGAGTACTGTCATCTCCGTTAGCTTTGTTTTTAGTAATGCTTCCTAAGGCCCACTTGACTTCACTCTCGAGGATGTCCGGCTCAAGTTCAGCGACCCCACTATCATGGCTATCAGGGACATTCAGATCTTTTCTGTATTGTTCTTCCACCTCTTCTTAATCTCATCTCCTTCTGTTAGGTCCCTGCCTTCTTTGTCCTTTATTATGCCCATCTTTGCACAAAATGTTCCCTTGAGATCTCCGATTTTCTTGAAAGGTCTCTAGTCTTTCCCATTCTATTGTTGTCGGTTTCTTTGCATTGTTCATTTAAGAAGGCCTTCTTGTCTCTCCTTTGTATTCTCTGGAACTCTGCATTCAGTTGGATATATCTTCCCCTTTCTCCCTTGCTTTTCGCTTCCCTTCTTTCCTCAGCTGCTTGTAAAGCCTCATCAGACAGCCACTTTGCATTCTTGCATTCTCTTCTATGCATTGCTTCTTGTGAAGATATCCAACATGGTATTTTTTTATAGATCCTTAATTTATATTTATTCCAAATTCTTAATACAGCCCTTCTTATATAATGATCATTAAAACCTACATTCACTTTTATTTTATCATACCACAAATAACCATGCCACCAATATCTCAATTCATGGCCATCTAGTTCTAAAAGGCTTCTATTTTTCAACATCATCCATTCCTTCATCCACATCATGCAGCAGGCAGAAAAATAGGTTTTAAAATCTGGTAATCCCAAGCCACCTCTTTCCTTTGCATCTTGTTAAATTTTTATTTTAACTCTTGGGGGGTTTTGCTTGCCATATAAACTTCGTTATATGTCTCTGCCACTGCTTAAAAGGTAAATCCGATGTAATAATGGGTATCATTTGAAACAAAAATAATTTTCTAGGTAATACATTCATTTTGATTGTTGCAATTCTTCCCAAAAGTGATAACTGAAATTTTTCCCATGTTAATAGGTCTTGCTTAATTTCATTCCACACTTTAACAGTTATTTTGAAAAAGAATACAATTCATATTTGTCAAAAAGACTCCTAAATGTTTTATTTCCTTTTCAATTTAGAAGCCAGTCTTATCCACCTTTTTTTTCCCTTGAACATTCATATTCTTTGTAGGGATGTCAGAGAATTCTGCCACGGATCTCAGGGAGGCCGAATGCCAGTGAATTCGGCCCCCCGAAATTGGTGGCGGAATGGCCTGCCACCCCCCCACCCTCCCGAGACGAGACTTATCTGGGGTGGATCTTCTGGGCGGTGGCGGCTGCAACGGCAGTTCGGCGGCCGCGGCCGGTCTTCCGACTGGCTGCTGCTGCCGCCATTTCCAGTTAAAAAAAAAAAAAAGTGATAGGCTACCTAAAGATTTGCATAGCCTATCACTGCTAGGTTTTTTTTAAAAAAAATGTGATAGGCTACGTAAATGTTTACATAGCCTATCACGGCTGAGTGGGAAAAAAAGCGCATATGCAAATGGCGGCGGCAACGGCCGCCTCCATTTGCGTTCCTTAATTTGGCACGTCTTAGTCTACGTCAAGATTTACGTAGACTAAGAAGGCAAAAATAAGGGGAACGCAAATAGTGTAGCTGTTAAAAAAAAAGCCGTTTGCGTTGTTGTTGTTTTTAAGTCAGACGTGATAGGCTATGTAAACATTTACGTAGCCTATCACAGCTGACTGCAGGGACACAAACGGCGGCAGCTACAGCAGAATCCTGTGGAGTGGAGCCGGCAGGCCAGGATTCTGCGGGGGAGGCGTGGAGTGCCTTCCCCCCGGTGAGGATTCCGGGGGGAGGGACAGAGCACCTCCCCCCCATCAACATAATCTGCAAACAGGTAAGTGACTTTCGTACATCCCTAATTCTTTGTTAACATTTTTTATTTCTGTTTATTAACTTTGAACCCTGCCGCTGCTCCAAATTATTTTAGTTTTTTCATTTAAATTTCAATTCCCTTTAAAGGTTCTTCTGACATAAACACCAAGTCATCTGCAAAGGCCCTCAGCTTCTATTTCTCCTTTTTAATCTTTATTCCTGTAATTCGATCATCTTGTCTTATATCCCTGTTCAGTAGTTCTAAAACCAATATAAACAATAGCGGTAACAATGGGCAACCTTGTCTTGTTCCTCTTTGTATCTCACAAGGTTTAGTCAAATCCCCATTTGTAATTATTTGAGCCTTTTCATCGGTATTTACCGATTTCACCCATTTTATAAAGTTTTCTCCAAAGTCCAGTTCTTCTAAAGTCTTAATTAAAAATTTCCACTTGAGATTATCAAATGCTTTCTCTCCATCTAAAAAGATGAGAGCTTCTTGTTTTTCTGGGTGTTTTCCCAAATATTCCACCACATTCAAGTAGGGATGTATGAATCCCTTACCTGGTTCCGGTGGGGCATCTGCGGGGGGGGGGGGAGATGATCCATTCCTCTCCCTAGAATCCTTGATTATTTATTTATCCAGAATCCTGCCCGGCTGGATAAATATTTACGTAGGCTAAAACAGCGAAAAAAAGGGAACGCAAATGGCGGCCGCTGTAGCCGCCGCCATCATTTACATACGCTGGTTGTTGTTTTTTGGCTTGCTGTGACAGGCTACATAAGTACTTACGTAGCCTATCACAGCCTCTGCAAGGATGCAAATGATGTCCCTGCATTAGCCGTGATAAGCTACGTAATTATTTATGTAGCCTATCACGGCTATGATGAAGAAGCAAATGTCAGCGCGGATGGCAGCAGATAATTGCTCCATTTTGTGCACCTTTCGTGGGCGGGGCGGGGGCTTCATTCCACTATGGATTTCGGGGGGCCTAATGCACTGGCATTTGGCCTCACCGAGATCCGTGGTGGAATTCTCTGATATCCCTACATTCAAGACTACATTATCCCTACATTATTTCTCATCTGTCTCCTTGAGAAACCACTTTGGTCCTCATATACAAACTCCTGCAATATTTTCCAGAGCCTTTCTGCCAGAATTGTTTTAAATATCTTATAGTCATTGTTTAATAATGAGATTCATCTGTAGTTTTTTGTCGAGGTTAAATCCTGTCCTTTTTAGGTATTAATGTTATATATATTTCCTAACAGAAAGTCTGATAATGGGCTGGATGTGGAAATACAAAGCTGAGCTCGGGGCAAGTGGGGTGCTGACATGTGTAGCAGTAAGTTGCATTTAACTAAGTAAGACTTACTTCTGAGTAGACATGCACAGAGTTGGTTCTCCTCTCTGCTCAGCTTTGTATTTCTACATCCAGCTCATTATCAAACCTCCTGTTAGTTATCTCAGAAGGCCCTTGGGTGAATGGGGGGGGTTCCAGGGAACAGCTGGACTGAGGGAGATTCCTCCCCCACACACACACACACACATAATGGAAGAATATAGTTCTTCATATTCCCTGGTATGTTTATTCCTCATTTTGTCCATTCCCTGAGCATGTGCAGAGTGTGCTTTTTATTCAAACAAAGGGAAGGTTGTTGATCTTTCCCTTCATGCTGCATTTGTACAAGTAAAGTGTGACTGCTTCAGAAAGAACTTTCCATTATACTGTCTCTTTTTCTTCATGAGTTTCATAACAGAAGTATGATCTAGTGGTTAGAGTCCAGCCCAAAGTCACCCCATGAGATAACTAACAGGAGGTTTGCTAATGAGCTGGGTGTGGAAATACAAAGCTGAACTGGGGGCAAGTGGGGTGCTGACATGTGTAGGAGTAAGTTGCATTGAACTCAGTAAGGCTTACTTCTGAGTAGACATGCACAGAGTTGATTCTCCTCTCCATTTTAGCCTCACAATGTCACCAGCAAGGCTGGATGTGGAAATAGAAAGCCTAGCAGGGTGAATAATACTCGTGCAGGGCTCCAGACTGACTTGGTCATTTTAAAAGGTTCTTTCTTTCTTTCTTTCTTTCTTTCTTTCTTTCTTTCAAACAGAGTTGCTTTAAACAAAGAGTGCATTGCTCAGGCACACCTGGGGCAGTCTTGTTTTGGGAAGCCCTAAGGAGGAAGAAGAGTTTTGGCTGAAAGTAATTACTGCACGTCTCAGGGCAGGGGAAAAAATACATAAATATCTATGAAAAATAGCCTTTCTTATGGAAGTTATGCAGAATTACAGCTGTCAGTATGGATTTATCTTCATAATTTTTGGAGCAGAAAAAAAAGAGGAGAATTCCAGGGGCTTGCGAACGACGGTACGGAGCACTGGCCGCAAACTGAGGAAGTCAAGCGGCATGGAAGGTACACAATTCGTACATCCCTACTAACTGGAAGTCGAGCCCTCTCACAGCTGCAGTGACTGCACAAATAAAAAAGATGCAGTCTGGCATGGCCTCAGCTCTGAAGACTTCATTATATGTATAGGTCCAAATGCAGAAATAATAACTATGGCCCAGTGACACCAGAAATCCAGTAACATCAGTTCATATTAGGCTTGTGCATTTGGTTTGGATGAATTCATAGCCAACTCAGCTTCCTTTGGAGGTATCTGGGGCTCTCCCAAAGTGAAGCAAGTGTCCTCTGAGGCATCCCAAATCTAATTGGTCTCATCCCACAATTTGTTTTCAAAAAACCTCTCACAGACACAGACCATCTCTTTGAATGAATGAATTCACTTTACTATGATCACAGACCAGCAAAATCAATATAAAACATATAAAACACAGTTTAAACTAGCACAGTAACAAAATACAATTGATGAAGTTCCTTTTTTAAAGAAAATAACATCCTCCCCCCCCCCTAGTTTGCATTCATATCATAGAAAGAAACCTGGCAACCCTTCCAGTGACCCAAGAAGAAACATCCCTTCAAATAATGGATACCGAAGTGGTGGTGGTATTTCCTGGGAAGGCTCTTAATAGTGGGGAAATTAGCTTTTCTCTGCATTCCCTATAGAGATCACAGGGTATGAAAACATGTTCAACCGATTCTGTTACTCCAGCACCACGAAAACACTAATTGGGATCTTACTAAATCATCCATTTCATAGTGCTGACGGCAGCACATTACAATGGGCAAGAGTATACACTCTTCTATACTTTGGAATTGTTAATGTATACAGATGTGGGGCTGCAGTGATTCCGTAATTATTGAAATTATGATATTTAGTATAGAGTAATGGAGAGAAGGTTGTATTTGCAGCAGTTCTCAAATATTGTAGATCTAAATCTGTTAGTCTTTCAACAAGAAGAAACTGGGCCTTCTCAAGCCCATAATTGCTCATGACCTCCGCAGAGAAGGCTAGCCTATGTAATTTCTTCTCCATCACTCTCATCCAGCAGGTAACATAAGAATCTGAAAGCACTAAGGAGAGATAGCTACCAGGATAGGGATGTCAGAGAATTCCGCCACGGATCTTGGTGAGGCCGAATGCCAGTGCATTCGCCCCCCCGAAATCTGTGGTGGAATGGCCTGCCACCCCCCCGCCCCCCGCAGATCCCCCCCGGGACGAGACTTACCTGGGGTGGATCTTCTGGGCAGCAGAGGCTCCGGCGGTGGCTCCAGCAGCCATGGCGGGCGGTCTTCTGACTGGCTGTCGCCGCAGCCATTTCCAGGCTTGTGTTAAAAAAGAAAAAAAGATGTGATAGGCTACATAAATCTTTACATAGCCTATCATGGTTGCGGGTGGGTTTAAAAAAAAAAACACGTACGCAAATGGTGGCGGCTACAGCCGCCGCCATTTGCGTTCCTTCTTTTTACTGTCTTAATCTACGTAAATATTTACGTAGACTATGATGGCGAAAATCAAGGGGAACGCAAATAGCGTAGTGGGTGCTATTTGCTTCCCCTTTTGATTCGCCGTTTTAGCCTACATAAAGGTTTACGTAGGCTAAAACGGTGAATGAAAAAGGGATGCAAATAGCGCCGGCTACGCTATTTGCATTCCCTTGATTTTCGCCGTCGTAGTCTACATAAATATTTAAGTAGATTAAGATGGCCAAAAAGAAGGAACACAAATGGCAGCAGCCATAGCCGCCGCCATTTGCTTATGCGGCTTTTGTTGTTGTTGTTGTTGTTGTTGTTGTTGTTTTTACCCAGAGCCCTCCGCGGCTGGAAATCCGGCTGCGGACTGCTCTGGCCTGGCCGGTCCGGGCCTCGCCGGCTGCTCCCCGGAGCTGCCGCGGAGCACAGCCGGCCGTTCGAGGATTCCGGGGGGAGGAACGGAGCGCCTCCTCCCCCGGCCAGGATTCCGGGGGAAGGGACAGAATGCCTCCCCCCCCCCCACCATCAACATAATCCACGAAAGGTAAGTCACTTTCATGCATCCCTATACCAGGAAGTGCTAAAAATGTAAACATCACCACCACTTAAAGGCATCAATCGAAACCTTGCATTCAACTGATCGGATACCCATTTCCAGATAGACTGCTGCATTTCCCACACAAGAAGGAGGGCCCAATAGCATCCCAAGAAATACAGGCTGGACCCTTTCCATTTGGGAATTAAATCCCCAAATCCAAATGGGGATACCATACGTGAGTTGGGCCAGAGCTTTGTACGTTGGGATTGCAGAGGGAATAAACTGGCACTGCACATAAAGAAAGGTCTTAAGATCAGCTGCTGGCTAAGGTTTCCTGATTCAATTGCCTGCCTATATTGTTCAGACCAGAATCCACTGCTCTACACTTGTATGCCTAAGTATTTTATATGAAAGACTTGCTTAATGATATTACCATGTGAAGTCCATTTATATTTTTTACGAGCTTTTGAGAACACTAAAACTTTCGACTGGCTGTAATTGATAGTCAAACTATTCTCAGAGGACTAAGTCCCAAACGCAGACAATAAGCAATTTAACCCAATTAGAAACTTCTCCATGCTGCCATATCTATGTTGACTAGAAGTCTGATTATACAAACATTTAATGAGAAACAGTAGGTGCCTGTCCACAGAACTTTTATGTAATTTGGACCATAACAATTCCCTCGAGGCCAAATCAAAGGCAGATTGAAGTTCAATAAAAGCAGTGAAAAGCTTCCCACCAGGAACTGAGGGCTATTTCTCTGCCAAGTGTGCTCACACAAAACAATGATAACTGAGGGGAGACTAATGGGTCGGAAGTTACCTGGATTCATCCTGTCACCTTTCTTGAAAATAGGAACTATAATCACTTTATTCCAAATATTGGGGATCTTTCCATACTTATTAATGAAAATAAATGCAGCTGAAAGTAAAAGAGCCCACCATTCTGAGTTAGATTTTAAAAGATGGGGGGGGGATACAATCTGGGGCTAGGAGCTTTACCAGATTTAAGTTCAGCAATCAAATCAATAATTTCACTTGGAGTAACAGATTGCCAATCTGGAATGTCAGTTTGAAACTATGGGCTTCATCACACAGAGCTTTTATCCTGCGATTGAGATGGCTCCTTCACGGAAGTTTGTGGCATCTTTAAATGACACTGTGATCATCCTGCGCTAAACACCCTTTGTTCCATTTTGTCAATAGATTGCAGATAATGAGCTATCAAATTACCCCACTGTGTTCCACTTTAGTTTCCTCCATGCAAAGACTTAAAGCGGCGTGAAGTGGAGTGAGAGAAATGAAAGAGAATGGAAGACTCAGATACGTGGAGAAGGAGGGGGAAGGGGAGGGGGGTGGTAAACGGAATTAGTCATGATCCTGCATTTAAAACGGAAGCAGAAAGCCCCGTTTTAAATGCAGGATTTTTGCCTGGTGTAGAAATGCCCTAAGTAAAGAGAACTTGTCAGGATCCTGCAGAATTGCAGAAAAATGTCTTTCCCACTCATAATTGGAAAAAACAGCAGGCAGGAAGTTCTTGATGTTCCAACAGGGCCCCTGTAGCAAGTCACCAAAATAATTTGCTATATCTCTTTTGTGTAGCCCATGTTAGTAGGTTCCATTTCGCTCTCTCTAGCTCTTTTCTTTTGATTAATAAGGGCTTGATATTCTTGTTTCAATTTATAATACTCTTTGGGTAAACATTTAGCTCTTTAATTCTGGTACATAGTGTAAACCTGAGTAATCTGATTCTTAAGTAGCATACAGTCATGGTCAGACCACCTTCTGTTCCTGTATTATTTATCACCAATCAAGGAACAATCTACCCCTAATGTCACTAAAAGAGCTAGATCTCTTCTGGTGCTTCATAGTCTCCTTCTAGACCATGCCCTCAGCAGAAGAAAAGGGGAAAAATGTCATACTAATAGCATAAAAAGGTAAAGGTAAAGGTGTCCCCAACCAGTCGTGTCCGACTCTAGGGTGCGGTGCTCATCCCCGTTTCTAAGCCGAAGAGCCAGCGCTGTCCGAAGACGCTTCCGTGGTCATGTGGCTGGCATGACTGAACACCGAGGTGCACGGAACGCTGTTACCTTTCCCGCCGAGGCGGTACCTATTTATCTACTTGCAATTTCTTGCTTTCGAACTGCTAGGTTGGCAGAAGCTGGGACTGAAGACGGGAGCTCACTCCGTCATGCAGCACTTGGGTCTCGAACTGCTGACCTGCCAACCTTCCAGTCTGCAGTTCAGCGTCTTAACCACTAAGCCACCGCGGCCCCTACAGCCCTTAAAAAGAAAGAATTTAAAATATGTTAAAATTTGTAAATAATAGTTTTAAAACAACAGTGACATTTAAACTAGGGATGGCAGAGAATTCCGCCATGAATCATGGTAAGGCCGAATGCCAGTGCATTCAGCCCCCCAAAATCTGTGGTGGAACAGCCTGCCACCCCCCTGCCCCCCCACGGATCCCCCCCAGGACGAGACTTACCTGGGGCAGATCTTCTGGGCGGCGGTGGCTCAATCGGTGGCTCTGGTGGTGGCAGCGGCAGCTGGTCTTCCAACCGGCTGCCACTGCCGCCATTTGCAGTTGTTGTTGTTTTTACAGAGACGTAAAAACTTACATAGCCTATCACGTCTCTGTAAAAAAAAAAAAAAGCGTATGCAAATGGTGGCGGCTACAGCTGCCGCCATTTGCGTTCCTTAGTTTGGGCCGTCTTAGTCTACGTAAATATTTACGTAGACTAAGATGGCCCAATCTAAGGAACGCAAATGACGGCGGCCATAGCCACTGCCATTTGTGTATGCGTTTTTTGGGGGTTTTTTACCCAGAGCCCTCCGCAGCCGGAAATCTGGCTGTGGATGGCTCTGACCTGGCTGGGCCTGGCCGGCTGCTCCGCGGAGCTGCCGCGGAGCACAGCCGGCCACGGAGGATTCTTGGGGGGAGGAACGGAGCGCCTCCCCCCCCGGGTGAGGATTCCGGGGGGATAGACGGAATGCCTCCCCCCCACCAGAAACATAATCCGTGAACAGGTAAGTCACTTTCGTACACCCCTAATTTAAACAGCAACAATGTAATTAAATTCTTTTAAAACAAACAATCAAGCAAACTAAAAGTATAAGTCAGTGATCTTTTTCCTTTAAGATGGTTTCTGTGAGCATCGAAGAACTAAAAAGGGATACTTTGGCCTTACCTGCTCTAACACTAAAAAAAATCAAAAGAATATAATTCTAACTAAAAAAAAAAGTAAAATGTATTACAAACATGTATTAAAGTTGGTTTGAAGTAGCAGTCTCTGTATAGTGGCTCCACCAGTCCGCAATAATGTATCACAGAGTAACTCTAACTTCCAGTTTGCTAGAACAGAACATTGGTGACACCAAATCTGATGGAATGTCCTTCAGATGTTTCACAATTGGTCGTCACGCCACAGTATGTCCCAATGTAATGGAGGGACCACTTGTATTGGAGAAGCCTCCTGAGGTAGGGAGCATCCTGTGCGACATCTAGTGCGACGCCAAGTGCAACACTACGTGGCACTGGCAGCCCTGCCTTAAATACCTGGTGGCCAGGGACAGAGACAAAAACAGGCTCAGGCTCCACAGGTGCAGCAGACTCTGGCCAAGCACCTTCTCCTCCCCCCCCCCAATCTCCTTAAAACTATAGCATTTCTCCAAGCTCTCCTTGTGAGGACAGGGGCAAGGAATAGGACGATGTGTCATTCAGTCACTAACATCTCTCCCCTCCCACCTGGGACTAACTTTTCCAGGGCTCTCCTTTGCATAACTGTAGAATGACAAAGTTGGAAGGGAGCTTGAAGGTCATCTAGTCCAACCCCCTGCCCAATCTAGCCTCTCCAATGCCAGATTCAGCTACAGCATTCCTGCTATACAGACCTGCAGCCTCTACTCAAAAACCTCCAAGAAAGGAGATCCCACCACCTCTCAAAGTAGCCTGTTCCACTTCTTAGCAGCTCTGTAAGGAGGGTTCACCTCTCCAAGCACCAGCTAGAGTTCCCACTCCCACAAGAACAGCACTCGTCCTTTGCTGATCTCAGAATATCTGTTTTGCATCTTTCACATGCCTGGGCAGTGGTGTTCTGATTGTTCTACTAACTCTGTTGCTGTATCAGGCTTTGAGCTAGAGAGGATGCTACAAGTGACCCAATTCCCACTTCTATCCCACTACTGGCACACAGAAAGGCCAACCAATGACCAAGCAGAATGAAACACACCTGGGGCCAATCTACATGGATGATTTAGTGCAAAGCAGTCGCTTGCAACACATGATGTTGACGCCAGTACACAGCAACCCATTAGCTTCTGTCTGGAAAAGGCACATTTTTGGAAAGCCAGTTTTTAGTACATCTTTTTTCCTTAAACGTGGCCCCCATGTGGTTCTGCTACAGTGTGCCCCGTCCCCCCAGCATTGAATCCTGGCCGTGCCTCTGTGACCTGGCAGTGACATGGTCAAGTCGTAGGGCTGCCCTTTTCCCCTGCCCTCCCCCTTGTTCTCTCTTTTTCCCCATTCAAAGCAGGGTGCTTTTGGACACAGGCTTCCTTTCCCACTTAGCACTATTTTACACTGTTTCAATGTTTCACAATATAAAGCCTAGCACAGTAACTGCTTTACCCATTCACAATATGAAGCCTGTTTTCCCTATCCATAATAGCACAGTATCCTTGAATCTTTCACAATATCCTAATGGCGGATGAGAGGGGAGAGGTGTGGGGCAAACTACAGGGACAAAAGTTCCCTGACAAGTAGGGATGGGGGAGAATTTCTCCCCAAAACTTCGGGGGGCCAAGTGCCAACGTATTCGGTCCTCCGAAGGTTGTTCGGGGAGAAATTCTCCGCCTCCCGCCCCCCGCCACCCCCGGGATGGGACTTACCTTTCACGAATGTCACTCCCAGTGGCGGGTCCCGGCGGCGGTTCGGCAGGTCTTCGTCAGGGGCGGGGGCGGCAGCCGGTCTTTCGACTGGCTGCCGCTGCCACCATTACAAGAAAAGTAAATAGCATTGCCCTTATTTTCGCCGTAGTCTATGTAAATCTTTACATAGACTACAGGGACCAAATAAAGAATGCGAATGGCGGCTCCCTATGGGGGCCGCCAATTGCGTACGTACTTTTCTTTTGAAGTTCGCAGCCGGGGAGATGGGGTGCTTCTCCCCGGCCTGAATTTCGGCCGGGCGAGGCAGGAAGCCTCCCCCCCAGCCTGAATTTTGGCTGGGCAAGGCGGGAAGCCTCCCCCCCCGGCCTGAAGTTCGGGGGGAGAAGCGAAGCGCCTCCCCCCCACTGCGAAGCAAGCTGCAAGACCAGGTAAGTGACTTTCGTACATCCCTACTGACAAGAGGTTGTGGACGGGGCTGGGGAACAAGCCTCTCATTCTCTGAGCAGCACCTACACATTGGTGATGTTCAGTTCTACTGGCTAGACACAGCCCAACACCAAAATATGAGGGTTTCAAGCGTGTGACATGTGAAACTGGGTCTTTAAGTAACATATACTATCCTTTTCTTACTTCATGTGCCCCTGGCAGACCAAAACCAATTTCATGAATACAACATGAAAGCACTTCTCATACAATTTCCATGTAGATTGGTCCCTGGATTTTCAGAGATTTTCAAACTCTACTTAATGCTGAAGGTGATGTGGGCCACATGCTGTAACACACACACTCAAATCAGCCTTCCCCATCCTGGCACCCCGAGATGTACTGGACACCTTTCAGCACCACCCAGACAGCTCTTTGACAAAATTTGCTATTTGTAATTTACTTTTTGTAATTTCTTCATGCAATGCATTTGGAATGAAGAGAGAGATATTAGAATATAATACAAATAAAGTTCAGTCCCAAGGCAGGTACATTGGTTTTTATTACCACCATGCTGTAACAAAAAAAGTGTATTTCACTCATATGCAGTCTTTTGGTTTCATCATTACATGCTCCTTTTTATTCAGATCCGGCCTCAATACAATAATGTAGCATTTGGGGATGAAGATGCAACCTTGTAATCCCAAACTGGAGGCCAAGATGGAGAAGACCTGCACAGCCACCATGTATTTCCCTTTGGTGCTCAGGTAGGTGGGCACAAAGGACACCCAAACACTGCAAAACACCAACATGCTGAAGGTGATCAGCTTGGCTTCGTTGAATGCCCCAGGCAGCTTCCTGGCTAGGAAAGCCACCATGAAGCAGATGGCAGCTAGAAAGCCCATGTAGCCAAGTGTGATATAAAACATGATGACGGACCCTTCATTGCACTGCAGGATGATCTGCCCAGGTTGGGAAATCATGTCAGAGTCTGAAAATGGAGGAGAGATTCCCAGCCAGAGAATGCAGATGACAACTTGAACACTAGAGGAAGAAATTACAATCAAGATTGCCAAACTGTTCCCCAGCCATTTCCTCATCCTGCTTCCTGGCTTTGTGGCTAGAAAAGCCACTACCACCATGATAGTTTTTGCCAACAAACAAGAGATGGCAAATGAGAAGATGATGCTGAAGGCAGTTTGCCGGAGAAGGCAAGTCACCTTCTGGGGCTGACCAATGAATAGGAAGGAGGACAAGAAGGAAAGCAGCAGGGAGATGAGGAACATGTAGGTGAGGTTGCGGTTGTTGGCTTTGACTATTGGAGTTTCTCGATATTTAATGAAGATAACTAAAAGAAGGCCAGTGGTTAGGGACAAGAAAAAGGAAAAGAAGGTGAGGATGATCCCCAACATTCCTGTGTAGGAGAGAAAGTTGATCAGCTTAGGAACACATTGATCTCGGTCCTTGTTTGGATGTTGATCATCTGGACACTTGTTGCAATGGCCTGCATCTGAAGAAGAGGGAGAAAGACTAGCTGCAGCATTATTATAATCCAGACTTATCCTAGCGGATACGTCCTGGCTTGTTGTCCAGGAACGTGGTCAGTTGCCTGGTCTAGATGGGGTTACTCTTCTCTGAAGGAGCAGGAGTGTTGTCTCAAAACTGGAATTCTGTGATGCACTTAATATGAGCCTGTCTTAAGGTGGGTGTGGAAACAAGGGCTGTGCATTGCTTCAGTGCTAAATGCAAATGCCAATGCCAATTGGGGCACTTCAGGGGTACTTCTGTGCAATTTGAAGCAAATCAGATGAGCTCCAAGGCGAAGCAGGTCACCGATGCAGTGCCTCCATCCACCTTGGCGATTCGGAGCTATTCTGATGCCTTCTGAAGCCCAGACAACCTGACTGCAAAATGTATCAACTTGACAAAGTTCAGGGAGGTGGAGAGGAGCAGGAGGGAGGAGGGAAGGGGAGAGGAGAGGAGGAGGAGGGAGGGAGCTTTGGCGAATGGCAACCTAGTTGCCAAATTAGGGCTGAACATCACCCAGCAGTCCCCAATCAGTTATAGTGTTGGATGGGGGGGGGGATACTGGATATATTGGTCATCAGCCTGTGTTTGTCTCACTGTGGGAGAGAGAGATGGTGATTACAGTTAGAGAGAGCTGTGTCAGGCAGTTGGCTAGATCTGTGGTGTGTGTGTATGTTGTACTGAAGCTTTGTTCTTATTCTTTCCCACAAATCCCTATTCAGTTTAAATATTCCTTTCACCCCCCCACCCCCCACCCCAGCCTTCTGAATTATTCATCAATGTTCTTAGTTCTTAGTTTGTTTCTCTCTCTCTCTCTCTCTCTCTCTCTCTCTCTCTCTCTCTCTCATTCTTTCTCTCATTCTATCTTTGAAGAAGCAAGAAAAATTTAAGAAGTAGTTTTAGTTTCCTTGCCTTACCCTTTGGTTCCCCTCCCCCAACATTCTCAATTCAAATCTCCCTTTGTATTTTCCCCTGTCTTTCTTGATAGATAATATAAAAGAAAGTGTGTGTGTGTGTGTGTGTGTGTGTTTGTATATATATATATATATATATATACACACACACACACACACATACATACATACACTCACATATACATACAGTCAGGGCCAGAAAGGAGTTTGACAAAAGTGGGGCATAACCATTCAGGGAGTACAGCCAGTGACATACACACACACACATTGATGGTGACCCATACGTAATGGAATGAATGGCTGACAAGCAGCTGCATGGCCAGGTGTGGCCTGTTTCCTGGGTGCCCCATGACCAATCACACAGATAAAAGGCCTGGAGGTGGTTCTGAGTGTTACATTTGCATTTGGTAGCTGTTCACTGGAACCCTCAATATGAGGTCCAAAGAGGTGTCCACGCGAGTGAAGGAGGCCATCATTAGGCTGAGGAAACAAAATAAACCCATCAGAGAGATAGCAAAAACATTGGGAGTCTCCAACACAACAGTTTGGAACATCCTGAAAAAGAAGGAATTAACTGGCAAGCTCAGCAACAGCAAAAGGCCTGGAAGATGGATGACCGTAGAATTCTGCTCATGGTGAAGAGGAACCCTTTCACAACATCTAGCCAGGTCAAGAATGCTCTTGCGGAGGTAGGCATGTCATTATCAACAGCTACAGTCAAGAGATGACTTTATGAATGTAAATACAGAGGCTTCACAACAAGGTGCAAACCACTGGTAACGCTCAAGAACTGAAAGGCATCAAAGGCCAGATTAGCCTTTGCCAGCAAACACCTAAAAAAGCCTGCCCGATTCCTGAATACAATTATTTGGACAGGTGAAACCAAGATTAACTTGTACCAGAATGATGGGAAGAGAAAAGTATGGAGAAGGAAAGGAACAGCTTATGATCCAAAGCATACCACATCATCTGTCAAACATGGTGGATGCAGAGTTATGGCATGGGCATGTATGGCTGCCAATGGAACTGGGTCACTGGCATTTATTGATGACCTGACTGCTGATGAAAGCAGCAGGATGAATTCTGAAGTATATTGGGCTATGCTTTCTGCTCAGATTCAGCTGGATGCTGCCAAACTTATAGGACGCTGCTTCATATTGCAGATGGATAATGACCCAAAACATACAGCAAAAGCTACCCAAGAGCTTCTCAAGGCAAAGAAGTGGGATGTTCTGCAATGGCCAAGTCAGTCACCTGATCTCAACCCCATAGATCATGCTTTTCACTTACTGAAGACAAGACTGAAGGCAGAAAGACCCACAAACAAGGAGCAGCTGAAGGCAGCTGCAGTAAAGGCCTGGCAAAGCATCTCAAGGGAGGAAACTCAGCATCTGGTCATGTCCATGGGTTCCAGACTTCAGGCGGTCACTGACTGCAAAGGATTTTCATCCAGTTATTAAAGGTGATCCTTAAGATTGAAATGGTGTTGGTTTGTTCCATTATTTATGAGCCACCAATGATGGGTGTGTGTGTATGCCACTGGCTGTACTTCCTAAATGGTTAGTGCCCCACTTTTGCCAAACCCCTTGAATTACAGCTGAAAGTCCTGAGTTTGCTCCCATCTGGGTGTGTTTCCTTTCAACTTCAATGTGGTGGTGTGCAGAGGCCAACTGCCAAAACAGTTATCCTTGTTCCAATATTTCTGGCCCTGACTGTACATACGTGCATGCATGCATGCAAACATATATCTTTCCTTCCTTTCCTTGTTCCTCTCCAAGGCAGTTGCACAAATTGGCAGTTCAAGCCTGGATGCTAACATTATCTGGCCCCTTTTACCACATTTAGTAGTACTAGAGGAGAGGGATTATTTGCACTTCAACAAAGTTTACAGCAGAGATTAGTGATAGTGACCTCCTCCTAATCACCACTTCAACAACTAACTTCTCTGATTACCACTTTATGACCTTTGGTTTGAGTCTCTGAGAATAGCATATTTTATCTGTGCCTAGCACAAAAATTACTGTGCCAAACTGTCTGACGTTTAGCAGGTACAATACCCTCCGTGGGGCCTGAGAGGTCCCTGAATTTCATGCACTTCTTTAGAAACAGTAAAAACTTACAGCTCTTTGCTTTGAGAGTTTTTGTTGAAAAAACCAAATGTCACCTGAACCTAGCTCAAAAACTACTTGGCCAGAAATTTGGCAGGAGGAAAGCCCTCCATAGAGGCTACCAGGTCCCCAGATTTCATATATTTATGATGAAAACTGAAAAGGGTATGGTCATTTGTTTTCCAATGCATGTCAATGAGAAAATGCCAAATCTGAATGGTGTGGATATCTGAATCTCGTTTCGGATCCAAATCCGAAACAAAGCGAATGGGTTCCGAATCAGTCCAAAGTGAAGCAAGGCTGCTTTGGGATGTCCAAAGTGGCATCCGAGGTGAAGTTGGGTAATCGGTGCACAGCCCTAGTGGAACAACCAGCTTCATTGGTAATGAGAGCAACTCATCACCAGCACATTATACCTATGCTGCACTGGCTCCCTGTATGCTGCAGCTGGGTGGAAAGTATTTGTACTCTTTTACAAAGCCTTAAACAACTCAGGACCAGGATTCTAAAGAGATCAACTGAACCCCTACTGGCCTGCTCAGAACACTGCACACATCAGAAAGTACTATTGGTGCAAACTGCACACAACACTGTCTTTAAATACGGGTTTCTCCATTGATGTGTGAAGGTCGCAGTAGAGTGGAGACTGAAACTGTCATGAAGAAGCACACAAGGACAGCACTGGTGAAGCATGTTGAAGACTTCACCATCGACTGGTTGTGTTTTCTTCTGTACTCCATTACTTCATAAATAAATAAAATAAAATTGTATTTATTTTGACACCCTTGGTGAAATTAGTTAATGAATATATTAATAATTAATTAGACAAAAATCCCAAAAGGAACCCGTGTCTAAAACAACCCTTCCCAGAACATGTCAATACGTGTATGCCCTGTTCCTAAAGAGCAGCTCTTGGCTCTAGAGTCACCCACCTTCCTGAGCAGAGATTGTTCCTTCGGAACATGGGACACAAGCATAGCAACAGAGGGGCTCTCCTTCCTTAATCAACTTGGCATATCCAGGCTGGCAGCTTTCAGTACATCGAGAAAAAGGCACGGCCTATCCATGAATACAAGGAGAATACAGGAAAATGTTTTAGTCTGAAAGGTTAATTTGTATCAGTAGAAACAAATTATACTTGTGTATAAGAGGTAACTTTTAGGTAATGACCCCTGGCTCTTTTTTGGTGGCTGCTGTTGTGTTGATGGAACAAAGGCAGAGGCAGTCTGCAATCTGGGGCTTGAAAGCAACAATTGAAGGCACAATCCTATGTATGTTAATACGGAAAGAAGTCCTTCAACTTTCAGCAGCCCACAGCCTACAAGGCTATCTGAAGCACCCTTGGAGTTGGAAGAACTTTTTCTGTCTAAACCTGCATGGGATTGTGTCCTGAAAGCATCCCTAATCCACCCCTTGCACATTGTAACAAATATAAAAATAACCGTGGAAAAACATTACTTTGGTTTGTGTCCAGATTCTCCAGTAACAACAGCAACTCCCATTCCACAGAGAATCAAATGCCATTAAAATCATGAGTGCAGAACAGTGGGGGCCAGCCACACAAGATGATGATGATGATGATGATGATGATGATGATGATGATGATGATGATGATATGCTCAGAGCCACACAGGGTCTTTGGAACCCAGCTACAGATGGTGAGATTGTCTGAATTCCACCTCTTTTAATGACCTCAAAGAATCACCTGCCATATTAAAGACTAACCATCAGATACAGATAGACCCCTGATCATTCCTGTTCAGAAGCTCCTGTTACTTTGCTATAAGAATGAGGTTATGACACTGAAAGGCAAGGTTCATTGTTTGCGGTGCAGCGGATTGACGTTTTAATAATACCTGTAATGTTTGGAAGAGTGCTGCATAGGTATAATCTGCCCTTGGATTTATATTTGGATATCTGGTATGCTTGTAGATATAATGCTTCTCCCCCCCACTTTTCCTTCTTCTTTTGCTATCCTCCCCCCACCCTCAAAATACTGTATTGTTGGAAACTGAAGATTCTGATTATGTTGCTGGTAATGTTTATTTTATTTATAACAATAAAATAAAAACTCATTTAAAAAAGTAACAAAGAGAAGCTGCAAAGTACAAAAATCCATCTTATGATTGTCTCCTCACAAATAAAGATGACTGGATTACTTAGGACTAAGTATGGGAAAGCATACCTGCAAAGCTGAATGTGGTGGTATAATAATAAAGGATTTGGGGGGACAATTAACAAATAAATTAAAAAAAGACATTAAAGACAGGGTTTAAAAAAATATCCAAAATGCAGTGAACAAAGACATTGTAACACTTTCAAATTAACATATACAGAAATCTCTCTCATTCTCATTCACACACACACACATACACAAACAGATCCACCCCTTTCACACAGAACACCTGTGCCTTAAAGCAAATTTGTGGCCAGCACCGGCACAGATGACCGAGACATTGTCATACAATGGCACACGGGATGGGATGCAGGGGAATCTTTCCCTACACTGACCTGCTTCCCTTCGCTGTTCCTTCTGCTGCTTTCTGTGAAATGGGTAATTTATGATGGCCATGTCCACCAGAACAGCCATTACGTGAATGGGCATGCCCCGTCATGGAAGCCATTTTGTGACAGCCCCCATAAGAGTTTGCAACATTTCAAATATGCCTTGTAAAGAACATAGTGGAACACTGGCCTGGGAAACTTCACAGCAGGCCTCCAAGGGTTCCTTAAAATGATGCTAGCCCTTTTCTATGTATACTCACTATGATATTTTACTGTTAATTAATGGATTGGGAAGCACATTCTGAAAGTGTTATGTACAATAGCTAACAAAGTGATAGAGCTTAAGGCTGCAATCCTATGCCCACTTGCATGGGACTAAGCCCAACTGAACTTAATGGGCAAGCCTTACTGAACTCAATAGGACAAATTTTGTAAGAGACAAATAACGGATTGCCTGGGAAGGTATAGAAATGTAATACATACATACGTACACACACACGTACACACACACACACACACACACACACACTATTAAAGGGCATCAAATTAAGCAAACAGTTCCTCCTACCTGGTTAAACCTCTTGGGCCACAAAATGGCCTTCTGATCAATGGTGAACTTGATCTCAGAGGAGGCCTGTCTCTCTATACTCCCAACTTCCACTCTAGCAGTGGACATATTGGGAAAAACCACCCAGTTCACAATATAAAAGTCAGATGCCAGTTCCCCATTCTCATCCAAATAAGCGCCATCCATGGAAGTATTGTAAAGATGGTATTCTCTCAGGAAAGGGTATAACTAGAATGACATAGAAAAAGAAAACACTTAAGAATGTCTGGGCAGTCTGTTGTACATTTTGGGTCTGCCCATTTGGAGCTCTACTCTACACTGATTCTTCCAGGTCACTGAGCCCCATTCAATTATTATGGCAGGAATGTGGTATCTCAGCCTCTATGCAGAATTCCCAGTTGCTAGGAGAGTTCTGTTCACAGTCAAGCAAATGTGTGTAGATCTTTCCTTGAAGCTATGTGACTCATGGCAAAGTGGGCAGTTCTTGTAAGTCTCTAAATCCATCCAGGTAGTGTTACCAACATGACAAATAGACAACGTTCTTTACCTCCATACCCAGCTCACCAGAGTAATATCATCTGATACAGCCATGAAGACCTAAGCCATTCCCAGCAGGGCTGCCTCTGCATGAATGTTGACGTGGATCAACAATCTTATCTAGGAGAACCCAGCATTATCACTTACACCACCCTAGCTAGCTCAGGTTGTCACATTGTTGAGGAGATGGGTAGGAGGTACACCCATGGAATCTCCATTTGGTTGTGCACAGATTTTCAAAAGAATATTGGCTCAACAAGGGAAGGATTTCTGACTGGGGCACATGGTAGACAAGAGTAACTCTCACACTACATTTCTGCCCTGATGTGGGATCAAATCCCCACTATGGCTTTTCTTTGAAGCTTACCAGATTGCCTTGGCCAGTCTCCAGCACTCAGCTTACCCTGATTCACAGGGCTGTTATGAAGACACAAATGAGGATGATGGTATGTGTACCACCTTGAGCTCCTTGGAAGAAAGCTAGGGTATAAGTGTAAACAATGAATGAAATGTGTGAGGGAGAAGGAGTACCTGCCATGGCTGTACCCTTTGAAGTGGCTGCTTCTCTCTGCCAGCCATCCTCATCCCATTTGATCGGGATGAGTGTGCAGCATGTAAGGTCTGTGCCACAGCCTGGATGGAACTGTAAACACTGTAGGAGTCTTGAGACAGGATCCTTTCAATCACATCCTGGGGCAGGTTCTCCCAGGTCTCTTTTTCTCTGCATCTTTCCCAGACTTTCACAGACAGCACACGACTGGAATATAAACAATGAAATGGTGACTCCCCAAACTGTTTGATAGCAATGGCAAATGATTCAAAATTGTAATATTGTGTCCGTCTGTCTTTCTTGATTAAGAAGGACAAAGAAACTTGGGTGTCCTGGAAATCAACCATTTTGTACATGAAGCTGACACTGAGTTCCTGCAGAGCTGTTGCAATCCATACTTTTCCCACAGTTTGTTTTATCATCTGTTCAACTCTATGCATTATCAATCCTACAGTTCCTATGATCTGAGAGTCCACTGGACAAACAGCTACATTGACTTGGGTTTTTATAAAATATGAAATGATGTAGGACATCTTTCTCCAGTTCTGTACTAGAATGCTTTCTGAGAAGGCAATGCAAATTCCATTCCCGATCACCACAGGTGTGAAGGTGCTCATGAACCTTTCTCCATTGTCATTATCTGGAGCCAGGAGACTGATCCAAGTCCATCTGAAATGCAAGAGCAGTTTGACAATCCCCAGGTAAGGAGGTTCTGGTTTGGGGACCATCCGGTAACAAAAGGGGAACTCGGATCTATCCTTGGGACCTCGACTGACAAACCCATAAGTGACCTAGTAAAGAGGGGAAGAGATTGGGGTTTTTCAAAAATAATATGCATTTTCACACTTCAGTCAATGTGGGGGAAAGTGCAGACTTTTGAAAAATATACACAGAAATGTGCACTTTCCCCTTTGAATGAGCAAAAAACAGGTCAAAAGGAAATCAAGCTTTGAGGTGGATTTGGCAGGATTTTGGCAAGTTCAGAAATCACTGGTTCTACCATCCCTTCCCAATTCCCAAACGGTATACTGATCAAGCTCAGAGAAAGCTAACTTAGACAAGAAAGGTAATAGGCACACATGAAATTTGAGCCCCCAATCACATATTTGCTCCCATAAAGCAAGCAAATATAATCTATGAGAGTCAATGGGAGCATGAAGCCTCAGATTTCCAAACCTCGACTCGGGTTTGATGATGATTCAAAGTAGATTGATTCCAAATCAATCTGAGCAGAATGGGGCCAGTTTTCAAAGCAATGAATCGGAGCCAGTGCACAGTCACACTGGGCACACCACTGCTCTGCAGCGCTTCCCCACCTTTGCCCAGCACAGGTTGTCAGTGATGCCTTGGTCTAGGATGATGTATTCAAGTTCCAGTAGCTGAGGTTGTCTGCCTATCTACACCAGTTGAACATTTGTCGAACTGGCTTTTCACCAGTACCTGGCAAGAAAGGTTATGGGAGGGAAGCTACGCTTGTACTCTGCTGGTCTCATCATATTTAAGGCCATCCAGCCACTATGGCATGTGGTGTTCAGGTGCATCTCAGCACACCTTTAAGGTGAGCAAGAAAGGATAAGCACAGATCAGGCAGCATGCTGGTTGCATGCTCTGACCCAAGGTTGTGTTACCTGTGCCAGATAGACAATAGGAGAGGCTCTCAGTTCTTACCTAAACTTCAGGAGCCCATACTGAGGGTTTCTGAGTCAGTTGCCAGAGCTGGCCCTACCATGAGGCAGAGTGAAGCAGCAGCCTTGGGCAGAAGATTAGCTATCGATGGCTACTGGTCCTGATGGCTATATGCTACCTCCAGTATCGGAAGCAGTGTGCCTATGTAGACCAGTTGCTTGGGAACATGGGTGAGAGGGTGCTGTTGGACTCATATCCTGCTTGTGGTTTCCTGGGTGACAGCTGGCTGGCCTCTGTGTGAAAAAAATGCTGGACTAGATGGAACCTTGGTCTGATCCAGGAGGGCTCTTCTGATGTTCTTGGGTTTTTATGGTGGGAGAGGATCGCGAGGAATTTAATGTTGGGTGTATTCATTGGACAAAAATTACAGTACAAAAAGTAGACTCATATCCACAGAAGTATTTGCCATAATAAATATGCAATTTTTTCATATGCACAAAATTCTTTGTCCTTCTTACAAAATGGAAGTTGTCCAAAGAACATTTAATTATGTGAATATTTTACATACATCCCAGGGGGACTATTGGATTGATATTGATAGAGGGACCTTCTGGTCAAGGCATGTGCACTCATTCCACGTTTGGTTTTACTTATAAAATTAAAACATTTATACAAAAACAAAACAAAACATTTCACTTATACAATTCAAACAATTCAGTTTTACAACTTCCTCGGAGATTTTCAGTAATCATAAAAATACAACATTCAATCCAGCCTAAATTAGTCTAACTAAGGTCTCATTAAAAACAATGTGAAAAGTTAGCTATGATTGAAGTGCCACTGATAGCAATGGGATGACATGTGACTGACTTATGTTGCATCCACAGGGGGATTCTGATGGGAGGTCCAGAAGATGATGTCTTCTCTGTGTAACCCACCCATGCTTCCCCACTTTTGGGATTTTTTGTTACTAGAAAAACAAATGTTAAAAAAAAAATCAGTCCAAATTGCTGCAGAATGCCCTTGGAGTGATACTGCTAGGAGGCCTCCATCTAGAAGCATCCTTTGTCTGGATTCAACCCAATATCAGAAACTGAAAACTCACTGCACCCTTTGTACTATTTCACCCTCCCCTGTGCAGAGGTGACAGGCAGACAAGAGAAGTAAGAGTGTGTTCTAAGCTACAGAAAACCTCTCTCAGACCGTATTCAGCTCTTCTGATGAGTTCCGCCTGTCTCCAGCCTGACATGGTGATGTCCAGCTCTGTGCCACCTCCTGGCCTTCTCTGGATAGACTGCAAAGTGGAAGTAGACTCAGGCTGCATCCTTCACCACCATTCATACCTGTGGGACTTTGTAGATGTCCAGCATGCTTGAAATCTTGTTGGAGATTTCAGAATCAGACCCTTCAAGGACCGCCAAGAGGTTATTCTGTCTTCCGCAGCTAAAGTTCGGAACACTTTGCTCCCCTGTAGACAGCAGGTCTAGCATGGCCTCGTAAGTCATTCTTGCATTGAAATAGTTCTCATAGATATTGTAGCCCAGGGTGATGTTGGGCAACAGGCTTGGATTCCGGTTGATCTCATGAATGGCAAAGAAAAAGGGCAGGATGGACCAGTACCTTATATCTCCTATCCTGCAACAAAAATAGATGCCATCAGATTTTCACCCAAAATTCCATGGACAGATATCACAGTGCTTCCATCATTTAATAAAACAGGCTTTCTAGGAAATAGAAATCTCAACATTTAGAACAAGACTCCCAGTGACACTAATGGGGACTTTCTTCCCAATGCAAAGAGTAGTATCTGGAGGTGATTTTTGTTGGGACCATGACAGATGGGGGGGTAGTTACACTCCCCTTCCCCACCTCTTGTAGTCAGGTGCCTAATGGTCAACCCTCCCTGGCATGTATTTGTGTCATTTAAAACATGGATATTAGATTTAAAAAAAAAACAGGTAACGTCACATTTGGTTTGTCCCTTAGGCTACCACTGACCTAGAGCCCAATGCAACATATTTTATCCTACCATGAGGAGTTCTGCAAATGTCATGGTGCATAGCCCTTGGCAAGCAAAAGGCCCTGAAAAACAAAGCAGGGGAAGATGCCCAGTCTAGTGCTGGAAAAGGCAGTGCACAAGCTTAAATGATTTTTTTTTGCTTCCTTTTTGTTACTAAAAGACTGATACTAAGATATTGGAGGATTAAAATCTCACCGCCTATAATGCAATGGACTGAAGATTTACATGCTAGTAACATTTGAAACCCCTTCATGGATCACTGCCTTGTTGTGGCGAAGGGGCTTGCGTAACTCAGTGAAGCCATAAGCTATGCCGTGCAGGGCCACCCAAGACGGACAGGTCATGGCACAGAGTTCTGACAAAATGTGGTCCACTGGAGAAGGAAATGGCAACCCACTCCAGTATTCTTGCCAAGAAAACCCCATGGAACGTATCACAAGGCTAAAAGATATGAAGCCGGAAGATGAGCCCCTCAGGTCGGAAGGTGTCCAATGTGCTACTGGGGAAGAGCAGAGGGTATTTCCAAGTAGCGCCAGAAAGAGTGAAGCGGCTGGGCCAAAGCCGAAAGGACACTCAGCTGTGGATGTGTCTGGTGGTGAAAAGAAAATCTGATGCTGTAAAGAACAATATTGTTTAGGAACCTGGAATGTCAGATCAATGAATCAAGGTAAGCTGGAGGTGGTCAAACATGAGATGGCAAGATTGAACATCGACATCTTGGGAATCAGCGAACTAAAATGGACAGGAATGGGCGAATTTAATTCAGGTGACCATCATATCTACTACTGTGGGCAAGAATCCCTTAGAAGAAATGGAGTAGCACTCATAGTCAACAAAAGGGTGGGAAAAGCAGTACTGGGGTACAATCTTAAAAATGATAGAATGATCTCAGTACGAATCCAAGGCAAACCATTCAACATCACAGTAATTCAAGTCTATGCCCCAACCACTGAGGCCGAAGAAGCTGAGGTTGATCGGTTCTATGAAGACCTACAACACCTTCTAGAACTAACACCCAAAAAAGATGTCCTCTTCATCATAGGGGATTGGAATGCTAAAGTAGCAAGTCAAGAAATCACCGGGATAACAGGCAGGCATGGCCTTGGTGTACAAAATGAAGCAGGACAAAAGCTAATAGAGTTTTGCCAAGAGAACATGCTGATCATAGCAAACACTCTTTTCCAACAGCACAAGAGACGACTCTACACATGGACGTCACCAGATGGTCAATATCGAAATCAGATTGATTATGTCCTTTGCAGCCAAAGATGGAGGAGCTCCATACAGTCAGTCAAAACAAGACCTGGAGCTGACTGTGGCTCAGATCATGAGCTGCTTCTTGCAAAATTTCGGCTTAAATTGAAGAACGTCGGGAAAACCACTAAACCGTTCAGGTATGACCTAAATCATATCCCTGATGAATATACAGTGGAGGTGAGGAATAGGTTTCAGGGATTAGACCTGATAGACAGAGTGCCTGAGGAACTATGGACGGAGGTCCGTAACATTGTTCAGGAGGCAGCAACGAAATCCATCCCAAAGAAAAAGAAATGCAAGAAAGCCAAGTGGCTGTCTGATGAGGCTTTACAAGTAGCTGAGGAAAGAAGGGAAGCGAAAAGCAAGGGAGAAAGGGGAAGATATACCCAACTGAATGCAGAGTTCCAGAGAAGAGCAAGGAGAGACAAGAAGGCCTTCTTAAATGAACAATGCAAAGAAATCGAGGAAAACAACAGAATGGGAACGACTAGAGATCTCTTCAAGAAAATTGGAGATCTCAAAGGAACGTTTTGTGCAAAGACGGGCATGATAAAGGACAAAGAAGGCAGGGACCTAACAGAAGCAGATGAGATTAAGAAGAGGTGGCAAGAATACACAGAAGAACTATACAGGAAAGATCTGAATGTCCCTGATAGCCATGATAGTGCGGTCACTGAACTTGAGCCGGACATCCTAGAGAGTGAAGTCAAGTGGGCCTTAGGAAGCATTAGTAACAACAAAGCTAGCGGAGATGACAGTATTCCAGCTGAGCTATTTAAAATCCTAAAAGATGATGCTGTTAAAGTGCTGCATTCAATATGCCAACAAATCTGGAACACTCAACAGTGGCCTCAAGACTGGAAAAGGTCAGTTTACATTCCAATTCCAAAGAAGGGCAACGCCAAAGAGTGTTCAAACTACCGCACAATTGCGCTCATTTCACATGCCAGCAAGGTGATGCTCAAAATCCTACAAGCTAGGCTTCAGCAGTATGCGAACCGAGAACTACCGGAAGTACAAGCTGGGTTTAGAAGAGGCAGAGGAACTAGAGATCAAATCGCCAACATTCGCTGCATCATGGAGAAAGCAAGAGAATTCCAGAAAAACGTCTATTTCTGCTTCATTGACTACGCTAAAGCCTTTGATTGTGTGGATCACAACAAACTGTGGCAAATTCTTAAAGTGATGGGAGTACCAGACCACCTTACCTGTCTCCTGAGAAACCTGTACGAGGGTCAAGAAGCAACAGTAAGAACCAGACATGGAACAACCGAGTGGTTCAAAATTGGGAAAGGAGTACAACAAGGCTGCATATTGTCACCCTGCTTATTTAACTTATATGCAGAGTACATCATGAGAAATGCCGGGTTGGATGAATCAGAGGTCGGAATTAAGAGTGCTGGGAGAATTATCAACAACCTCCGATACGCAGACGATACCACCCTAATGGCAGAAAGCGAAGAGGATCTCAAGAGCCTCTTGTTGAGGGTGAAAGAGGAGAGTGCAAAAGCTGGTTTGAAACTCAACATTAAAAAAACTAAGATCATGGTATCTGGCCCCATCACTTCCTGGCATATAGAAGGGGAAGAAATGGAAGCAGTGACAGATTTTACTTTCTTGGGCTCCAAGATCACCGCAGACGGTGACTGTAGCCATGAAATTAAAAGACGCTTGCTCCTTGGGAGGAAAGCTATGGCCAACCTAGACAGCATAGTAAGAAGCAGAGACATCACCTTGCCGACAAAGGTCCGTCTAATCAAAGCTATGGTTTTCCCAGTAGTAATGTATGGCTGTGAGAGCTGGACTATAAGGAAGGCTGAGCGCCGAAGAATTGATGCTTTCGAACTGTGGTGCTGGAGAAGACTCTTACGAGTCCCCTGGACTGCAAGGTGGTCAAATCAGTCCATCCTAAAGGAAATCAACCCTGAGTGCTCATTGGAAGGACAGATAATGAAGCTGAAGCTCCAATATTTTGGCCACCTAATGCGAAGAGAAAACTCCCTGGAAAAGACCCTGATGCTGGGAAAGACTGAAGGCAAAAGGAGAAGGGGACGGCAGAGGATGAAATGGCTAGATAGCATCACGGATGCAATGAATATGAACTTGAGCACTCTCCGGGAGAGAGCGCAGGACAGGAAGGCCTGGCGTGCTATGGTCCATGGGGTCACGAAGAGTCGGACACGACTGAACAACTGAACAACAACAACAACAACAACATTTGAAAAAGTGGTATGTAACTTTTGTGCCACAATCAAAATATTTTGCACCTTCAAAGTGTTAAGTACGTTGTGTAAATCAAATGGTAAAAATGCCAATTAAATCCATTTTAATTCCAGGTTATAACACAACCAATGTGCAAAGGTCAAAGGGGGGGGGTGAATTCTCATGCAAGGCACTGTATACCCTAAATCACATTGTTCCCTCTTGACAATGATATATATTTTATTGTACAGCAGCTCAGGGTAGTGTACATGGCTCCTACCCCCATCCTATCCTCACAACAGGATTGGTCCAGTATCAGCCACCGAACTTCCTGACTGAGTGGGGATTAGAACCTGAGTCCAGTCCTAGTCCCAGCACTCCAATGGACCATACCAGCTCTTGAAAGATAAATAAATGCACCACACATTCTGCAGGGTCAAGGAAGCAGTTGAACCAGAAATCATTCACCCGCCCAAACAGCTCACACATTGTGCCACAGATAATTGGGTGAGCCCAGACCCTCCCCTATCCCTAGTTTCCCCACAATACTGAAGGTTCTTCTCTGTCTGCTCTATTAGCCATTATCTCTTAATCCATAACAGCCTGATAGCACCTGCTACTTATGGAGGGCATCAGTGTACAAAGGCAGAACAGGTTTTTTAGAAAAGACAACATAAGAGAGCAGCCCCCCCTCCGAGTAGTCCAATGAGAACTATAACATGTTCAGTACCAACAGAACGTTGAGTGCCAGTTTGAAAAGGAAAAGGGGAATGGGTAGGGGAAATGGAATGGAGTACCCCAGAGAAGGGCAAGGCTGGCTGGCACCTTGAACAGCGAAACACATTTATAATCCTTGGTGTTAAGCTGATATTGAGATGTCATTTGAAAACAGTTTGCCCTGAAACTCATGAGAAGAGAGAAGAACCCACAGAGCCTCAAGCCTAACACAGTCATTCTGGCCTACGTTTTGAGGGCCTTGGCCACGTCTTCTGATGCAGATGGACTCCTCTCCATACATTTACAGGAGTAACAGTGAGAAGCCTGCCCCCCCCCCCGCAGATCCCTCCCGGGATGAGACTTATCTGGGGCGGATCTTCTGGGTGGTCTGGCGGCTCTGGCGGCGGCTGCGGAGGCTGGTCTTCCGACCGGCTGCCGCTGCCACCATTTCCAGTCTTGTAAAAAAAAAAAAAAAATGATGTGATAGGCTACGTAAAGATTGACGTAGTCTACAATGGCTGGTTTTTTTTAAAAAAACGACGTGATAGGCTATGTAAAGATTTACGTAGCCTATCATGGCTGGGTTTAAAAAAAACAACAACTGCGAACGCAAATGGCAGTGGCTACGGCTGCCGCCATTTGCGTTCCTTATTTTTGGCCATCTTAGTCAACGTAAATATTTACGTAGACTATGATGGCGAAAATAAAGGGGAACGCAAATAGCGTAGCGGGCGCTATTTGCGTCCCTTTTTGATTTGCCGTTTTAGCCTATGTAAATATTTATTTTAGCCTATGTAAATAGTGCCCGCTACGCTATTTGCGTTCCCCTTTATTTTCGCCGTCATAGTCTACGTAAACATTTACGTAGATTCAGATGGCCAAAAATAAGGAATGCAAATGGCGGCGGCTGTAGCCGCCGCCATTTGCATACGTGGTTTTGTTTTTCCCCAGAGCCCTCCATGGCTGGAAATCCGGCTGCGGACGGCTCTGGCCTGGCTGGGCCTTGCCGGCTGCTCTGCAGAGCCGCCGCGGAGCACAGCCGGCCGTCGAGGATTCCGGGGGGAGGAACATATCGCCTCCCCCCGTCGAGGATTCCGGGAGGTGGGACAGAACGCCTCCCCCCCCCATCAACATAATGCCCTTAAAGGTAAGTGACTTTGTACATCCCTAACGATAATACACCCAATCTGCAGAGATAAAGACAGGTTTGGCAGAGTCAAGGATGTACTTGAACCAGAAACCCCTCAATTTCCCAGTGAGCTCACAGACACTTAGTGCCACAGCTAAAGACATAAAACACTGATTTTTTTTGGAAAATTCCTGGAAAATTTTCCTGTCCCAGCAAGAACTCCCATTGCCAGGAGAGCTAAGTGACTTTAAGGTCATGAGCACAAAACGGGGGGGGGGGGAATCCACACAGCTACTCAAAATAGTAACAACAACAACAACCCACTGATACAGGGGATACTTAGGGATGATCATCATCATTGTCCTCATATCCTCGGAGCCACACAGAAAAGCAAGACAGCCTATAGACCTTCATAGCAAGGTCTTTGCATTTTCCATGAAAAAGCATGACTCCCATATCCCTGTGCATATCTATTCAGAGAAACAGCACAATATAAAAATCATAAGAACATTGGAAGATGCCACATCCTGAATCAGACCATTGGTCCATCTATCCCAGTGTTGTCAACACTGACCAATAGCGGCTCTCTAGGGCTTCAGGCAAGAGTTTCTGCAGCCCTACCTGGAGATGCCAGAGATTGAACCTGGGACCTTTGACATGCAAACCATGTGCTCCACAATGGAGCCACAGTCTCTACCCACAGAAGTAAGAAGAACTCAAGAGTAAGCATGAGCAGCAAGAAACAGCCAAAGTCCACCCATTCCATGTTGACAGAGTATCCCCAAAAGGAGAGGAACACAAGACTCAAGGGGGATGGTGGGAGGACATTTTCCCTTACATGGTGAAAATAGTTTCAGGGGGGTTGAAACCAGACAGATTTTGCCCTGCCCACCACCACCCAATATGTTCCAAAAGTATTACATGCCATAAACAGAGAAACAGAGAGAGAGAGAGAGAGAGAGAGAGAGAGAGAGAGAGAGAGAGGCACTGCCATGCTTTGGCTTAAATAAAAATATTAGATTAAACTCCTTCCTACCTTCCTTGTCTCTGGGACATAATCAGAAATTACCCTGGGTCTAATTCTCTCCCACACCGGGGCCTCTATTTCTCTGCTCCTTCCTGCAAGTCCCATACTTCAAATGTGAATGCATGTCCTGCTATGCTGAATGCATTTTCTTCAACTGGAATCACAACCAGTGATGCAGCTGGCAAATGTTAGACCCTGGACATAATGGTCTTATGGAGTCCCATTTAGGTGGCCATTGTATTACTTCCGCTGTAAAGCACACAATTCATATGTCTCTTCTCCCACCTCCGCACAACAAGCATTCTTTGAAATACAATTGCTTCTGCATTCCTGATATTTCAGAGCCAGAAAACACCCCATTTGAAAACCCCAGTTTGCCCGTCCTGATTAAAAGAAGGAGAAAAAAGAAACTCTCTAAGAATGTGGAGTTTCACTTTTTAAACTCACTCAAATTGTAGCATAATCATGGCTCAATAAATACAAGGGAAATTGCTTCTGATGCCCCGATGCTACCTCCACTGACTCAGGAATAAGCATCATCTTGTTGCAGAAAGGGATGACATATTTTTAAAGTAACATGAGAGTCTTGTGGCACCTTAAAGACTAACAACTTTATTGGGCCACAAGCTTTGTGGACTATAGTCCATTCCATCATAGGCAGTATACTGTAAATATACTGGAAGGTTTGACTTTTTTTATATACTCCAGATGTTATGAGGGGTGCGTGTAACCTATTAGCTAAGAAGGAAATTCAGTGCAGAATTACTGACAGAGACCATCACATTATTAACAGTTGCTGTTGCTGATAATGAAAATCCTGCACTACTAAGTCAGTTAACACATGCAGGGTGATCATAGAATTCTACCTGTTGATGCATTCTGATTCAGCTCTCTCTCTCGCTCTCGCTCTCTCTGTCTTTCTCTCTCATATATTTCCCTTTGAAGTTCCTTTGCTACACATCAGATATTTAAGGATCTTTGATAGTGTGTGATTTATAACTGAAAAATGTAAATGCCTGGGAAAATAAAAAGGTCTTCACCTGGTGTGAGAAAGAGCTCAATGTACATGCCAGGTAAGACTGTAGGCAGTGTTGGGATGTCAGAGAAATCCACTGCAGATTCAAATGAGGCCAGATTCTTTGGAATCCAGCCTCAGGAATCTGCGGCGTATCGGCACCTCTTACCTCCTCTCCATGACACCTAGACTTATATGCAAGATTCATGGCTCTATTTTGCATATACGTCTATGGGCACAAACTGCCGATTGCCATCAGTTAAGCCTATAGTGGCTCCAACACAAGGAACTTTAGCACCATCTATTACTGGGTTGGGCAGCTGGCCTTGGAATTTCCCACAAAGCCTCAGAATGATGTTAGTTCAGAGGTACTGTGAGAAAATGAAGTGGTGGCCCTGCTATGAGTTCTGACACAGAAAAAAGGGAGCAGGGGGTCATCGCCAATTAGCCCTACCAGGGCCATGGAGCTCTAGCAGCCAGTATTGCATGTACTCCATTTTAGACCCTGGACTTCCCGGTCTTAAGGGCCCCCAGTCTTAGGATGGCCTGGTCTCTTCCTTCAATTTTGAAGCACACAACTCACATTTCTCCTCATCCTCTGCATGCTTTAGGATTGTTTCTACACTCCAGAAATATTGGTCCCCACCCCTCAAAAACCCCATTTGCCAAACCTGATTAAAAATCATTAAATGCTCTGAGCAAATCACAGGACCATCAGGCCTCCAGGAGCCAAATGGAGTTTAGTTCCTCTGCCCCGATGCTGAGCAATTTCCTGGTGAATATGCATGAGATGACGGTCAAAGTAAGAAAGGAAGGATAATAAATATATTCTAAAAATAATAAAATGAGAATCTCTATACCTTTCTCTATATATCTAAATCTAAATCTCTTTTTCTAATAAAATATGCTGCAGTGAATAGCGGTAGCTCTGAATTCATGTGTGCAGCTGTTTCCATCGTCTGTGCTGATCTATGAGTAGTCATTCGGGGAGGGGGCTATTCTGCAGGCCCTTGGACTGTCACCCTTAGGCCTTGCACTAAATGCACCATTCCTGGCAGGTGCCCAAGGGTCTCAAGTGCCCATGCTGGTCCTGACTGAAGTGGCCAAATAGAACCTCCCATGATGCAGCATTTGAAATGGCAGGCTGTGCACTAACTAGATGACTCCTGAGCATCAGTACATCCTCCTGAAGAATGTTTTTCCTTCAAGGAAAGGAGGACAAAATAGGGATCCACTTTACCAGACCCACCACCCACTTTTTAAAGGCAACAGCTTACCAGAACAGAGAAATTAACTGTCCCCTCTGCTAAAGATGGACAGCTGGCAAGTCTGAATTCAGAACTAGGCATAACATCACTTACGGGGAAAATCGGGTAGAGGGAGGCTCGAAGAAAACAAATGGTTCAAATTCAGTATTTAGTGTAGATGTGATCGCACTGATCAGGTACACTCCTGGCCTGTAATAATTAAATGATTCATTCCGATCACTTCTCAGATTCAGAGGGCATTTTGTCTTCAGCATCCCACAGGGAAGGTGGGGCAGCAGCAGGATGAGCAGCAACAGCATCATGCTGGAAATGTGAGCGACAATCTCCTTCTGTTTCTTGTGTGTGTGCAGGCATGCACATACACGCCAGTGACTGGGCTCAGGAACCACGAACTGGAAGCTGAGCCCTCACAGCTGCAGTGACTGCACAAATAAAAAAGGTGCAATCTGGCAGGGCCTCAGCTCTGAAGCTGTCATTATATGTATAGGTGCAAATGTGGAAATTATAACTATGGTTTAAATGGAAATACAAATCATCTGACCATAGCGGAGAGACTGACTCGGTGACCTGTGTGCCTGCTCAGTTTGCTGTCCAGGGCCTATTGCTAGACAACTTCCAGGCCCCTGTGTCCTCTCCCTCCTTGTGATTCTTTATTTTTAATCCAGAGGTGGACTGGACAGCCATCGGAGAGAGAGAGAGAGAACACCTTCAAATGCAGGACTGTCCTCTGCTAGCTCTCCAAAATAGAGGATTGTCCTCTGTAATGGAAGGCACTTGGCACTTGTAATGGAAGGCACCCAAGGGGATGATATGGACCCCCACACTGGAACAGTCCCTGCCTTCCCTGCATCTCCTCCAGGCTCTCAGAGGCTTAGGAGCTATTTATGCACCAGTTTTTCAGCCTTCCTATATGAGGAGGACAAGCGTTGCTCTTGATTTGAGGTTTCTTGCATTGTTTTCAAAAGTGGGCTTTGGAAATAAAATCCCTTGAGCTTTGGTGGACAGTAGAATAAATAGCCATGATTTTCATAATTATAAGGCAGCAAGAATCACTCCTGCGACTTTGTTGACGCTTTGTGGCTCCATGCGCAGGTGCTCATCTGAAGAATCCTTGTTTCCATAACTCACCAGTGTAGCTCTGTTTCATGGGTCAGTGACAGAGTAGTTCAACCAAGTTTGAATGACCTTAGGCACGTAATTGTATACTTTGTTTTACCATAAATGCAACCAACCATTTATGATCATCTCTCTGCTTGGTTCAGGAATACTGACACTCAAATGGAGACGGAACTTGCTTTAGCTCTTTGGCCTATGTTGAGATTGGTCTGACTAACACCTGGACCACTTGGTGGGCACTAACATAGTGTTTAAGTTTCAAGGGAATCAGGGAAACAGGACCTATCCTTCTCCATAAATACAAGCTGTAAGTCAGGATTCCCATGTGTCCAGGATATGAGAGGTGGTGGCAATATTTCACTGACTCTGAATGAAGAAACAAATTCGTGATGTAGAAAGGGCTACAACATCCAAGAAAACTGAACAGTGATTAACTAGCTCTTGTAACTCCATTGGTTGTGCTTGTGCTCCATGAGGAGGAGGAGGGGGAAGAGGAGGAGGAGGAGGAATTGTCCGAGTATTCTGTCATGATTAATTCTGTCTATTTAACACATTTACATAGTATTGACCTTCCAAGGAACTGCAAGACATCCCACAATGCCATGCAAATTAGTAGAAAAATATGTGGATTGAGTAGCAAACAGAAATGATCTTAAAGAGAAGGGATAAAAAAGGCTCTGCACTAAAGTTATGCAGGAGAAATATTAGCAAAATGGGAACTCACCTCTAATAGGGATGTACGAATGTCACTTACCATTTTGTGGCATCCGTGGGGGGGGGAGGCGCTCCGTCCCTCCCCCCGAAATACTCACCAGCTGGCTCCACTCTGCGGCGACTCCACAGTGACATCCAGCCGCTGCTGGGATGCGCAGGGAGGCAAATGGCAAATCCAGCCGCTGCTGGGATGCGCAAATGCGGCAACCATTTGCAAAGCGCTGGCGAATGGCAGCAGGTAAGCTCCATTCCGTGTGCATTTTGTGGGGTAGTGGGGTGGGGGGCTTCACTCCCCCATGGATTCCAGGGGGCTGAATGCCCTGGCATTCGGCCTCACTGGAATCCGTGGCGAAATTCTCCGCCATCCCTACTCTCATAATGAAAAGTAATTAGTCCTGATACTCAGAATGAGCAAGGCATCTTTTCAGAACATTATTAGCATCCTTATGATGAGCCAAATCCCATTTCTGCTGCATGTAAAGAAGGACTTTAAAAAGATCTGGGTGCAGATGTATTCATTGCAGAAATTGGTTCTTTCACTTATGTATGGAAAGAGGGCCACAAAAATCCATCAATTTCACATTCATAATTTTAATATTGGAGCATGCAAAATGGGTCCAGTGACACCAGAAATCCAATAAAATCAGTTCATATTAGGCTTCACCATTTGGATTGGATAAATCCAGGGCCACCACAGGCTACTTCAGAGGTATCTGGGGCTCTCCCAAACTGAACCAGGCATCTAAAATCTAATTGGGCTCATCCCAGAATTTGGGGAGCCTCAGAGAGAAATGACATTTTCCTGAGACTCAGAATGAGCAAGGCATTTTTCAGAATAATTTTAGCATCCTTATGATGAGCCAAATCCCATTTCTGCTACAGGCAAAGGTGGACTTTGTAAAAATGTGTGTGCAGATGTATCAGCTGCAAAATATTCTTTCACAATTATGTGTGGAAGAAGGGCTACAAAAACCCAAGGATATCACTTTGATAGTTTTAATATTAGAGCAGGTTTCACTGGCCCAGTGACACCAGAAATCCAGTAACATCCATTCATATAAGGCTTGTCCATTTGGTTTGAATGAACCCAGATCCAACTCAGGCTGCTTTGGAGGTATCTGGGGCTCTCTCAAAGTGAAGCAAGTGTCCTCTGAGGCATCTCAAATAAATTGGACTCATCCAAGAATTTGGGGGAGCCTCAGAGTTCCCAGAAATCTCTCACAGACACAGACCATCTCTTTAAATGAATGAATGTATTTTATTATGGACACAGACCAGCAAAATCAGTATAAAACATATAAAACACAGTTAAAACTAGCACAGTAACAAAATACAATTTCAGAGTTTCCATTTTTCAAGAAAGCAAAGTCATTTTTCCCCTAGTTTGCACTGAAGTCATAGAAGAATGAGGCAGCCCTTCCAGTGACCCAAGAAGAAACATCCCTTCAGCAAATGGATACCCAAGTGGTGGAGATATTTCCTGGGAAGGCTCTTAATAGTGGGGAAATTAGCTTTTCTCTGCATTCCCTATAGAGGTCACAATGGAAGAGAACATGTTCAACTAATTCTGTTACTCCAGGACCACCAAAACACTAACCAGGATCTTATTTCGTCCATTTAATAGTGCTGATGGCAGCACATTAAAATGGAGAAGAGTATATGTGTTTCTATACTTTGGAATGGTTAATGTATACCAGTGGGGTTGCAGTGATTCCATATTTCTTTAAATCATTATATTTAGTATAGAGTAATGCAGAGTAGATTTTCTTTGCAACAGTTCTCAAATATTGTAGATGTAAATCTGTCAGTGTTTGAGCAAGGGGAAATTGGGCCTTCTCAAGCCCATAATTGCCCATGCCTTCTGCAGAGGAGCCTAGCCAATGTAATTTCTTCTCCATCGCTCTCATCCAGCAGGTAACATAAGACTCTGAAAGCACTAAGGAGAGATAGGTACCAGGAACTGCTAAAAACATAAACATAACCACCACTTAAAGTCATCAAGCCATGCCTTGCATTCAACTGATCAGATACCCAATTCCAGATAGACTGCTGCATTTCCCACACAAGAAGGAAGGCCCAATAGCATCCTAAGAAATACAGGCTGGACCCTTTCCAATTGGGAATTAAATCCCCAAATCCAAATAGGGATACCATAAGTGAGTTGGCTTGGCCAGAGTCTTACCTTTGTAAATATGAATTGCAGAGGGAATGAATTGGCCACCATGCATAGGGGTGAACGAAAGTCACTTACCTGGTTTCGCAGCTTGCTTCGCGGTGAGGGGGAGGCACTTCGCTGCTCCCCTCAAAGTTCAGTCCGGGGGGGGAGGCTTCCCTCCTCGCACGACCGAAATTAAGGCCGGGGGGAGGCGCCTCGTCTCGCCCGGCCGCGAAATAAAAAGTTAAAAAAAAAACGCCCCCGTGATAGGCTACGTGACGATTTACGTAGCCTATCACGGCTAGATCTGCAAAGTCAGCCGTGATAGGCTACGTTAATCGTCACGTAGCCTATCATGGGTGACTTAAAAAAAAAAAAAAGCGCGTACGCAAATGGCGGCCCCCATAGGGAGCCGCCATTCACATTCCTTATTTGGTCGCTGTAGTCTACGTAAATCTTTACGTAGACTATGGTGAAAATAAGGGCAACGCAAATAGCGTTGCCCTTATTTTTGCCGTAGTCTATGTAATCTTTACGTAGACTACAGCGACCAAATAAGGAACACGAATGGCGGCTCCCTATGGGGGCTGCCATTAGCCGTAAGCGCTTTTTTTTTTAAGTCACCCGTGATAGGCTACGTGACGATTCACATAGCCTATCACAGCTGACTTTGCAGATCAAGCCGTGATAGGCTACGTAAATCGTCACATAGCCTATCACGGGGGCATTTTTTTTTTTTACTTTTCTTGGAATGGCGGCGGCGGCAGGTGGTCGAAAGACTGGCTGCCGCCCCCGCCCCTGACGAAGACCTGCCAAAACGCCGCCGGGACCCACCGCCGGGAGGGACATTTGGGAAAGGTAAGTCCCATCCCGGGGGGGGCGGGGGGCAGGGGGGTGGAGAATTTCTCCTCGAACAACCTTCAGAGGACAGAATGCGTTGGCACTCGGCCCCCTGAAGTTTCAGGGATAAATTCTCCCCCATCCCTAGATACAACATGAAAGCACTTCTCATAAAATTTCCATGTAGATTGGTCCCTGGATTTTCAAACTCTTCTTAATGCTGAAGGTGATGTGGGCCACATGCTCTAACACACACACTCTAAATCAGCCTTCCCCATCCTGGCACCCCAAGATGTACTGGACACCTTTCAGCACCACCCAGACAGCTCTTTGTCAAATTTGCTATTTGCAATTTGCTATTTGTCATGTCTTCTTGCAATGCATTTGGAAAGAAGAGAGATTTGTTAGAATAGCCTACAAATGAAGTTCAGTCCCAAGGCAGGTACATCACATTGGTTTTTATTACCACCATGCTGTACAAAATAAGTGTACTTCCTTCATATGCAGTCATTTGGTTTCATCATTAGATGCTCCTTTTTATTCAGATCCGGCCTCAATACAATAATGTAGCATTTGGGGATGAAGATGCAACCTTGTAATCCCAAACTGGAGGCCAAGATGGAGAAGACCTGTACAGCCACCATGTATTTCCCTTTGGTGCTCAGGTAGGTGGGCACAAAGGACACCCAAACACTACAAAACACCAACATGCTGAAGGTGATCAGCTTGGCTTCGTTGAATGCCCCAGGCAGCTTCCTGGCTAGGAAAGCCACCATGAAGCAGATGGCAGCTAGAAAGCCCATGTAGCCAAGTGTGATAGAAAACATGATGACAGACCCTTCATTGCATTTGAGGATGATCTGCCCAGGTTGGGAAAGCATGTCAGAGTCTGGAAATGGAGGAGAAATTCCCAGCCAGACAATACAGATGACAACTTGAACACTAGAGGAAGACATTACAATCGAGATTGCCAAACTGTTCCCCAGCCATTTTCTCATCCTGCTTCCTGGCTTTGTGGCTAGAAATGCCACTACCACCATGATAGTTTTGGCTAACAAACAAGAGATGGCAAATGAGAAGATGATGCTGAAGGCAGTTTGTCGGAGAAGGCAAGTCACCTTCTGGGGCTGACCAATAAATAGGAAGGAGGACAAGAAGGAAAGCAGCAGGGAGACGAGGAACATGTAGGTGAGGTTGCGGTTGTTGGCTTTGACTACTGGAGTTTCTCGATATTTAATGAAGATAACTAAAAGAAGGCCAGTGGTTAGGGACAAGAAAAAGGAAAAGAAGGTGAGGATGATCCCCAACATTTCTGTGTAGGAGAGAAAGTTGATCAGCTTAGGAACACATTGATCTCGGTCCTTGTTTGGATGTTGATCATCTGGACACTTGTTGCAATGGCCCGCATCTGAAGGAGAAGGAGAAGGAGAAGGAGAAGGAGAAGGAGAAGAAGAAGAAGAAGAAGAAGAAGAAGAAGAAGAAGAAGGAGGAGGCAGCCACCACAAGATTAGCGGCAGCATTACTTTAATCCTGGCTTATCTCAGCGGTCTTGCCCTGAAAAGGTTTTGGACTACAATTCCCAGCATTGCTGATCATTGGACATCATGATTTGGACTGATGGCAGTTGAACTCCAGAACATCTGCTGGGAATCATGTTGGGGAATGCTGCTACACTCGATTTCACATCATTCTTCATCAGTAATCTATCACATTCTCTAACACAGGGCTGGACAGGAAATAGATCTCCAGATAATTTGGAATTCCAATCCCAGCTTTCTCTCCATTGGCCATGTTTGCAGAAGCTTCTGGAAGTTGGCTTCCAATATTTGGAGATCTACTTTCTGCCCAGCCCTGCCCTATCAGATATGTTAAGGGTGAAAGGATAGTTGCCATGAGAGGAAGGTGAAACAAGGATGTGGGAGAGAGCAAAAACTAACAAAATGAATTAGGGTTGAAAAGGGGCCAGATGTCAGAATGCCATGGCACAGTATGTGGTGGTGGTCTGTAGCACTAAACAAAGATTTGATACATTCATGGAGGTCTAGCAATACCTTGTAATCACGGTGCCTATATGGTGGCGCCCTTCTCTTTTCATTGTGTGCCATATCTTTTTATATTGTAAGCCCGTCAGCACTGTCTTTTTTCTGATCAATTGTAGGCTACTCTGGGAGCCTTTTTTTACAGATGAGGAGGATGAAAATAATTTGACTAAACAAATAATTAATAAATATATGCATCCTACAGATAGAAAGGCAGTCTTCTTTTTCATACCAGTTGATGACTGTAACAACAGGAGAGGGCGATTGCCTTCATGTCCTGCTTATGGGCTTCTCAGAGGTACCTGGCTGGATGCTTTGGGAACAGCCTGCTGGACTAGATGGTCCATCATTGTGAACCAACAGCACTCTGCTTACATTCAGTAGCAGGGGACATGTTTTGCATGGAGAAGGTTGCAGGTTCAGTCCTGTCCACCCCAAAAGGATCCCAGAAAGAAGGTCCAGGAATCCCCCTGCTTAGTATTTTGCTTGAGATTCTACATTGTCTACCAGTCAAAGTCACTCCATGGGTGAGTGGCTTCATTGTCCAGGAATGTGGTCAGTTGCCTGCTCTGGATGGGGTTATTTTTCTCTGGGGTAGCAGGGGTGTTGTCTCAAAGCTGGAATTTTGTGATGCACTCTATGTGGACCTGCCTTCACGTGGGTGAGGAAACTAGGGCTGTGCATCGCTTCAGTGCTAAATCCGAATCCCAAAGCTAATTGGGGCACTTCAGGGGTACTCTGTGCAATCTGAAGTAAATCAGACCAGCACTGAATTGCTCCAAAGCAAAGCAGGTCAGTGATGAAGTGCCTACATCCACCTGGCATATTTGGAGCCATTCTGATGCCTTCTGAAAACCAGACAGCCTGTCTCCAAAACGTATCAATTGGAGAAAGATCAGGGAGGGGGAGAGGAGGAGGAGTGAGTGAGCTTTGGCGAATGGCACCTCTAGTTGCCAAATTAGGGCTGAATGTCACCCATCTTTCTCCAATCAGTATAGTGGTGGAGGAGGGTGGGGGGATACTGGATATATTGGAGGTCACCCTGAGTTTGTTTCTATGTGGGAGAGTGAGCTTGTGCTTACAGTTACAGATAGCTGTGTTGGTTAGTTGGCTAGATCTGTGGGGTAAGTGTGTGTGTGTGTGTGTACCACTTTATGACCTTTGGTTTGAGTCTCTGAGAACAGCATATTTTATCTGTGCCTAGCACAAAAACTACTGTGCCTAACGGTCTGAGGTTTGGCAGGTACAATACCCTCCATGGGGCCTGAGAGGTCCCTGAACTTCCATGCACTTCTTTAGAAACAGTAATCAGTTACAGCTCTTTGCTTTGAGAGTTTTTGTTGAAAA
The DNA here is from genome assembly GCF_057233095.1 of Heloderma suspectum. Classification (NCBI taxonomy): domain Eukaryota; kingdom Metazoa; phylum Chordata; class Lepidosauria; order Squamata; family Helodermatidae; genus Heloderma; species Heloderma suspectum. The sequence continues at coordinate 353,091,234 of NC_139459.1, read as the reverse complement.
AACCAAATGTCACCTGAACCTAGCTCAAAAACTACTTGGCCAGAAATTTGGCAGGAGGAAAGCCCTCCACAGAGGCTGCCAGGTCCCCAGATTTCATGTATTTATGATGAGAACTGAAAAGGGTATGGCCATTTCTGTTTTCCTATGCAAGTCAATGAGAAAACATCAAATCTGAATGGTGTGGATATCTGAATCTCGTTTTGGATCCAAATCCAAAACAAAGCGAATCGGTTCCGAATCCGTCCAATGTGAAGCAAGGCTGCTTCGGAAGAACAAAAGCAGCATCCGAGGCAAATTTCGGTGATTGGTGCACAGCCCTAGTGGAACAACCAGCTTCGTTGGTAATGAGAGCAACTCATCACCAGCACATTATACCTATGCTGAGGGAACTGCACTGGCTCCCTGTATGCTGCAGGGCTGGGTGGAAAGTATTCATACTCTTTTACAAAGCCTTAAACAACTCAAGACCAGGATTCTAAAGAGATCAACTGAACCCCTACTGGCCTGCTCAGAACACTGCACTCATCAGAAAGTACTATTGGTGCAAACTGCACATAACACTGTCTTTAAATACGGGTTTCTTTCTCCACTGAAGTGTGAAGGTCGCAGTAGAGTGGAGACTGAAACGATCATGAAGCACACAAGGACAGCACTGGTGAAGCATGTTGAAGACTCCACCACCGACTGGTTGCTTTCTCCTCTGTACTCCATTACTTCAGGATATTTTTTTTTTTACCCCCTTGGTGAAATTAGTTAATGAATATATTAATAATTAATAAGACAAAAATCCCAGAAGGAACCCATGCCTAAAACAACCCTTCCCAGAACATGTCAATATGTGTATGCCCTGTTCCTAAAGAGCAGCTCTTGGCTCTAGAGTCACCCACCTTCCTGAGTGGAGATTGTTCCTTCGGAACATGGGACACAAGCATAGCAACAGAGGGGCTCTCCTTCCTTAATCAACTTGGCATATCCAGGCTGGCAGCTTTCAGTACATCGAGAAAAAGGCACAGCCTATCCATGAATACAAGGAGAATACAGGAAAGTTTCTTAGTCTGAAAGGTTAATTTTTACTGGTAGAAACTAGTTATACTTGTGTATAACAGCAAACGTTTAGTTAATGCTCCCCTGGCTCTTTTTTGGTGGCTGTTCTTGTGTTGATGGAACAAAGGCAGAGGCAGCCTGCAATCTGGTGCTTGAAAGGGACAATGGAAGGCACAATCCTATGTATATTAAGACGGAAAGAAGTCCTTCAACTTTCAGCAGCCCACAGCCTACAAGGCTGTCTGAAGCACCCTCGGAGTTGGAAGAACTTTTTCCATCTAAACCTGCATGGGATTGTGTCCTGAAAGCATCCCTAATCCACCCCTTGCACATTGTAACAAATATAAAAATAACCGTGGAAAAACATTACTTTGGTTTGTGTCCAGATTCTCCAGTAACAACAGCAACTCCCATTCCACAGAGAATCAAATGCCATTAAAATCATGAGTGCAGAGCAGAGGGGGCCAGCCACACAAGATCATGATGATGATGATGATGATGATGATATGCCCAGAGCCGCACAGGGTCTTTGGAACCCAGCTAGAGATGGTGAGATGTCTGAATTCCACCTCTTTTAATGACCTCAAAGAATCACCTGCCATATTAAAGACTAACCATCAGATACAGATAGACCCCTGATCATTCCTGTTCAGAAGCTCCTGTTACTTTGCTATAAGAATGAGGAACAATGTCGGGAACACTGGCCTGGGAAACTTCACAGCAGGCCTCCAAGGGTTCCTAAAAATGATGCTAGCCCTTTTCTATTTATACTCACTATGATATTTTAGTATAAATTAATGGATTGGGAAGCACATTTCGAAAGTGTTATGTACAATAGCTAACAAAGTGATAGAGCTTAAGGCTGCAATCCTATGACCACTTGCATGGGACTAAGCCCAACTGAACTTAATGGGCAAGCAAGTCTTACTGAGCTCAATAGGACAAATTTTGCAGTTGACAAATATCAAATACAAATATTGCCTGGGAAGGTATAGAAATGTAATACATGCATGCATACACAAACACACTATTAAAGGGCATCAAATGAAACAAATAGTTCCTCCTACCTGGTTAAACCTCCTGGGCCACACAATGGCCTTCTGATCAATGGTGAACTTGATCTCGGAGGAGGCCTGTCTCTCTATACTCCCAACGTCCACTCTAGCAGTGGACTTGTTGGGAAACACCACCCAGTTCACAATATAAAAGTCAGATGCCAGTTCCCCGTTCTCATCCAAATAAGATCCATCCATGGAAGTATTGTAAAGATGGTATTCTCTCAGGAAAGGGTATAACTAGAATGACACAGAACAAGAAAACACTTAAGAATTTCTGAGCAGTCTGTTGTACATTTTGGGTCTGCCCATTTGGAGCTCTACTCTACACTGATTCTTCCAGGTCACTGAGCCCTGTTCTGGTATTACGGCAGGAATATGGTATCTTAGCCTGTATGTATATTTCCCAGTTGCTAGGAGAGTTCTGTTCACAGTCAAGCAAATGTGGGTAGATCTTTCCATGAGGCTATGTGACAAAAGGCAAAGTGGGCAGTTCCTGTAAGTCTCTAAATCCATCCAGGGCACGTAGTGATCTCAACATGACAAATAGACAATGTTCTTTACCTCCATACCCAGCTCACCAGAGTAATATCATCTGATACAGCCACGAAGACCTAAGCCACTCCCAGCAGGGCTGCCTCTGCATGAATGTTGATGTGACTCAACAATCTTATCTAGGAGACCCCAGCATTACCACTGACACCACCCTGGCTCACTCAGGTTGGCACATAGTTGAGGAGCTGGGTAGGAGGTATACCCATGGATTCTCCATTTGGTTGTGCACAGATTTTCAAAAGAATATTGGCTCAACAATGGAAGGATTTCTGACTGGGGCACCAGATAGACCACAGTAACTCTCACACTACATTCCTGCCCTCATGTGGGATCAAATCCCCACTATGGCTTTTCTTTGAAGCTCACTAGATTGCCTTGGCCAGTAACCAGCACTCAGCTTAACCTGATTCACACGGCTGTTGTGAAGACAAAATGGGCGGGATGGCATGTGTGCCACCTTGAGCTCCTTGGAAGAAAGGTGGTGTATAAGTATAAACAATGAATGAAATGTGTGAGGGAGAAGGAGTACCTGCCATGGCTGTACCCTTTCAAGGGGCTGCTTCTCTCTGCCAGCCATCCTCATCACATCTGATTGGGATGAGTATGCAGCATGTAAGGTCCGTGCCACAGCCTGGATGGAACTGTAAACACTGTAGGAGTCTTGAGACAGGATCCTTTCAATCACATCCTGGGGCAGGTTCTCCCAGGTCTCTTTTTCTCTGCACCTTTCCCAGACTTTCACAGACAGCACACGACTGGAATATAAACAATAAAATGGTGACTCCCCAAACTGCTTAATAGCAATGGCAAATGACTCAAAATTGTAATATTCTGTCCGTCTATCTTTCTTGACTAAGAAGGACAAAGAAACTTGGATGTCCTGGAAATCAACCATTTTGTACATGAAGCTGACACTGATTTCCTGCAGAGCTGTTGCAATCCAAACTTTCCCCACAGTTTGTTTTGTCATCTGTTCAGCTCTATACATTATGTATCCTAGAGTTACTATGATCTGAGAGTCCACTGGACAAACAACTACATTGACCTGTGTTTTTATAAAATATGAAACGATGTTGGACATCTTTCTCCAATTCTGCACTGGAATGCTTTCTGAGAAGGCAATGCAAATTCCGTTCCTGATCACCACAGGTGTGAAGGTGCTCATGAACCTTTCTCCATTGTCATTATCTGGAGCCAGGAGGCTGATCCAAGTCCATCCGAAATGCAGGAGCAGTTTGACAATCCCCAGGTATGGGGGTTCTGGTTTGGGGACCATCCGGTAACACAAGGGGAACTCAGGTCTCTCCTTGGGACTTCGACTGACAAACCCATAAGTGACCTAGTAAAGAGGGGAAGAGATTGGGGTTTTTCAAAAATAATATGCATTTTCACACTTCAGTCAATGTGGGGGAAAGTGCAGACTTTTGAAAAATATACACAGAAATGTGCACTTTCCCCTTTGAATGAGCAAAAAACAGGTCAAAAGGAAATCAAGCTTTGAGGTGGATTTGGCAGGATTTCGGCAAGTTCAGAAATCACTGGTTCTACCATCCCTTCCCAATTCCCAGACGGTATACTGATCAAGCTCAGAGAAAGCTAATTTAGACAAGAAAGGTAAAAGACACATGTGAAATCTGAGCCCCCAATCACATATTTGCTCCCACAAAGCAAGCAAATATAATCTATGAGAGTCAGTGGGAGCATGAAGCCTCAGATTTCCAAACCTCAACTTGGGTTTGAGGATGATTCAAAGCGGATTCATTCCAAATCAATCTGAGCAGAATGGGGCCAGTTCCCAAAGCACTGAATTGGGGTCAGTGCACAGTCACACTGGGGGTCATAGAATCTAAGAATCATAGAATAGTAGGGTTGGAAGGGGACTACAAAGCCATCGAGTCCAACCCCCTGATCAATGCAGGAATCCAAGTCAGAGCATCCCTGACAGATGGCTGTCCAGCCTCGTCTTGAACGCCTCCAGTATGGGAGAGCCCACCACCTCCCTAGGTCATTGGTTCCATTATCATATTGCTCTAAAATTCAGGACGTTTTGCCTGATGTTGTGCTGGAATCTTGATGAGGCCTAACCAGTGCTGAGTAAAAGGGAACTAGTACTTCCCAGGATTTAGAGGCTATGCTTCTATGAATGCAGCGCAAAAGAGCATTTGCCTTTTTTGCAGCCACATCACATTGTTGGCTCATATTCAGCGATCGACAACAGTTCCAAGAGCCTTCTCGCTTGTAGTGTTGTTGAGTCACATATCCCCCATCATGTATCTGTGCATTTGGTGCAGAACTTGGCATTTATCCCTATTAAATGTCATTCTGTTGTTTTCTACCCAGCGCTCCAGTCTATCAAGATCCCTTTGAATTTTGTTTCTGTCTTCCAAAGTATTAGCTATCCCACCCAATGTTGTGTCATCTGCAAATTTGATCAGCATTCCCTGCACCTCCTCCTCTAAGTAATTAATACAAATGTTGAAGAACACTGGGCCCAGGTCTGAGCCCTATGTTACCCCACTCATTACCTCTCCCCAGTTTGAGAAGGTCCCACTGATAAGCACTCTTTGAGTCCAATTCTGTAGCCAACTGCGGATCCACTGGATCATTGTTTCATCTAGCCAATAGACATTGGTTCTGAGAGTTCTTCTGCCAGTTCCTTTATTACTCTAGGATGCAGTTCATCTGGCCCTGGAGATTTGAACTCATTCAAAGTAATTAGGTGTTCCTTGACCATATGCCTATCGATCTCAAGCTGCAATCCTGCCCCTTCAGCCTGTACTTCGCCTTTGCCAGGGGGGTCATAGACCCTCTTTTGGGAGAAGACAGAGCCAAAGTAGGAATTGAGCACCTCTGCCTTTTCTTTGTCATCTGTTTTCGTTTTGCCTTCCTTATTTAATAGTTGAACAACCATTTCTTTCCTCTGCCTTTTACTATGCATGTATCTGAAGAAAGCCTTTTTGTTGTTTTTAGCATCCCTCGCTAACCTAAGCTCGTTCTCAGCTTTAGCCTTCCTGACGCCATCCCTGCAATTCTGTGCTACCTGCCTGTACTCTTCCTTTGTTTTTTGGCCTGCTTCCCACTTCCTATATGTGTCCTTTTTTTGTTTTCAGGTCATCTCTAAGCTTTTTGTGAAGCCACATTGCCTTTTCTGTTGTCTTCCACCTTTTCTTCTTGTTGGAACAGTTTGTAATTGTGCCTTGAGAATTTCCTTTTTTAAAAGCTCCCACCCATCTTGGACTCCTTTTCTCGCTAGCATCGCTTGCCATGGGACCTTACTGATCATTGTTCTGAGTTTATTAAAATCAGCTTTCCTAAAATCCAGGGTACGTGTTTGACTACACTCGGCTTTTGCTTCCCTTAGAACTAGGGATGTACGAAAGTTCCGCCATGGATCTCGGGGAGGCCAAATGCCAGTGCATTCAGCCCCCTGAAATCGGTGGCAGAATGGCCCGCCCCCCCATCCCCCCGGGACGGGATTTATCTTGGGCGGATCTTCCTGGCGGCGGCAGCTCCTGCAGTGGTTCGGCGGCAGTGGCTGCGGCGGCCGGACGTCCGACCAGCTGCTGCCAGCGCCATTTCCAGGTTAAAAAAAACAAAAACATGACAGGCTACGTAAAGATTTATGTAGCCTATCATGGCTAGATTTTAAAAAAACACCGTGGTAGGCTACATAAATCTTTACGTAGCCTATCATGGCTGACTTAAAAAAAAATAAAAATGCACATACGCAAATGATGGCGGCCATGGCCGCCACCATTTGCGTACGCACATTTTGTTTTGTTTTTTTAAAATCAGCCGTGATAGGCTACATAAATATTTACGTAGCCTGACACAGATGACTGCAGGGACGCAAACGGCGGCAACTACGGCCGCCGCCATTTGCGTCCCTGATAGCCAGCGGCCGGATGTCCGGCTGCTGGCAGAGCTGACCAGCGGCTCCACAGAATCACTGCGGAGCACAGCCGGCCAGCCAGGATTCTGGGGGGGGGAATGGAGTGCCTCCCTCCCTGGCGAGGATTCCAGGGGGAGGGACGGAACGCCTCCCCCCCACCATCAGCATAATCCCCGAAAGGTAAGTGATTTTCATACATCCCTATCAGCAGCTGGCTGGCTGCTGTGTGAACAAAATGCTGGACTAGATGGAACCTTAGTCTGATCCAGCAGGGCTCTTCTGATGTTCCTGTGTTTTTCTGATGGGTGAGGATGGCAAGGAATTTTACATTGGGTGTATTCATTGGACAAAAATTACAATACAAAAAGTAGACTCATATCCACAAAAGTATTTGCTATAATAAATATGCAGTTTTTTCATATGCACAACCTTCTTTGTCCTTCCAAAATGGAAGTTGTCCAAAGAACATTTAATTATGTGGATATTTTACCTATATCCCAGGTGGACTGTTGGATTGACATTGATAGAGGGACCTTCTGGTCAAGGCATGTGCACTCATTCCACGTTTGGTTTTACTTATAAACTCAAAACATTTATACAAAAAAAAAAAAAAGCATTTTACTTATACAGTTCAAACAATTCAGTATTACAACTTCCTGGGAGATTTTCAGTAATCATAAAAATACAACATTAAATCCAGCCTAAATTAGTCTAACTAAGATCCCATTGAAATCAGTGTGAACAGTTAGCTATAATTGAAGTGCCACTGATAGCAATGGGATGACGTGTGACTGACTTATGTTGCTTCCATGGGGGGATTCTGATGGGAGGTCCAGAAGATGATGTCTTCACTGTGTAACCCTCCCATCCTTCCCCACTTCTGGGATTTTTTGTTACTAGAAAAATAAACGTTAAGGAAAAATCAGTCCACATTTCTGCAGAATGCCTTTGGAGTGTTACTGCTAGGAGGCCTCCATCTAGAAGCATCCTTAGTCTGGATTCAACCTAATATCAGAAACTGAAAACTCACTGCACCTTTTGGACTATTTCACCCTCCCCTGTGCAGAGGTGACAGGCAGACAAGAGAAGTAGGAGTGTGTTGTAAGCTAGGGAAAACCTCTCTCAGACCATATTCAGCTCTTCTGATGAGTGCCGCCTTTCTCCAGCCTGACATGGTGATGCCCAGCTCCGTGCCACCTCCTGGCCTTCTCTGGAGAGACTGCAAAGTGGAAGTACACTCAGGCTGCATCCACCATTCATACCTGTGGGACTTTGTAGATGTCCAGCATGCTTGAAATCTTGTTGGAGATTTCAGAGTCAGACCCTTCAAGGACCACCAAGAGGTTACTCTGTCTTCCACAGCTGAAGTTTGGAACACTTTGCTCCCCCGTAGACAGCAGGTCTACCATGGCCTCGTAAGTCATTCTTGCATTGAAATAGTTCTCATAGATATTGTAGCCCAGGGTGATGTTGGGCAACAGGCTTGGATTCCGGTTGATCTCATGAATGGCAAAGAAAAAAGGCAGGATGGACCAGTACCTTATATCTCCTATCCTGCAACAAAAATAGATGCCATCAGATTTTCACCCAAAATTCCATGGACAGATATCACAGTGCTTCCATCATTTAATAAAACAGGCTTTCTAGGAAATAGAAATCTCAACATTTAGAACAAGACTCCTAGTGACACTAATGGGAACTTTCTTCCCAATGTAAAGAGTAGTATCTGGAGGTGATTTTTGTTGGGACCATGACAGATGAGGGGGGGGACTTACACTCCCCTTCCCCACCTCTTGTAGTCAGGTGCCTAATGGTCAACCCTCCCTGGCATGTATTTGTGTCATTTAAAACATGGATATTAGATTAAAAAAAAAACAGGTAGCTTGTCACATTTGGTTTGTCCCTTAGGCTACCACTGACCTAGAGCCCAATGCAACATATTTTATCCTACCATGAGGAGTTCTGCAAATGTCATGGTGCATAGCCCTTGGCAAGCAAAAGGCCCTGAACAACAAAGCAGGGGAAGATGCCCAGTCCAGTGCTGGAAAAGGCAGTGCACAAGCTTCAAAGACAAAGCGCTGAAATTCTAAACATACTGGGCAGTGAATAAGCCCCATTGGACACAGTGAGATCAATCCCTGAACAACCATGCCTGCACAACACAACTAGGATCATATGAACATAGGAAGCTGCCTTCTACTGAGTCAGACCCTTGGTCCATCTCATCCAGGCAGGTGTTTTTCCAGCCCTAACTGGAGGTGCCAAGGATGAAACCTGGTGCCTTTGGCATGATATGCACATGCTCTACTGACTGAGCTATGGTCCCTCCCTGTGTATATCCCATCAAAATATATCTTGAAGAGTTTCATGGGATGGTGGGGTGGTGCTATAAGATGAGGGCTACTTTTGAAGATGTTTGCTAGTTAAACATAGAAATGTAGATGAGAGGAGGCAGGAGGGGCAGTCAACCTTGAAACTAGAATGGAAGTATAAAACAAAGGTAGCCTGGTGATTTGTTTATCTCCTTTGGCAAACTCTGGCCGCCCTACCCTGACTTCAGTTGGGGAGGTAGTTGCAATACCTTTCTGAAGTTACAGTGCCTTGCATAGGTATTCACCCCCCTTTGACTTGTCCACATTTTGTTGGGTTACAACCTGGAATTCAAATGGATTTAATTAGGATTCATTTTCACTGATGTACACAAAATAGTCCATAATGTCATAGTAGGGGGGAAGCTACACTTTTACAAAATGATTTACAAAGAAAGAACTGAAGCTCTGGTGGAAAAAACTACCTTCAGAAGTCACATGGTTGTGGGAGAGTATGTCTAAACAAACAGCATCATGAAGACCAAGCAGCTATCAAAACAACCCTGGGAAGTCATATAGTTAGTTTAATGTAGGGATCTTGGAGAAGTCCACCACCTCCCAAAATCCCACCCTGGGACAGACCTACTTGGTGGCAGATGTGGCGGAGGCAGATGCAGCAGCGGCAGAGGCTTGTCTTCTGGCCGCTGCCGGGCTGCTGCGGCCGCACGTGGCAGCCATCATAGCGGCCGCCATTTGCGTACCTGCATTAGGCCGTGATAGGCTATGTAAAGACTTGTCAGAGAAGCAAATGGCGGATGGCGTAGTGGAGCCAGCCAGGGAGAATTCCAGGGGGAGGAATGGAGCACCTCCCCCCCCCCACACTGCAGATGCCCCACAATGGAACAAGGTAAAGGATTCATACATCCCTAGTTTAATGGAGTGCACCTGTGTGCAATTCAAGTGTCACATGATCTCATCTCAGATTAAATACACCTGTTTCTGGAAGGCCCCAGAGTTTGTGGGAGAGCATATCTAAACCAACAGCATCATGAAGATAAAGCAGCTATCAAAACAAGTCTGGGAGAATGTTCTGGAGATGCCCCAATCAGGGTTGGGTTATAAAAAAAAATCCAAAACTATGAACATCCCCCGGAGCACCGATAAATCCATTATTACAAAATGGAATGGATATGGCACAACTGTTACTCTTCCTAGAGAAGGCCATCCACCAAACTCAGTGACCGGGTAAGGAGAACATTAGCCAATGAAGCAACCAAGAGGCCAATGGTAACTCTGAAGGGGCTGGAGAGATCCACAGCTGAGATGGGAGAAACCATCCATGGGACAACTATCACCCGAATGCTCCACAAAACTGGGCTTCATGGAAGGGTGGCAAGAAGAAAACCACTGCTGAAAAAACCCATATCAAATCTCATTTAGATTTTGCCAAAGGACATGCAAGAGACATAACAAACATGTGGGGAAAGGTTCTCTGGTATGATGAAACCAAAACTGAACATTTTGGCATTACCGCAAAACACTATGTGTGGCTCAAAGCCAACAGTGCTCATTGCCTTGAGAGCATCATGCCCACGGTGAAGCATGGTGGTGACAGCATCATCTTGTGGGGAAGCTTTTAATTGACAGGGACTGGGATACTGGTGTAATGTCACATCAATTACAATTTGCTCCAAGCTAAATTGACTTTACTGCAAATCCAGATTTAAGAATTGGCAGGACAATGTTTTCATGGTGGACTTGGACAGATAAAATCATCTTTACCCTGGATCAATTAGTGGGAGTCGATGATGAGTTTTTGTTATTTTCAACATTGTGAGATGAATTTGATTTGCCTGCTGCAGCAGAATGTCAGTACTTGCAACTGAAACATTTGTCACTATCTAGAGTCGTTCCTCTTTCATTTAATCCATGAACCACCATCTTGGCTTCTGTATTGGACATTTCAAGGGATCTTCGGTTACACCTTATTCAGCAAAAACCTTTGTTTCGGGTCTATTGGATGTCACAGCACCCTTTTAATAAAGGCTTGTCAAATTCGGCTAATTGTTGGAGGTGTCATGCTGTCAATGGTTTTCTTATTCATATCTTTTGGAAATACCCAATGGTTGTCTCCATTGGGGAAGAAGTTATTATATGGATCAATTTTGTATTGCAAAGCTCTTTAATATTTACTGATATAAATGTTCTTTTAAATTACTTATCTGATTCTTGGAATATAACACATGGTCAGCGTAAATGATTTTTTTTTTTTGCTTCCTTTTTGTTACTAAAAGACTGATACTAAGATATTGGAGGATTAAAATTTCACCACCTATAATGCAATGGACTGAAGATTTACATGCTAGCAACATTTGAAAAAGTGGTATGTAACTTTTGTGCCACAATCAAAATATTTTGCACCTTCAAAGTGTTAAGTATGTTGTATAAATCAAATGGTAAAAATGCCAATTAAATCCATTTTAATCCCAGGTTATAACACAACCAATATGCAAAGGTCAAAGGGGGGGTGAATTCTCATGCAAGGCGCTGTACCCCCTAAATCACATTGTTCCCTCTTGACACTGATATATATATTATTGTACGACAGCTCAGGGTAGTGTACATGGCTCCTACACCCATCTTATCCTCACAACAGGATTGGTCCAATATCAGCCACTGAACTTCCTGACTGAGTGGGGATTAGAACCTGAGTCCAGTCCTAGTCCCAGCACTCCAATGGACCACACCAGCTCTTGAAAGATAAATAAATGCACCACACATTCTGCAGAGTCAAGGAAGCACTTGAACCAGAAACAATTCACCCATCCAAACAGCTCACACATTGTGCCACAGATAAAGACACATTATCCCATGATGCTCAGAACAAGGATAATTGCCTGAGCCCAGACCCTCCCCAATCCCCATCTTCCCCACAATACTGAAGGTTCTTCTGTGTCTGCTCTATTAGCCATTATCTTTTAATCCATAACAGCCTGACAGCACTTGCTTCTCATAGAGGGCATCAGTGTACAAAGGCAGAACTTTTTTTTAAAAAAGACAACCTGGGAGGGCAGCCCCCCCCCCAATAGTCCAATGAGAACTATAACATGTTCAGTACCCACAGAACGTTGAGTGCTAGTTTGAAAAGGAAAAGGGGAATGGGTAGGGGAAATGGAATGGAGTACTCCGGAGAAGGGCAAGGCTGGCTGGCACCTTGAAGAGTGGAACACATTTAATTAATTTAGTTAATCCTTGGTGTTAACCTGCTATTGAGATGTCATTTGAAAACAGTTTGCCAGGATACTCATGAGAAGAGAGAAGAACCCACAGAGCCTCAAGCCTAACACAATCATTCTGGCCTACGTTTTGAGGGCCTTGGCCACTTCTTCTGATGCAGATGGACCCCTCTCCATACACTTACAGGAGTAACAGGGAGAATCTGCACAGTACAAAAATCCAGCTTATGAAAAAAGTGGGAACATACATGAAAGTGAGCAGTCAGTTTCCAAGCTACAAAGGATGTATAGAAGAAGAGCAGCCAGACAATTCATTTCTCTCCATGGGGAAACTCTGTTCTTCCCAGATACAGTGAAACCGGGAAGCTAACTCCTAAATCAGGCTGTGGAACTCCCTGCCAAGTGAGGATGGGTCAGCTCCCTCTCTGCTGTTCTTCCTCCAGCAGGCTGACACAGTCAAGCAGGCCTTTGTCATATCAGCAGCATTGCTGGGTCGGGGGCTGTTTTTGTTCTACTGTGGTTGGATTTTTAAGTCTGATTAATGCATTTGTTTTATTGTTGTTTTAATCAAGTTTTTATTTATTCATTATAGAAAGCAAATCTGAGTTCCATTTTCTTGGTAGAAAGGCAGAGCACTAAACAAACAAACAAAAAAACAAATAAATTCAGATCATGCCCTCTGACATTTATTTCTTTGATTTCATGGGAGCTCAAAGTGGTGCACATGATCCCTCTCCCTCATTACATCTGCATAACATCCAGGTGAGGTTGATTAAGCTGAGAGCAGGTGAAGGGCCCAGGGTCACCCAGTGAAATTCATGGCTGAGTGGAGATTTCTACCCAGGCCAGGTGGATCCGGGTCCCAACATTCTAACTGAACTACTGGAACTACGGTAATACACCCAATCTGCAGAGATAAAGATAGGTTTGGCAGAGTCAAGGATGTCCTTGAACCAGAAACCCCTCAATTTCCCAATGAGCTCACAGCTAAAGACATGAAACACACTGCTGTTTTGGGGGAAAATTCATGGAAAATTTTCCTGTCTCAGCAAGAACTCCCATTGCCAGGGGAGGTAAGTGACTTTAAGGTCATGAGCGCAAAACGGGGGGGGGGGGGAATCCACACAGCTACTCAAAATAGTAACAACAACAACCCACTGATACAGGGGATACCTAGGGATGATCATCATCATCGTCCTCATATCCTCGGAGCCACACAGAAAAGCTCTTTGCATTTTCCATGACAAAGCATGACTCCCATATCCCTGTGCATATCTATTCAGAGAAACAGCACAATATAAAAATCATAAGAACATTGGAAGCTGCCACATCCTGAATCAGACCATTGGTCCATCTATCCCAGTGTTGTCAACACTGACCAACAGCAGCTCTCTAGGGCTTCAGGCAAGAGTTTCTCCAGCCCTACCTGGAGATGCCAGAGATTGAACCTGGGACCTTTGACATGCAAACCATGTGCTCCACAACGGAGCCACAGTCTCTACCCACAGAAGTAAGAAGAACTCAAGAGCAAGCATGAGCAGCAAGAAACAGCCAAAGTCCACCCATTTCTACCTATTGATGCATTCTGATTCAGGTCTCTCTCTCTCTCTCTCTCTCTCTCATATATATTCCCCTTTGAAGTGCCTTTGCTACACATCAGATATTTTAGGATCTTTGATAGTGTGTGATTTATAACTGAAAAATGTAAATGCCTGGGAAAATAAAAAGGTCTTCACCTGGCGTGAGAAAGAGCTCAATGTACATGCCAGGTGAGTCTGTAGGCAGCATTGGGATGTCAGAGAAATCCGCTGTGGATTCAAATGAGGCCAGATTCTTTGGGATCTGGCCTCAGGAATCTGTGGTGGATTGGCACCTCTTACCTCCGCTCCACGACACCTAGACATATACGCAAGATTCACGGCTCTATTTTGCATGTAAATCTATGGGCACAAACTGCCGATTGCCATCAGTTAAGCCTATAGTGGCTCCAACACAAGAAACTTCAGCACCATCTATTACTGGTTTGGGCAGCTGGCCTTGGAATTTCCCACAACGCCTCAGAATGACATTAGTTCAGAGGCACCGTGAGAAAATGAAATGGTGGCCCTGCTATGAGTTCTGACACAGAAGAAAGGGGGCAGGGGGGCATTGCCAATTAGCCCTACCAGGGCCGTGGAGCTCTAGCAGCCAATATTGAAGTACTCAATTTTAGACCCTGGACTTCCCGGTCTTAAGGGCCCCCAGTCTGAAGATGGCCTGGTCTCTTCCTTCCATTTTGAAGCACACAACTAACATTTCTCCTCATCCACTGCATGCTTTAGGATTGTTTCTACACTCCAGAAATATTGGACCCCATCCCACAAAACCCCATTTGCCAAACCTGATTAAAAACCATTAAATGCTCTGAGCAAATCACAGGACCATCAGGCCTCCAGGAGCCAAATGGAGTTTGGTTCCTCTGCCCCGATGCTGAGCACATTTACTTGCGGATATGCATGAGATGGCGGTAAAAGCAAGAAAGGAAGGATAATAAATATATTCTAAAAATAATAAAATGAGAATCTCTATACCTTTCTCTATATATCTATATCTAAATCTCTTTTTCTAATAAAATATGCTGCAGTGAATAGCAGCAGCTCTGAATTCCCCTGTGTGGCTGTTTCCATTGCCCGCTGATCTCTCGGTAGTCATTTGAGGAGGGGGCTATTCTGCAGGCCCTTGGACTCTCGCCCTGAGGCCTTGCGCTAAATGCACCCTTCCTGGCAGGTGCCCAATGGTCTGAAGCGCCCATGCTGGTCCTGACTGAAGCGGCCAAAGAGAACCTCCCCTGAAGTAGCATTTGAAATGGCAGGTTGTGAACAAACTAGATGGTGTCTGAGCATCTGTATGTCCTCCCAAAGAATGTTTTCCCTTCAAGGAAAAAAGGACAAAATAGGGATCCAGTTTACCAGACCCACCACCCACTTTTTAAAGGCAACAGCTTACCAGAACAGAGAGATTCACTGTCCCCCCTGGCAAAGATGGACAGCTGGCAAGTCTGAATTCAGAACTAGGCATAACATCACTTACGGGGAAAATCGGGTAGAGGGAGGCTCGAAGAAAACAAATGGTTCAAATTCAGTATTGAGTGTAGATGTGATCGCACTGATCAGGTACTCCCCTGGCCTGTAATAATTAAATGATTCGTTCCGATCACTTCTCAGATTCAAAGGGCATTTTGTCTTCAGCATCCCACAGGGAAGGTGGGGCAGCAGCAGGATGAGCAGCAGCAGCAGCATGCTGGAAATGTGAGCGACAATCTCCTTCTGTTTCTTGTGTGTGTGCAGGCATGCACATACACGCCAGTGACCGGGCTCAGGAACAACTAACTGGAAGCTGAGCCCTCTCACAGCTGCAGTGACTGCACAAATAAAAAAGATGCAGTCTGGCAGGGCCTCAGCTCTGAAGCCGTCATAATATGTACAGGTGCAAATGTGGAAATAATAACTATGGTTTAAATGGAAATACAAATCATCTGACCATAGTGGAGAGACTGAGTAGGTGACCTGTGTTCCTGCTCAGTTTGCTGTCCAGGGCCTATTGCTAGACATCTTCCAGGCCCCTGTGTCCTCTCCCTCCTTGCTGTTCTTTATTTTTAATCCAGAGGTGGACTGGACAGCTCATCGGAGAGAGAGAGAACACCTTCAAATGCAGGACTGTCCTCTGCTAGCTCTCCAAAATAGAGGATTGTCCTCTGTAATGGAAGGCATTTGGCCACCCAAGAAGGGGATGATATGGAACCTCACACTGGAGCAGTCCCTGCCTTCCCTGCATCTCCCCCAGGCTCTCAGAGGCTTAGGAGCTATATATGCACCAGTTTTTCAGCCTTCATATATGAGGAGGGCAAGCGTTGCTCTTGATTTGAGGTTTCTTGCATTGTTTTCAAAAGTGGCCTTTGGAAATCAAAATCCCTTGAGCTTTGGTGAGCAGTAGAATAAATAGCCATGATTTCTATAATTATAAGGCAGCGAGAATCACTCCTGCAACTTTGTTCATGCTTTGTGGCTCCATGCGCAGGTGCTCATCTGAAGAATACATGTTCCCATGACTCACCAGTGTAGTTCCATTTCATGGGTCAGTGACAGAGTAGTTCAACCAAGTCTGAATGACCTTAGGCACATAATTGTGTACTTTGCAACCAACCATTTCTGATCATCTCTCTCCTTGGTTCATGAATACAGACACTCAACTGGAGACAGAACTTGCTTTAGTTCTTTGGCTTATGTTGAGATTGGTCTGACTAACACCTGGACCACTTGGCGGGCACTAACTTGGTGTTTAAGGAGTTTCAAGGGGATCAGGGAAACAGGGCCTATCCTTCTCCATACACACAAGCTGCAAGTCAGGATTCCCATGTGTCCAGGATATGAGAGGTGGTGGCAATATTTCACTGACCCTGAATGAAGAAACAAATTCCTGATGTAGAAAGGGCTACAACATCCAAGAAAACTGAACAGTGATTAACTAGCTCTTGTAACTCCATTGGTTGTGCTTGTGCTCCATGAGGAGGAGGAGAGGAGGAGGAGGAGGAATTGTCCGAGTATTCTGTCATGATTAATTCTGTCTATTTAACACATTTACATAGTATTGACTTTCCAAGGAACTGCAAGACATCCCACAATGCCATGCAAATTAGTAGAAAAATATGTGGATTGAGTAGCAAACAGAAATGATCTTAAAGAGAAGGGATAAAAAAGTCTCTGCACTAAAGTTATGCAGGAGAAATATTAGCAAAATGGGAACTCACCTCTAATATAGGGATGTACGAATGTCACTTACCGTTTCATTTTGTGGCATCCGTGGGGGGGGGAGGCACTCCGTCCCTCCCCCCGAAATCCTCAATGGCTGGCTCCACTCTGCGGTGACTCCGCGGAGCCACTGTCTGGGGCCACCCGCAGCGACATCCAGCTGCTGCTGGGATGCACAGGGACGTAAATGGCAAATGGCAAATCCAGCCGCTGCTGGGATGCGCAAACGCAGCCGCCATTCGCAAAGCACTGGCGAACGGCAGCAGGTAAGCTCCGTTCCGCGCACATTTTGCAGGGTAGTGGGGTGGGGGGCTTCACTCCCCCTTGGATTCCAGGGGGCTGAATGCCCTGGCATTTGGCCTCCCTGAAATGTGTGGTGAAATTCTCCGCCATCCCTACTCTCATAATGAAAAGTAATTAGTCCTAAGACTCAGAATGAGCAAGGCATCTTTTCAGAACATTTTTAGCATCCTTATGATGAGCCAAATCCCATTTCTGCTGCATGTAAAGAAGGACTTTAAAAAGATCTGGGTGCAGATGTATTCATTGCAGAAATTGGTTCTTTCACAATTATGTGTGGAAAGAGGGCTACAAAAATCCATCAATTTCACATTCATCGTTTTAATATTGGAGCATGCAAAATGGGTCCAGTGACACCAGAAATCCAGTAAAATCAGTTCGTATTACTATTAGGCTTCAGCATTTGGTTTGGATAAATCCGGGGCCAGCACACGCTGCTTCAGAGGTATCTGGGGCTCTCCCAAACTAAACCAGGCATCTAAAATCTAATTGGGCTTATCCCAGAATTTGGGGAGCCTCAGAGAGAAATGACATTTTCTTGAGACTCAGAACGAGCAAGGCATTTTTCAGAATAATTTTAGCATCCTTACGAAGAGCCAAATTCCATTTCTGCTATAGGCAAAGGTGGACTTTGTAAAAATGTGTGTGCAGATGTATCAGCTGCAAAATATTCTTTCACAAAAATGTGTGGAAGAAGGGCTACAAAACCCCAATGATATCACTTTGATAGTTTTAATATTAGAGCAGGTTTCACTGGCCCAGTGACACCAGAAATCCAGTAACATCCGTTCATATAAGGCTTGTGCATTTGGTTTGAATGAATCCAGAGCCAACTCAGACTGCCTTGGAGGTATCTGGGGCTCTCTCAAAGTGAAGCAAGTGTCCTCTGAGGCATCACAAATTGAATTGGACTCATCCAAGAATTTGGGGGAGCCTCAGAGTTCCCAGAAACCTCTCACAGACATAGACCATCTCTTTAAATGAATGAATGCATTTTATTATGGTCACAGACCAGCAAAATCAGTATAAAACATATAAAACACAGTTAAAACTAGCACAGTAACAAAATACAATTTCAGAGGTTCCTTTTTTCAAGAAAGCAAAGTCATTTTTTTCCCTAGTTTGCACTGAAGTCATAGAAAAACCTGGCAACCCTTCCAGTGACCCAAGAAGAAACATCCCTTCAGCAAATGGATACCCAAGTGGTGGAGATATTTCCTGGGAAGGCTCTTAATAGTGGGGAAATTAGCTTTTCTCTGCATTCCCTATGGAGGTCACAATATAAGAGAACGTGTTCAACTGATACTGTTACTGCAGCACCACCAATACACTAACCAGGATCTTACTAAACTATCCATTTAATACTGCCGTTGGCAGCACATTAAAATGGGCAAGCATATATGTGCTTCTATACTTTGGAATAGTTAATGTATACAGATATGGGGTTGCATTGATTCCATAAGTCCTTAAATCATTATATTTAGTATAGAGTAATGGAGAGTAGATTTTCTTTGCAACAGTTCTCAAATATTGTAGATGTAAATCTGATAGTGTTTGAGCAAGGAGAAATTGGGCCTTCTCAAGCCCATAATTGCCCACACCTTCCACAGAGGAGCCTAGCCAATGTAATTTCTTCTCCATCGCTCTCATCCAGCAGGTAACAAAAGACTCTGGAAGCACTAAGGAGAGATAGCTACCAGGAACTGCTAAAAACATAAACATAACCACCACTTAAAGGGATCAATCCATGCCTTGCATTAAACTGATTGGATATCTGCTTCCAGTTGGATTGCTGCATTTCCCACACAAGAAGGAAGGCCCAATAGCATCCTAAGAAATACAGGCTGGACCCTTTCCAATTGGGAATTAAATCCCCAAATCCAAATAGGGATACCATAAGTGAGTTGGCCAGAGTCTTAGCTTTGTAAATAGGAATTGCAGAGGGAATGAATTGGCCACCATGCATAAAGAAAGATCTTAAGATGAGCTGCTGGCTAAGGTTTGCTGAATCAATGGCCTGCCTATGTTGTTCAGACCAGAGTCCAGTGCTCTGCAGATGTTAGCCTAAGTATTTCATATGAAAGACTTGCTTAATGATATTACCATGTGAAGTCCATTTATATTATTTAAGGGCTTTTGAGAACACTAAAACTTTAGCCTTGCTGTAATGGATAGTCAAACTATTCTCGGAGCAATAAGTCCCAAATGCAGACAATAAGCAATTTAACCCATGTGGAGAGTGACAGCAGCACAGCGTCATCCACATACAAAAGGAGAGGTATCTGTGTTGGACAGTATGGAAGCATGGGAGCCAACATTACGGACATAAGAGGCCAAATCGTTTAAAAATATATTGAAAAGAAAAGGGGCCAAAAAGCTTCCCACCAGGAACTGAGGGAGATTTCTCTGCCAAGTGAGCTTACCCACAACAATGATCTAAAGTTGGCTTTGTTGTTGTTCAGCCATTAAGTCGTGTCCGACTCTTCGTGACCCCATGGACCATAGCACACCAGGCCTTCCTGTCCTCTGCTCTCCCTGGAGTGTGCTCAAGTTCATATTCATTGCATCGGTGATGCTATCTAGCCATCTCATCCTCTGCTGTCCCCTTCTCCTTTTGCCTTCCATCTTTCCCAGCATCAGTGACTTTTCCAGTGACTTTTCTCTTTGCATTTGGTGGCCAAAATATTTGAGCTTCAGCTTCAGTATCTGTCCTGTCAATGAGCAGTCAGGGTTGATTTCCTTTAGGAATGACTGATTTGACCTCCTTGCAGTCCAGGGGACTTGTAAGAGTCTTCTCCAGCACCACGGTTCGAAAACATCAATTCTTCGGTGCTCCGCTTTCCTTATAGTCCAGCTCTCACAGCCATACATTACTACTGGGAAAACCATAGCTTTGATTATGCAGACCTTTGTCAGCAAGGTGATGTCTCTGCTTCTTACTATGCTGTCTAGGTTTGCCATAGCTTTCCTCCCAAGGAGCAGGCGTCTTTTAATTTCATGGCTACAGTCACCGCCTGCGGTGATCTTGGAGCCCAAGAAAATGAAATCTGTCATTGCTTCCATTTCTTCCCCTTTCATATGCCAGGAAGTGATGGGGCCAGATGCCATGATCTTCATTTTTTTTAATGTTGAGTTTCAAACCAGCTTTTGCACTCTCCTCTTTCACCCTCAACAAGAGGCTCTTTAGATCCTCTTAACCTTCTGCCATTAGGGTGGTAACGTCTGCATATCTGAGGTTGTTGGTAATTCTCCCTGCAGTCTTAATTCTGACCTGTGATTCATCCAACCCGGCATTTCTCATGATGGTACTCTGCATATAAGTAAAATAAGCAGGTGACAATATGCAACCTTGTCATACTTCTTTCCCAATTTTGAACCAATCAGTTGTTCCATGTCCGGTTCTTACTGTTGTTTCTTGACCCTCGTACAGGTTTCTCAGGAGACAGGTCAGGTGGTCTGGTACTCCCATCACTTTAAGAGTTTGCCACAGTTTGTTGTGATCCACACAATCCAAGGCTTTAGCATAGTCAATGAAGCAGAAATAGATGTTTTTTTCTGGAATTCTCTTGCTTTCTCCATGATCTACCGAATGTTGGCAATTTGATCTCTCATTCCTCTGCCTCTTTGGAACCCAGCTTGTACTTCCGGTAGTTCTTGGTTCACATACTGCTGAAGCCTACCTTGTAGAATTTTGAGCTTAACTTTGCTGGCATGTGAAATAAGCGCAATTGTATGGTAGTTTGAACACTCTTTGGCATTGCCCTTCTTTGGAAATGGAATGTAAACTGACCTTTTCCAGTCTTGTGGCCACTGTTGAGTATTCCCATTGTGAGCGGAGATGGGTCAAAGAAGACGCAGACAACAAGCTTGTGTTGAAAATTGCGCCACATTTTTTGAAATATTTGCAAAGGGATAACTAGGACAGGCATCTAACTGTGTCAGCGGCTAGCTGACACTTCTTGGGCGAAAACACACCCAGCCTGAGGGGTAGCGGTGATCTCGCCATCCCTCCGGACTGCCCCTTCTGTGGGACATAGACCTTCCGTTGTCACCCCCAACCTGGTGCCGCACAACACCTGGGTGAGTGAGTAGGGTTGGTCTCCCAGGCAACCCTTATCCCCCCGCCGAGCCGCACAACCCATTCGGGGGGCCTCAGGTCTCACCTGTCACCATAAGATGCCTCTGCGTGCACACCATCCCTACTCCCTTTCCTGTTTTGCCCGTCCTAGCCGCCACAGGAGTCACAAGCCTAGAGCTTGTGAAACTCCCCCCACCTGTGCAGACGAACTTCCCGCAGGCCCCTTTGAAGATCGGCCAAAAATAATTCGTTGCCTATGTCTGACAGGTGGATGCTGTCCTGCCTGTAAAGCTCCCTCCTAGTCCAATGGATTCCTTGGTGGTTGATGCAACCGTCACCATGCTCTGACAACCCACGTGCCAGTTCTCTGATCACCTTGCACCGGGCCCGTTCCATGGCCGCATTGCTCTGCGCCCTCCACATGATTCTCAGGAGCATTGAGGACCATAATATGGTCACCCCCGGCCAGCGATGTCGGATCGTCTGCAGATCGAGCCAATGCCTGCTCAATCAAGCCCTTTCCAGGCTTGTAGTCCAGGTCCTTCCCTCCTAGGTGCAACACCAGGACCTGTGGAGGGAAGCTGACCAAACCTCGTTGAAAGAGTGTGTGGAGAAGACCGTCCCATCGCATACCCCGTCGGCCCAGCCATTGTATCGCCACCTGTTGGGGAAACTGCAGCTGGGATCCGAAGGCCGACGTAGAAGCTCTGCGGGCAGCCCAAAAAACCATACTGTGCCCTCAAATGAGCACCCGTACCGGCGTCGGTCGAATCCCATCTAAATAAAACATTGGGGAAGGCGAAGAGAATCATCATGAAGCATCAGGCAACTTGCGAATGTAAGAACGGTAGGCCCTGGAGCGCCATCTCCCTACCGCCTTCACTTGCTTGGAAGAAAAACCTATGGCAGCTCCATAGAGGCCGCCCCAAGACGGAATGAGTGAGTCCCGAAACGATAATGCCCCAGACCCAGTGTGGTCAAGGCTAACTTAGTGACTGCCCAAAATTGGAACTTTGTCAGTGGTGAACCGTCAGCATGGCAAAATAGGGGACCCTCCTTCGCCCTGCAATTCTCAATGAAAGCCTGCAAGGCCCTGACAGGGCATAACTCATCAGCCTGGGCCTGGTTAAGGGTCACCAATGCTCCCTTGCCTGACTGATCGGTTTTTGAACGTTGAATATGGAGGTGAATCAGGCTAGAATGGATCAGGATATCAGAATACCTCAAGGCCCTCCCGGTGGTGTTGGATTTGGATGCCCAGACCAGTTCTGAAATCCTAACGGCCCCAAAAAAGGCTGTTAAGGCTGCCGCGTGAAAGAGGGAGGCTTCGTATGGAGAAGAGCAAATGGAGGGCCACAATGCCCAAAGCCCTATACGAATAACTGGCGACAAAGGATGTCTGGAGTCTGGCGGGGCGGGAGACATCCGTGCACAGCCTTGCACAGCCTTCCTAATTCGGAAATCTGAGGTGGAGTCCTCCACTCCTCGCACTTTGGCCCAGAAGGCCAAAGAGGCGAGCTTCCCCGAAATTGTCCTAGCGGACAGTCCCTTGTTATGCAGATGTACACAGAATTGTAACAAGTGGTCTACAGGTAAGGGCCACACATCTTGCAACTGAAGTCCACACCTGAAGGCGCTAAACTCCTTACCTGCTCTCTCGTAGGCAGCTCTAGTGCTGGGGGCTATAGAATTCAGGATAGCGTGTTCGACTTGAGAGCGCCAATCTCCCACAGTTTCTCTGGCATGGGGTCTGCCAGCGGATGTGCCCACGGAGCCAACGCACGGAACCGGTTGATCTGGTTTCATGACAAAGCATCGGCTACAGGGTTCCCCAGACCCGGCACGTGGTGGGCGCGGAACCAGATGTTGTGGCATAGGCATTGGAAGGTAAATGCTCTAACTAACTCCATGACACTTTGGTTTCTGGAGGATAATGTGTTAATGACGTGCACTACAGCCAAATTGTCGCACCAAAAAAGAGCGACAGAGTTGGCCATCAGGTCTGCCCAAATATGTACAGCCACGTAAATGGGGAAGAATTCCAGGAAGGTGAGGTCACGACAGATACTGCCAGCAGCCCAGCTCTCCGGCCACTGCCCTAGGCACCACCGGTCTCGCCAAATTAGCCCAAAACCAAAGGTGCCAGCCGCGTCCGAATGGATCTGCATGTCGGCTCGTAGAAGTAACTCACGCCTCCAAAAGGAGATGCCGTTAAAGTCTCTCAGAAATTTAAGCCATACCCGCAGGTCCATGCGCATAGCGGCGGTGAAACTGGTGCGATGATGCGGGAGTCGAAGACCCTGCATTGCCCAGCAGAGCCGTTGCAGGAATGCGTGGCCGGGGGCCACCACCCTACAAGCGAAGTTCAAATGGCCAACGACCTCTTGGAGGGCTCTAAGGGAGACTTTACGAAGGTGCAAGATGGATTGGAGCTTATTCCTAAGTACCAGCAATTTATCGTGAGGGAGACGAGAACACTGTGCGAGGGTATCGAGCTCGATCCCTAAGAACGTCAAAGTAACAGCTGGGCCCTCTGTCTTCTCGTGTGCCAAAGGGACACCTAAATCTGAGGAAAGGGATATGAATGCCTGAATCAGGTCAGAGCATTGACTGCTGTCCCCGGGTCCAGCAAACAGGAAGTCATCCAAATAGTGGACCACATCGCCGCAGCCCGTCTTATCCCGTATGGCCCATTCCAGAAAGGTACTAAACATTTCAAACATGGCGCAAGAGATGGAGCATCCCATAGGGAGGGCGCGGTCGATGTAAAATTTGTCCTGGAAGGAGAATCTCAGCAAATCAAAATCCAAAGGATTGATAGGCAAAATGCGAAAAGTGGATTTGATATCACACTTGCCCATCAATGCCCCGTGGCCCAGGGCTCTTATCATGGCTACCGCAGTGTCAAAGGATGTATAACACACAGAACATATGGAATCTGGGATTTCATCGTTAACCGACTGGCCCTTGGGGAAAGAGAGGTCATGAATAGGGATGGCGGAGAATTTCTCCCCGAAACTTCGGGGGGCCGAGCGCCAACGTGTTCGGCCCCCCGAACAAGTTTTGGTGAGAAATCCTCCGCACCCCCCCCGCACCCCCCCCGGGACGGGACTTACCTTCCCTGAATGTCCCTCCCGGCGGCAGGTCCGGCTGGCGGTTCATCCGGTGTTCGAGCGGGGCGGGAGCGGCAGCCGGTCTTTCGACCGGCTGCCGCCCCCGCCATTGCAATGAAAGAAAAAAAAAATGTCCCCTGATAGGCTACGTGACGATTCACGTAGCCTATCACGGCTAGATTTGCCAAGTCAGCTGTGATAGGCTACGTGAATCGTCACGTAGCCTATCCCGGGTGACTTAAAAAAAAAAAAGTGTGTACGGATAATGGCGGCCCCCATAGGGAGCCGCCATTCCCGTTCCTTATTTGGTGGCTGTCGTCTACATAAATGTTTACGTAGACTACGGCGAAAATAAGGGCAACGCTATTTTTTTTTTTTAAAGTCACCCGTGATAGGCTACGTGACGATTCACGTAGCCTATCACGGCTGACTTTGCAGATCTAGCCGTGATAGGCTACGTGAATCGTCACGTAGCCTATCAGGGGGCGTTTTTTTTTTTTTTTACTTTCGCGTTCGCGGCCGGGCGAGGCGACGCGCCGCCTCCCCGGCCTGAATTTCGGCCGGGCGAGGCGGGAAGCCTCCTCCCCGGCCTGAATTTCAGCCGGGCGAGGCGGGAAGCCTCCTCCCCCCGGCCTGAACTTCGCGGGGGGAGCAGCGAAGCGCTCCCCCCCACCGCGAACGGCCTTCGACGACAGGTAAGCGACTTTCGTCCACCCCTAGTCATGAATTAACCTGAACTCACCGGGCGATTTCTTGGGGATAATTCCCAAAGGGGAAATCTGCAGGTTGGGTAGCGGGGGTGAGGAAAAGGGGCCGATGACCCGACCTGACTGAATTTCTTTGTTAATTTTATCTTGCACCAAGCACCGCATGCTAAGAACAGACCGGTGGTTACCGGTCAAATATGGCTTGTGCAGACCCATAAAGGGGATCCTGAAACCCAGTGTGAAGCTGCGTTCCAAGTAGATCGCTGCCCAACAATTTGGGTAATGCCTTAGAAGTTGAAGGACTGGAAGAATCTTAACTGGGCTGGGGCTCTTTGTGAGGGAGAGGATGCCCACCTCCCTGTTTTCTTCCACCACGGCCATCCCTTGGGGGACCTCTCCAACCCCTGGCTCTCGGGCAGGAGGAGCAGGAGTGTTGACCGCCACAAAGGGAGCACTCATGCCAGAAGTGGCATGGGTTTTGGGAGCAGGAACCTTTGGAGCTGAACTCCCAGCACAGCCAGCGGTGTTGAACCCCTGGACCAGCAATAGGCCTAGCGGATATTGCGGGCGACAGCTTGGCCAGGATGTGGCCACTGTAGGACCTGTCGCCGAAGCCTGGCCTAGAAGGGGTCATGAATTGGAGCCAAAGGTCCCGGTCCTTCAGATCCCAGAGTATGGAGGGGTCAATGTCGGCCCTCCTTCGAAAGGCCTCATCATAGGCCAGCCATGCACTCCCTTCATATTCGGTGTAAGCCCTGTATATTATGTCGAGGTATTTGGTGAGAACCCAAGCCCTCTCAGGGAATCTCTGTTGGAGGATGCCAGTGTAAATTAAAAAACCTGGCAACCAGTTCGCCCAGGTGAGAGGCACCTTGCGGGCTTTGCTGCACTCAGGATCTCGGTCACGGGTCCTATCTTTATCGCTGGGTTCGGGCTCGCGAAAGAGCAGGGCAAAGACATCGGTAAATTCACCCTGCAAAATCTTTTCTCTGGTAGCAATGGTTAAGTGAAAACCAATAGGGGAGGAAGTAGCACCAGTGGGCATAGATCCTCGACTCAGGTTGGCGCATGGGTCAACTGAGGACAACTGTGGGGCTAGCAGAGGAGGAGATAGGAAAGCCAGGGGGTCCTGAACCGAACTGGCGGGCCCCTGCCAAACACTGGTGGAGGCGACGTTAAGTGGATGAGGCTGGAGCAGTGGCGGGACCAACGTGGTGGCATCTCCTGCTAAGGGGAATGAAGCGCCAGGCCCCACTGAATTAGGTGGGCTGGCCACCGGAGCAGTTGAACTGGGAGTTGAGGCTGAGGCAATGGGCTAGGGAGTACTAACTGGGGAGGCTGAAGTAACTGAAGGAAGTGAGAGAGGGGGGACTGGGCCACCCTGAAGGGTAAACCACGGCAACCAACCCCATGGGGTGATTTGCCCCATGCCCGGCCAGGCAAATTGAGGTGCCAAAGAAGTCTCACCTGTATCAATCGTGGGCGTGCTCTGATCCCTAGCTGGAAAAACCGACGTTGCTGCTTGTGCGCCCAGGGAAGATGAGGCCACAGAAGGGAGGAGCTCCACTGAAGGCGGTGCGCCTTCTGGAAGAGCCGAGGAAGAGGAGGTGGATGCCTCAATAGCATCCAGGCGAGCTGAAATGGAAAGGAGCAACGAGCGTTGGGTCTGCTGCCGCGTTTGCTTAGGCTAGACCACTGAGGGTTTTGGGGGCCTGGCTGGGGGAGGGAGAGGGATCCCCGAGGAATGCTCAGCAGCTTCCAGATGAGAAAGAATTGATGTCAGTACCGGGTCTGAGTCCTCATCAGACTCAGAATCAGGCCTTGGCGGCGGTCTTTTGGGGAGGGGGGAGGGGGAAGGGGCCCTCCCCTTCCCCTTCTTACCACCTTGGCCCTTCTTGGGAGGCATGATGCAAAAGGTGAGTTAAGCTTAGCTGTTATCGGAGACTTAAGTAAGCAAGTGGGCACCCCGGGCAACAGGCAGCTACCTCACAATATTCACGATCAGCGGATACAAGTTTCAGACCGAGAGATTAAAGCTCAAGAGGCGCAGCAAAGATTTTTTTTTTATAATCAGCGGTGATGGAGACGCGCTTGAGCGCGGGCGCCCTCAGGTGAGGGCGCCCTGGCTTGGGAGGTGCCAAACAGGCAGCCGCGGCTGCTTCACAATTTAATTAATTAAATGTTTAATTAATTTTTTTTGGGGGGGGAGATGCCAATAGGAAAAAGAACTAAGGCACTGGGGGTAAAACACCCAGCCTCTGGCTCTGCAGCCAGACTCCCCTCCCCACCAGGCCGTCTCAACTGTCGAGCTGGGGGGGGGGAGGCAGGCACACAGCTGCCGAGACTGCTGGAGCCGGCAAACACCGGTGCTGTGCTCAACGTGCACTGCCGCCGCCCCTCGCCGGCACCAACACCTCCAAGGCCGCAGCAAGGCAAGCGCAAGGCCACGGACGGCGGAGGCTGGCGGAAGGTGAGCTCGGAGGAGGCCGGCGGTCTAATAGACAGGCTGGCCGGCAGGCGGGCCAAGAGCCGGCTGGCCAGCTGGCCGGCCAGCAGACAAACAAACGGGTGGGCGACCGAGCGAGAGGGCAACCGAGAGAGAGGGCGGGCAGGCGACTGAGCGGGCGGGCGGGCAAATGAGCGAGGGGGCGGGTGAGCGAGCGAGCGAGCGGGCGGGCGAGGTGAGTGGGGGGGAACAAACGGCCCAACAAGCAGGCAGGCGGGCGTGCGCCGCCCCACCCGGACCCCCAGGAAGAAGGAGTTAGGCGCCTCACCCGGGCGTGCACACCAGGAGCCGCAGCCAGCGCTCACGCAGGCAGTAACGGCCGGCTGCGGAGAGGAGAGGTCTTGAGCTCGAGCACCACTGCCATGCCGCCGGCCAACCTGGGGCTGCGGACGGCGCTCGAGCAGAAGAGCCGGCAAGGAGGGAGGGAAGGGGGGGGGGTGGACACGATATCACCCAGCAGTGTTGGCTCTCCCGACGGCCAGCAGGCGCCGTCCCAGAGGGAGCGGCGCCGGAGCGCACGAGACCCACCGCGAGTGTCGGCAACTTGATAGCCGCGCGTGAAGAGAAGCTTTGGTGCGCAGAAGCACGCTGAGTCCAGGTGGCTGGAACGACTACAACGAAGCCGGTCTCCAGCAGGCAAGAATCCCTCGTGGAATCCAGGCGAGTCTTTAGCTCTCAATAGCTGTGTCGCGCCAAAGAGCTGAGATAGGGAGGGGGGTCAAGTTTAAGACAGCTCGGCCTGCTCCTCCCCGACTGGTGGTGCGACTGGGGTGCACCAATCAGAGGCCCATATGTCTTATCACCCCACCCACCCGCAATGGCCCCCCCTTTCAGCCAGACAAGCTGGCGCCGGGTAGGGCATATTTGTTGGCATATTGATTGCAGCACTTTAACAACATCATCTTTTAGGATTTTAAATAGCTCAGCTGGAATACTGTCATCTCCGCTAGCTTTGTTGTTAGTAATGCTTCCCAAGGCCCACTTGACTTCACTCTTTAGGATGTCTGGCTCAAATTCCGTGACCGCACAATCATGGCTAAGTTGGCTTTACACCCAATCTGTTCCTCAGCTATTATACTAATATCCTCCATCCAAGTTAATAGCTTAGGTTTAA
The DNA here is from genome assembly GCF_057233095.1 of Heloderma suspectum. Classification (NCBI taxonomy): domain Eukaryota; kingdom Metazoa; phylum Chordata; class Lepidosauria; order Squamata; family Helodermatidae; genus Heloderma; species Heloderma suspectum. The sequence continues at coordinate 353,062,538 of NC_139459.1, read as the reverse complement.
GACACCTCACATATAGTTTAGCAACAACTGAGGGGAGACTAACGGTATGGTAGTTACCTGGATTCATCCTGTCACCTTTCTTGAAAATAGGAAGTATAACTGCTTTACTCCAAATACTGGGGAGCTTTCTGCAGTTATGGATGAAAGTAAATAAAGATGAAAGTAAGGGATCCTGCCATTCTGATTGAGATTTTAAATTAAGGGAGGGGGGGATAGAATCTCAGCCAGGAACTTTACCAGATTTAAGTTCAGCAATCAAATCAATAGTTTCACTAGCAGTAACAGATGGCCATTCTGGAGTGTCAGAGGTAGGGATGGCGGAGAATTTCTCCCCGAAACTTCGGGGGGACGAGTGCCAACGTGTTCGGCCCCCCGAACAAGTTTCGGGGAGAAATCCTCCACACACCCCCGCACCCCCCCCGGGATGGGACTTACCTTCGCTGAATGTCCCTCCCAGCGGCGGGTCCGGCCGGTGGTTCGGCAGGTGTTCGTGCGGGGCGGGAGCGGCAGGCGGTCTTTCGACCGGCTGCTGCCGCCGCCATTCCAAGAAAAGAAAAAAAAAAGCCCCCGATAGGCTACGTGACGATTAACGTAGCCTATCACGGCTAGATTTGCAAAGTCAGCCGTGATAGGCTATGTAAATCGTCATGTAGCCAATCACGGGTGACTTAAAAAAAAAAAAAAACGCGTACGGATAATGGAGGCCCCCATAGGGAGCCGCCATTCCCGTTCCTTATTTGGTCGCTGTAGTCTACATAACGATTTACGTAGACTACGGCGAAAATAAGGGCAACACAAATAGCGTTGCCCTTATATTCGCCGTAGTCTACGTAAAGATTTACGTACACTACAGCGACCAAATAAGGAACGCGAATGGCGGCTCCCTATGGGGGCCGCCATTAGCGTACGCGCTTTTTTTTTTTTTTTTAAGTCACCCGTGATAGGCTACGTGACGATTAACGTAGCCTATCACGGCTGACTTTGCAGATCTAGCCATGATAGGCTACGTTAATCGTCACATAGCCTATCACGGGGGCATTTTTTTTAAAAAAAAAAACACTTTGGAGTTCGCGGCCAGGCGAGGCGGGAAGCCTCCACCCCGGCCTGAATTTCGGCCGGGCGAGGCGGGAAGCCTCCCCCCCCGGCCTGAACTTTGCGGGGGGAGCAGCGAAGCGCCTCCCCCTCACCGCGAACAACCTTTGAGGACAGGTAAGTGACTTTCGTCCACCCCTAGTCAGAGGACACTTTAAAACTATGGGCTTCATCACACAGATCTTTTATCCTGCAATTGAGATGGCTCCTTTACGGAACTTTGCAGGCTCTTTACATCACACTGTGATCATCCTGCACTAAAGACCCTTTGTTCCATTTTTAAGTAGACTGCTGATAGAGAGCTATCAAATTACCCCATTGTGTTCCAGTTGAGTTTCCTCCATGCAAAGAGTTAAAGCAGGAAGAAGTGGAGTGAGATCAATGAAAGAGAATGGAGGACTCCGCTAGTAGGGATTCTCTAGTAGGGATGGCGGAGAATTTCTCCCCGAATCTTCGGGGGGCTGAGAGCCAACGCATTCAGCCCCCCGAAATTGCCGGTGAAATTCTCCACACACCCCGCACCCCCCCCCGGGATGGGACTTACCTTTGGCGAATGTCCCTTCCGGTGCTGTGTCCCAGCGGCAGTTCGTCAGCCTTTCGTCCGGGCGGGGACAGCAGCCGGTCTTCCGACCGGCTGCTGCCGCTGCCATTACAAAGTGTAAAAAAACCCCAAAAGCCCGTGATAGGCTACGGAACGATTAACGTAGCCTATCAGGGCTAGATTTCCAAAGTCAGCCGTGATAGGCTACGTTAATCGTTACGTAGCCTATCACGGGGTTATTTTTTTTTCTACACTTTGTTGCGCGGCCGGGGAGACGGGACGCTTCTCCCCGGCCTGAATTTTGGCCGGGCGAGGCGGGAAGCCTCCCCCCCTGGCCTGAGTTTCGGCTGGGTGAGGAGGGACGCCTCCCACCCCACCTGAACTTCGGGGGGAGAAGCGAAGAGCCTCCCCCCCACCGCGAAGCCAAGCTGCGAAATGGTAAGTGACTTTCATATATCCCTACTCTCTAGGATGTCCTGCTCAAATTCCGTGACCGCACGATCATGACTAAGTTGGCTTTACACCCAATCGGTTCCTCAGCTATTATACTAATATCCTCCATCCAAGTTAATAGCTTACGTTTAAGACACATCACATATAGTTTAGCAATAACTGAGGGGAGACTAACGGTATGGTAGTTGCCTGGATTCATCCTGTCACCTTTCTTGAAAATAGGAACTATAACCGCTTTACTCCAAATATCGGGGATCTTTCTGCAGTTATGGATGAAAGTAAATAAAGATGAAAGTAAGGGATTCCACCATTCTGATTTAGATTTTAAATTAAGGGAGGGCAGGGATAGAATCTCAGCCAGGAACTTTACCAGATTTAAGTTCAGCAATCAAATCAATAATTTCACTAGCAGTAACAGATGGCCATTCTGGAGTGTCAGAGGACACTTTGAAACTATGGGCTTCATCACACAGATCTTTTATCCTGCAATTGAGATGGCTCCTTTACGGAACTTTGCAGGCTCTTTACATGACACTGTGATCATCCTGCACTAAAGACCCTTTGTTCCATTTTTAAGTAGACTGCTGATAGAGAGCTATCAAATTACCCCATTGTGTTCCACTTGAGTTTCCTCCCTGCAAAGAGTTAAAGCGGGAAGAAGTGGAGTGAGATCAATGAAAGAGAATGGACGACTCTGCTACGAGGAGAAGAAGGGGGAAGGGAAGGGTGGAGGAAGCCCGTGTAAAGGGAGTCAGTCATGATCCTGCATTTAAAACAGAAACAGAAAGCCCCGTTTTAAATGCAGGATTTTAGTCTAGTGTAGAAATGCCCTAAGCAAAGAGAACTTGTCAGGATCCTGAAGAATTGCAGAAAAATGTCTTTCCCACTCATAATTGGAAAAATAGCTGGCAGGATGTTCTTGGTGTTCCAACAGGGCCCCCGAAACAAGCCACCAAAGGAATTTGCTATCTCTCTTTTGTGTTGCACATATTAGTAGTTTCGATTTCTCTCTCTCTTTCTCTCTTTTCTTCTGACTGATAGGTGCTTGATATCCTCATTTCAATTGATATTACTCTTCAGGCAAACATTTAGCTCCTTTATTCTGGTACAAAGTGTAACCCTGAGTAATCTGACTCTTAAGTAGCATACAGTCATGGTCAAACCACCTTCTGTTCTGTTCCTGTAATATTTATCACCAGTCAAGGAATTATCTACCTCTAAAGTCACCAACAGAGGTATGTCTCTTCTGGTCCTTCATAGTCTCCATCTAGACCACCCCCTCAGCAGAAGAAAATGGAAAGGTGTCATACTAAGAGCATACAGCCGTTAAAAAAGAAAGAGTTTAAAATAAATTAAAATTCATAAAAATAGTTTTTTTAAAAAAACAATGACATTAAAACAACAACAATAAAATTCATTTTTAAAAAAACAAGCAAGTAAACTAAAAGGATAAGTCAGTAATATTTCTGCTTTAAGATTGTTTCTGTGAGCATCAGAGAACTAAAAAAGGATATTTTGGCCTTATCTGCTCTAAAACTATAAAAACGCAACAATATTATTCTAACTGAAAAAGTAAAATATGTTAAAAACATATATTAAGGTAGGTTTGAAGTTGTAGCTCCCTGCATAGCAGCTCCACCAGTCCACCATAACGTATTGCAGAGTAACTCTAACATCCAATTTGCTGGAACAGAACATTGGTGAGACCAAGTCCCATGGAATGTCCTTCAGATGTTTCACGATGGGTCGTCAGGCCACAGTATGTTCCAATGTAATGGAGGGACTGCTTGTGTTGGAGAAGCCTCCTGGCGTAGGTAGCCTCCTGTGCGACATCAAGTGCGACGCCAAGTGAAATGCAGCCCCGCCTTAAGTACCTGGTGGGCAGGGATAGAGACAACCACAGGCTCAGACTCCTAAGGTGCAGCAGACTCTGGCCACTCCTTCCTCACAGACTCTTCCCAAGCCCCTTCCCCCCAATCTCCTTGAAACTGAAGCATTTCTCCAAGCTCTCCTTGTAAGGACAGGGGCAAGGAAGAGGAGGATGTATTGTTCTGTCACTATCATCTCTCACTTCAAAACAGGGAATAACTTCTCCAGCACTCTCCTTTGCATAACTCGAGAATTACGAAGATAGAAGGGAGCTTGAAGATCATCTAGTCCAACCCCCTGCCCAATCCATCCCCTCAAATGCTGGATACAGCTACAGCATTCTTGCTATACAGAATTCCAGCCTCTACTCAAAAACCTCCAAGAAAGGAGATCCCATCACCTCCCGAAGAAGCCTGTTCCACTGCTCCGCAGTTCTGTAAGGAAGGTTCCCTTCTGCAAGCACCACCTAGAGTTCCCACTCCCACCAGAACAGCACTTATACTTTGCTGATCTCAGGATACCAGTTTTGCATCTTTCATGGCGGTTTCAAGTGTGTGACATGTAAAACTGGGTCTTTAAGAAACGTATAGTCTCCTTTTCTTACTTCATGTGCCCCTGGCAGACCAAAACCAATTTCATGAAAATCCGGATACAACATGAAAGCACTTCTCATACAATTTCCATGTAGATTGGTCCCTGGATTTTCAAACTCTTCTTAATGCTGAAGGTGATGTGGGCCACATGCTCTAACACACACACTCTAAATCAGCCTTCCCCATCCTGGCACCCCGAGATGTACTGGACACCTTTCAGCACCACCCAGACAGCTCTTTGTCAAATTTGCTATTTGCAATTTGCTATTTGTCATGTCTTCTTGCAATGCATTTGGAAAGAAGAGAGATATATTAGAATATAATGCAAATGAAGTTCAGTCCCAAGGCAGGTACATTGGTTTTTATTACCAGCCAGCATGGTGTAGTGGCTAGAGTGCTGGACTGGGAGTCGGGAGATCCAGGTTCTAGCCCCCACTCAGCCATGGAAGCTCACTGGGTGACTTTGGGCCAGTCACATACTCTCCGCCCAACCTACCACGCAGGTTTGTTGTTGTGAGGATAAAATGGAAGAGGAGGACAATTATGTATGCTGCCTTGAGTTCCTTGGAGGAAAAAAGGTGGGATATAAATGTAATAAATAAATAAATAATAAATAAATAAATAAATAAATGTTACCACTATGCTGTACAAAATAAGTGTATTTCACTCATATGCAGTCTTTTGCTTTCATCATTAGATGCTCTTTTTTATTCAGATCTGGCCTCAATACAATAATGTAGCATTTGGGGATGAAGATGCAACCTTGTAATCCCAAACTGGAGGCTAAGATGGAGAAAACCTGCACAGCCACCATGTATTTCCCTTTGGTGCTCAGGTAGGTGGGCACAAAGGACACCCAAACACTGCAAAACACCAACATGCTGAAAGTGATCAGCTTGGCTTCGTTGAATGCCCCAGGCAGCTTCCTGGCTAGGAAAGCCACCATGAAGCAGATGGCAGCTAGAAAGCCCATGTAGCCAAGTGTGATAGAAAACATGATGACAGACCCTTCATTGCATTGCAGGATGATCTGCCCAGGTTGGGAAATCATGTCAGAGTCTGGAAATGGAGGAGAGATTCCCAGCCAGAGAATGCAGATGCCAACTTGAACACTAGAGGAAGACATTACAATTGAGATTGCCAAACTGTTCCCCAGCCATTTCCTCATCCTGCTTCCTGGCTTTGTAGCTAGAAATGCCACGACCACCATAATAGTTTTGGCCAACAAACAAGAGATGGCAGACGAGAAGATGATGCTGAAGGCAGTTTGTCGGAGAAGGCAAGTCACCTTCTGGGGCTGACCAATAAATAGGAAGGAGGACAAGAAGGAAAGCAGCAGGGAGATGAGGAACATGTAGGTGAGGTTGCGGTTGTTGGCTTTGACCATTGGAGTTTCTTGGTATTTAATGAAAATTCCCAAAAGAAGGCTGGTGGTTAGGGACAAGAAAAGGGAAAAGAAGGTGAGGATGATCCCCAACATTCCTGTGTAGGAGAGAAAGTTGATCAGCTTAGGAACACATTGATCTTGGTCCTTGTTTGGATGTTGATCATCTGGACACTTGTTGCAATGGCCCGCATCTGAAGGAGAAGGAGAAGGAGAAGGAGAAGGAGAAGGAGAAGGAGAAGGAGAAGGAGAAGGAGAAGAAGAAGAAGAAGAAGAAGAAGAAGAAGAAGAAGAAGAAGAAGAAGAAGAAGCAAGATTAGCTGCAGCATTACTATAATCCTGGTTTATCTCAGCAGTCTTCCCCTGAAAAGGTTTTGGACTACAATTCCCAGCATTGCTGACCATTGGACATCATGATTTAGACTGATGGCAGTTGATCTCCAGATCATCTGCTGGGAATCAGGTTGGGGAATGCTGGTACACTCGATTTCACGTCATTCTTCATCAGTAGTCTATCACATTCTCTACCACAGGGCTGGACAGGGAATAGATCTCCAGATAATCTGGAATTCCAATCCCAGCTTTCTCTCCATTGGCCATGTTAGCAGAAGCTTCTGGAAGTTGACTTCCAACATTTGGAGATCTACTTTCTGCCCAGCCCTGCCCTATCAGATATGTTAAGGGTGAAAACATAGATGCCATGAGAGGAAGGTGAAACAAGGATGTGGGAGAGCAAAAACTAACAAAATGAATTAGGGTTGAATAGGGGCCAGATTTCAGAATGCCATGCCACAGTATGTGGCGGTGGCCTGTAGTATTAAACAAAGTTTTGATACATTCATGGAGGTCTATCAATACCTTATAATTATGGTGCCTATATGGTGGCCCGCTTCTCTTTTCATTGTGTGCCATATCTTTTTATACTGTAAGCCGTCAGCACTGTCTTTTTTCTGATCAATTGTAGGCCACTCTGGGAGCCTTTTTTTGCAGATGAACAGGATGAAAATAATTTGAGTAAACAAATAATTAATACACATATATATCCTACAGATAGAAAGGCAGTCTGCTTCTGCATACCAGTTGATGATTGTAACAACAGGAGAGGGCTATTGCCTTCATGTCCTGCTTATGGGCTTCTCAGAGGTACCTGGCTGGATGCTTTGGGAACAGCCTGCTGGACTAGATGGTCCATTGTTGTGAACCAACAGCACTCTGCTTACGTTCAATAGCAGGGGACATGTTTTGCATGGAGAAGGTTGTAGGTTCAGTCCTGTCCACCCCAAAAGGATCCCAGAAAGAAGGTCCAGGAATCCCCCTGCTTAATATTTTGCCTGAGATTCTACATTGTCTACCAGTCAAAGTCACTCCATGGGTGAGTGGCCTTGTTGTACAGGAATGTGGTTAGTTGCCTGCGCTGGATGGGGTTATTCTTCTCTGGTGTAGCAGGAGTGTTGTCTCAAAGCTGGAATTTTCTGATGCACTCTTTGTGGACCTGCCTTCACGTGGGTGAGGAAACTAGGGCTGTGCATCGTTTCAGTGCTAAATCCGAATCCCAAAGCTAATTGGGGCACTTCAGCGTACTCTGTGTGATCTGACAGACAGCCTGTCTCCAAAACGTATCAATTGGAGAAAGATCAGGGAGGGGGAGAGGAGGAGGAGTGAGTGAGCTTTGGCGAATGGCACCTCCAGTTGCCAAATTAGGGCTGAACGTCACCCAGTATTCTCCAATCAGTATAGTGGTGGAGGAGGGTGGGGGGACACTGGGTATATTGGAGGTCACCCTGAGTTTGTTTCAATGTGGGAGAGTGAGTTTGTGCTTACAGTTACAGATAGCTGTGTTGGTTAGTTGGCTAGATCTGGTGTGTGTGTGTGTGTGTGTGTGTGTGTGTTGTACTGAAGCTTTGTTCTTATTCTTTCCCACCCAGCCTTTTTCAGTGCAAGTATTCCCTTTCTTTTCTAGAGAATTTATTTAAAAAACCAAAAACATTACTTGTTGCCTTTCCTTGCCTTGTTCTTTGGCTTCACCACCACCACCTCCACCACCCACCCTTCTGAATTATTCAACCATTCTTATTAGTTCTTTCTGTCTTTCTTTCAAGAAATAAGAACAAATTAAGGAGTAGTTTCAGTTTCTTTGTCTTGCCCTTTGGTTCCCCCTCCCCCAACATTCTCAGAGTAGTTGAGAACATTGGGGGAGGGGAGAAGTACAGAGTACTTGAGAAAGAGTGAGATGAAAGTTATATGGATTTAGAAAAGATGGAGAGGCACAATAAGCTGACCAGACGTTAGAAACCCAGCTGATTTTTACCACAGGGAAGTTGCATGAATCCATAATCTCTCAGTCCAAGATGGCAAATTGACAGTCCAAGCCTGGATGCCAACTTTTTCTGGCCCCAGATAACCACATTTAGTAGTACTAGGGGAGAGGGATTATTTGCACTTCAACGAAACCTACAGCAGAAATTAGAGATAATGACCTCCTTCTACTCACCACTTCAACAATTAACTTCTCTGATTACCACTTTATGACCTTTGGTTTGAGTCTCTGAGAACAGCATATTTTATCTGTGCCTAGCACAAAAACTACTGTGCCAAATGGTCTGAGGTTTGGCAGGTACAATACCCTCCATGGGGCCTGAGAGGCCCCTGAACTTCATGCACTTCTGTGGAAACAGTAAACAGTTACAGCTCTTTGCTTTGAGAGTTTTTGTTGAAAAAAACAAATGTCACCTGAACCTAGCACAAAAACTACTGGGCCAGAAATTTGGCAGGAGGAAAGCCCTCCATAGAGGCTGCCAGGTCCCCAGATTTCATGTTTTTATGATGAAAACTGAAAAGGGTATGGTCATTTCTGTTTTCCAGTGCAAGTCAATGGGAAAATGCCAAATCTGAATGGTGTGGATATCCGAATCTCGTTTCGGATCCAAATCCGAAACAAAGCGAATGGGTTCCGAATCAGTCTGGAGTGAAGCAAGGCTGCTTCGGGAGGTCCAAAGCGGCATCCGAGGCGAAGTTGGGTGATCGGTGCATAGCCCTAGTGGAACAACCAGCTTTGTTGGTAATGAGAGCAACTCATCACCAGCACATTATACCTATGCTGAGGGAACTGCACTGGCTCCCTGTATGCTGCAGGGCTGGGTGGAAAGTATTCATACTCTTTTACAAAGCCTTAAACAACTCAGGACCAGGATTCTAAAGAGATCAACCCTACCGGCCTGCTCAGAATACTGCACTCATCAGAAAATACTAATGGTGCAAACTGCACACAACACTGTCTTTAAATATGGGTTTCTCCATTGAAGTGTGAAGGTCGCAGTAGAGTGGAGACTGAAACTGTCAAGAAGCACACAAGGACAGCACTGGTGAAGCATGTTGAAGACTCCACCACCGACTGGTTGCTTTCTCCTCTGTACTCCATTACTTCAGGATTTTTTTTTTTTTTACACCCTTGGTGAAATGAGTTAATGAATATATTAATAATTAATTATACAAAAATCCCCAAAGAAACCCATGCCTAAAACAACCCTTCCCAGAACATGTCAATACGTGTATGCCCTGTTCCTAAAGAGCAGCTTTTGGCTCTAGAGTCACCCACCTTCCTGAGTGGAGATTGTTCCTTCGGAACATGGGACACAAGCATAGCAACAGAGGGGCTCTCCTTCCTTAATCAACTTGGCATATCCAGGCTGGCAGCTTTCAGTACATCGAGAAAAAGGCACAGCCTATCCATGAATACAAGGAGAATACAGGAAAGTTTCTTAGTCTGAAAGGTTAATTTTTACTGGTAGAAACTAGTAAAAGGGACAATGGAAGGCACAATCCTATGTATATTAAGACGGAAAGAAGTCCTTCAACTCCCAGCAGCCCGCAGCCTACAAGGCTGTCTGAAGCACCCTCGGAGTTGGAAGAACTTTTTCCATCTAAACCTGCATGGGATTGTGCCCTGAAAGCATCCCTAATCCACCCCGTGCACATTGTAACAAATATAAAAATAACCGTGGAAAAACATTACTTTGGTTTGTGTCCAGATTCTCCAGTAACAACAGCAACTCCCATTCCACAGAGAATCAAATGCCATTAAAATCATGAGTGCAGAGCAGTGGGGGCCAGCCACACAAGATCATGATGATGATGATGATGATGATGATGATGATGATGATATGCTCAGAGTCTTTGGAACCCAGCTACAGTTGGTGAGATTGTCTGAATTCCACCTCTTTTAATGACCTCAAAGAATCACCTGCCATATTAAAGACTAACAAATTCACTTTGGGCTACGTTTTGTAGGCACTGTTCACTTCATCAGGTACAGATGGACCCCTGCTCATTCCTGTTCAGAAGCTCCTGTTCCTGTGCTGCAAGAATGAGGCTATGACACTGAAAGGTGAGGTTCATCATTTGTGGTACAGCTGATTGACGTTTTAATAATGCCTGCAATGTTTGGAAAAGTGCTGTATAGGTATAATCTGCCAGTGGATTTATGTTTGGATATCTGGTATGCTTGTAGATATAATGCTTCTTCCCCCCCCCCTTTCCTTCTTCTTTTGCTATCCTCCCCCCGCCCTCAAAATACTGTATTGTTGGAAACTGAAGATTCTGATTATGTTGCTGGTAATGTTTATTTTATTTATAACAATTAAAAAAACACATTAAAAAAGTAACAAAGAGAAGTACAAAAACCCATCTTATGATTGTCTCCTCACAAATAAAGACAACTGGATTACTTCGGACTAAGTATGGGAGAGCATACCTGCAAAGCTGAGTGTGGTGGTATAATAATAAAGGATTTGGGGGGATAATTAACAAATAAATTAAAAAAGACATTAAAGACAGGGTTTAAAAAATATCCAAAATGCAGTGAACAAAGACATTGTAACACTTTCAAATTAATATACACAGAAATCTCTCTCATTCTCATTCACACACACACATACACAAACAGATCCACCCCTTTCACACAGAACACCCATGCCTTAAAGCAAATTTGTGGCCAGCACCGGCACACATGACCGAGACCTTGTCATACAATGGCACACAGGATGGGATGCAGGGGGATCTTTCCCAACACTGCCCTGCTTCCCTTCCCTGTTCCCTCTGCTGCCTTCTGTGAAATGGGTAATTTATGACGGCCATGTCCACCAGAACAGCCATTACACGAATGGGCATGCCCCATCATGGAAGCCATTTTGTGACAGCCCCCATAAGAGTTTGCAACATTTCAAATATGCCTTGTAAACAACATAGTGGAACACTGGCCTGGGAAACTTCACAGCAGGCCTCCAAGGGTTCCTTAAAATGATGCTAGCCCTTTTCTATTTATACTCACTATGATATTTTAGTATAAATTAATGGATTGGGAAGCACTTTCCAAAAGTGTTATGTACAATAGCTAACAAAGTGATAGATCTTAAGGCTGCAATCCTATGTCCACTTGCATGGGACTAAGCCCAACTGAACTTAATGGGCAAGGCTTGCTGAACTCAATCTGACAAATTTTGCGGTAGACAAATATCAGATTGCCTGGAAAGGTATATAAATGTAATACATACATACATACATACACACACACACACACACACACACACACACAATTAAAGGGCATCAAATATAACAAATAGTTCCTCCTACCTGGTTAAACCTCTTGGGCCACACAATGGCCTTCTGATCAATGGTGAACTTGATCTCAGAGGAGGCCTGTCTCTCTATACTCCCAACATCCACTCTAGCAGTGGACTTGTTGGGAAACACCACCCAGTTCACAATATAAAAGTCAGATGCCAGTTCCCCGTTCTCATCCAAATAAGCTCCATCCATGGAAGTATTGTAAAGATGGTATTCTCTCAGGAAAGGGTGTAACTAGATTGACACAGAGCAAGAAAACACTTAAGAATTTCTGGGCAGTCTGTTGTACATCTTGGGTCTGCCCATTTCGAGCTCTACTCTACACTGATTCTTCCAGGCCACGGAGCCCTTTTCTGGTATTATGGCAGGAATATGTTAGCCTGTATGAAGAATTCCCAGTTGCTAGGAGAGTTCTGTTCACAGTCATGCAAATGTGGGTAGATCTTTCCATGAGGCTATGTGACAAAAGGCAAAGTGGGCAGTTCTTGTAAGTCTCTAAATCCATCCAGGGCAAGTAGTGATCTCAACATGACAAATAGACAACGTTCTTTACCTCCATACCCAGCTCACCAGAGTAATATCATCTGATACAGCCACGAAGACCTAAGCCACTCCCAGCAGGGCTGCCTCTGCATGAATGTTGATGTGACTCAACAATCTTATCTAGGAGACCCCAGCATTACCACTGACACCACCCTGGCTCGCTCAGATTGGCACATTGTTGAGGAGCGGGGTAGGAGGTATACCCATGGAATCTCCATTTGGTTGTGCACAGATTTTCAAAAGAATATTGGCTCAACCATGGAAGGATTTCTGACTGGGGCAACTGACAGACTACATTCCTGCCCTCATGTGGGATCAAATCCCCACTATGGCTTTTCTTTGAAGCTCACTAGGTTGCCTTGGCCAGTAACCAGCACTCAGCTTAACCTGATTCACAGGGCTGTTGTGAAGACAAAATGGGCTGGATGGCATGTGTGCCACCTTGAGCTCCTTGGAAGAAAGGTGGGGTATAAGTGTAAGCAATGAATGAAATGTGTGAGGGAGAAGGAGCACCTGCCATGGCTGTACCCTTTGAAGTGGCTGCTTCTCTCTGCCAGCCATCCTCATCACATCTGATTGGGATGAGTATGCAGCATGTAAGGTCCGTGCCACAGCCTGGATGGAACTGTAAACACTGTAGGAGTCTTGAGACAGGATCCTTTCAATCACATCCTGGGGCAGGTTCTCCCAGGTCTCTTTTTCTCTGCATCTTTCCCAGACTTTCACAGACAGCACACGACTGGAATATAAACAATGAAATGGTGACTCCCCAAACTGCTTAATAGCAATGGCATATGACTCAAAATTGTAATATTCTGTACGTCTATCTTTCTTGATTAAGAAAGACAAAGAAACTTGGATGTCCTGGACATCAACCATTTTGTTCATGAAGCTGACACTGATTTCCTGCAGAGCTGTTGCAATCCAAACTTTCCCCACAGTTTGTTTTGTCATCTGTTCAGCTCTATACATTATGAATCCTAGAGTTAGTATGATCTGAGTGTCCACTGGACAAACAACTACATTGACCTTGGTTTTTATAAAATATGAAATGATGTTGGAAATCTTTCTCCAGTTCTGCACTGGAATGCTTTCTGAGAAGGCAATGCAAATTCCGTTCCTGATCACCACAGGTGTGAAGGTGCTCATGAACCTTTCTCCATTGTCATTGTCTGGAGCAAGGAGGCTGATCCAAGTCCATCCGAAATGCAGGAGGAGTTTGACAATCCCCAGGTATGGGGGTTCTGGTTTGGGGACCATCCGGTAACAAAAGGGGAACTCAGATCTCTCCTTGGGACTTCGACTGACAAACCCATAAGTGACCTAGTAAAAAGGGGAAGAGATTGGGTTTTTTAAAAAATAATATGCATTTTCACACTTCAGTCAATGTGGGGGAAAGTGCAGACTTTTGAAAAATATACACAGAAATATACACTTTCCCCTTTGAATGAGCAAAAAACAGGTCAAAAGGAAATCAAGCTTTGAGGTGGATTTGGCAGGATTTCGGCAAGTTCAGAAATCACTGGTTCTACCATTCCTTGCCAATTCCCAGACGGTATACTGATCAAGCTTAGAGAAAGCTAATTTAAACAAGAAAGGTAAAAGGCACATGTGAAATCTGAGCCCCCAATCACTGATGTGCTCTCACAAAGCAAGCAAATATAATCTATGAGAGTCAATAGGAGCATGAAGCCTCAGATTTCCAAATCTTGACTCAGGTTTGATGAAGATTCAAAGCAGATTGATTCCAAATCAGTCTGAGCAGAATGGGGCCAGTTTCCAAAGCACTGAATTGGGGTCAGTGCACAGTCACACTGGGGGTCATAGTATCTAAGAATCATAGAATAGTAGGGTTCGAAGGGGCCTACAAGTAGGGGTGGACGAAAGTCACTTACCTGTCGTCAAAGGCCGGTCGCGGTGGGGGGGAGGCGCTTCGCTGCTCCCCCCGCGAAGTTCAGGCTGGGGGGGGAGGCTTCCTGCCTTGGCCGGCCGAAATTCAGGCCGGGGGGGAGGCTTCCCACCTCGCCCGGCCTAAATTCAGGCCGGGGAGGAGGCGCCTCGCCTCGCCCGGCCGCGTACGCGAAAGTAAAAAAACAAAACAAAACGCCCCCTGATAGGCTACGTGACGATTCACGTAGCCTATCACGGCTAGATCTGCAAAGTCAGCCGTGATAGGCTACGTCAATCGTCATGTAGCCTATCACGGGTGACTTTAAAAAAAAAAAAGTCCGTACGCAAATGGCGGCCCCCATAGGGAGCCGCCATTCGCGTTCCTTATTTAGTCGCTGTAGTCTACGTAAATGTTTACGTAGACTACGGCGAAAATAAGGGCAACGCAAATAGCGTTTTTTTTTACCAAGCCGTACAGGCTTTTTTTTTTTAAGTCACCCATGATAGGCTACGTGACGATTCACGTAGCCTATCACGGCTGACTTTGCAAATCTAGCCGTGATAGGCTATGTGAATCGTCACGTAGCCTATCAGGGGGTGTTTTGTTTTTTTTCTTCCATTGCAATGGCGGCGGCGGCAGCCGGTCGAAAGACCGGCTGCCGCTCCCGCCTCGCTCGAACACCCGCCGAACCGCCGGCCGGACCAGCCACCGGGAGGGACATTCGGTGAAGTTAAGTCCCGTCCCGGGGGTTTGTGCGGGGGGCGGGGGGGTTGCGGAGGATTTCTCCCCGAAACTTGTTCGGGGGGCCGAACACATTGGCGCTCGGCCCCCCGAAGTTTCAGGGAGAAATTCTCCGCCATCCCTACCTACAAGGCCATCGAGTCCAACCCCCTGCTCAATGCAGGAATCCAAGTCAGAGCATCCCTGACAGATGGCTGTCCAGCCTCGTCTTGAAGGCCTCCAGTGTGGGAGAGCCCACCACCTCCATAGGTAATTGGTTCCACTGTCATATTGCTCTAACAGTCAGGAAATTTTTCCTGATGTTCTGTCGGAATCTTGCCTCCTGTAACTTGAGCCCATTATTCCTTGTCCTGCGCTCTGGGATGATGGAGAAGAGATCCTGGCCTTCCTCTCTGTTACAACCTTTCAAGTACTTGAAGAGTGTTATTATATCTCACCTCAGTCTTCTCTTCTCAACGCTAAACATGCCCAGTTCTTTCAGTCTCTTCTCATAGGGCTTTGTTTCCAGTCCCCTGATCATCTTCCTTGCCCTCCTCTGAACCCTCTCCAGCTTGTCTGCATTCTTCTTAAAGTGCGGTGACCAGAACTGGACACAGTACTCCAGATGAGGCCTAACCAGTGCTGAATAAAAGGGAACTAGTACTTCCCAGGATTTGGAGGCTATGCTTCTATGAATGCAGCCCAAAAGAGCATTTGCCTTTTTTGCAGCCACATCACATTGTTGGCTCATATGCAGCTTGTGACCGACAACAATTCCAAGATCCTTCTCGCTTGTAGTGTTGTTGAGCCACGTGTCCCCCATCTTGTAACTGTGCATTTGGTTTCTTCTTCCTAGGTGTAGACCTTGGCATTTATCCCTATTAAATGTCATTCTGTTGTTTTCTACCCAGCACTCAGTCTATCAAGATCACTTTGAATTTTGTTTCTGTCTTCCAAAATATTAGCTATCCCGCCCAGTGTTGTGTCATCTGCAAATCTGATCAGCATTCCCTGCACCTCCTCCTCCAAGTCATTAATACAAATCTTGAAGAGCACTGGGCCCATGACTGAGCCCTGCAGTACTACCACTCGTTAAAATGTAAAGGTGTCCCCAACCAGTCGTGTCCGATTCTAGGGTGCGGTGCTCATCCCCATTTCTAAGCCAAAGAGTCAGCGCTGTCGGAAGACGCTTCCGTGGTCATGTGGCCGGCATGACTGAACACCAAGGTGCATGGAATGCTGTTACCTTTCCCGCTGTAGCAGTACCTATTTATCTACTTGCAATTTCTTGCTTTCGAACTGCTAGGTTGGCAGTTGGTAACACCACTCGTAACCTCTCCCCAATTTGAGAAGGTCCCACTGATAAGCACTTTTTGAGTCCGATTCTGTAGCCAACTGTGGATCCACTGGATCGTTGTTTCATCTAGCCAATAGACAGCGGTTCTGAGAGTTCTTCTGCCAGTTCCTTTATTACTCTAGGATGCAGTTCATCTGGCCCTGGAGATCTGAACTCATTCAAAGTAATTAGGTATTCCTTGACCATATGCCTATCGATCTCAAGCTGCAATCCTGCCCCTTCAGCCTGTACTTTGCCTTTGACAGGGGGGTCATAGACCCTCTTTCACGAGAAGACTGAGCCAAAGTAGGAATTGAGCACCGCTGCCTTTTCTTTGTCATTTGTTATCATTTTGTCATCTTTATTTAATAGCTGAACAACCATTTCTTTCCTCTGCCTTTTACTATGCACGTAGCTGAAGAAAGCCTTTTTTTTTTTTAGCATCCCTTGCTAACCTCAGCTCGTTCTCAGCTTTAGCCTTCCTGACAGCATCCCTGCAATTCTGTGCTACCTGCCTGTACTCTTCCTTTGTTGCTTGGCCTTCTTTCCACTTCCTATATGTGTCCTTTTTGTTTTCAGGTCATCTCTAAGCTTTTTGTGAAGCCACATTGCCTTTTCTGTTGTCTTCCACCTTTTCTTCTTGTTGGAACGGTTTGTAATTGTGCCTTGAGAATTTCCTTTTTTAAAAGCTCCCACCCATCTTGGACTCCTTTTCCTGTTAGCATTGCGTGCCATGGGACCTTACTGATCATTGTTCTGAGTTTATTAAAATCAGCTTTCCTAAAATCCGGGGTCTGCGTTTGACTACACTCGGCTTTTGCTTCACTTAGAAGCAAGAACTCAAGTACAACATGGTCGCTTTCCCCCAGAGTTCCTGTAACTGCTACTTTATCCACTAAGTCATCTCTGTAAATGCACACCTCTGCTTTGCAGCCGTTTCCCACCTTTGCCCAGCACAGGTTGTCAGTGATGCCTTGGTCTAGGATGCTGTGTTCAAGTTCCAGTAGCTTAGGTTGTCTGCCTATCTACACCAGTTGAACATTTGTCCAATTGGCTTTTCACCAGTAACTGGCAAGAAAGGTTATGGGAGGGAAGCTACCCTTGTGGTCTGGTGGTCTCATCATATTTAAGGTCATCCAGCCACTGTGGGATGCGGTGTTCAGTTGCATCTCTGCACACCTTTAAGGTGAGCAAGCTAGGATAAGCACAGATCAGGCAGCATACTGTTTGGGTGCTCTGACCCAGGGTGGTGTTACCTGTGCCAGATAGACAATAGGAGAGGCTCTCAGTTCTCACCTAAACTTCAGGAGCCCATACTGAGGGTTTCTGAGTTGCCAGAGCTGGCCCTACCATGAGGCAGAGTCAAGCAGCAGCCTTGGGCAGACGATTGGCTATCGATTGCTACTGGTCCTGATGGCTATATGCTACCTCCAGTATCGGAAGCAGTGTGCCTATGTAGACCAGTTGCTGGGGAACATGGGTGTGTGTGGGGGTGCTGTTGGACTCATGTCCTGCTTGTGGTTCCCTGGTCAACAGCTGGCTGGCCGCTGTGTGAACAAAATGCTGGATTAGATGAAACCTTGGTCTGATCCAGCAGGGCTCTTCTGATGTTCCTGTGTTTTTATGATGGTAGAGGATGGCGAGGAATTTTATTGGGGGTATTCATTGGACAAAAGCTACAATACAAAAAGTTGACTCATATCCACAAAAGTATTTGCCATAATAAATGTGCATTTTTTTTCATATGCACAACATTCTTTGTCCTTCCAAACTGGAAGTTGTCCAAAGAATACTTAATTCTGTGGAGATTTTAAATATATCCCTGGGGGACTGTTGGGTGGACATTGATAGAGGGCCCTTCTGGTCAAGGCATGTGCACTAATTCCACGTTTGGTTTTACTTATGAAATTAAAACATTTATAAAAAAACTCACACATTGTACTTATAAAATTAAAACACTTCAGTGTACAACTTCCTCGGGGATTTTCAGTAATCATAAAAATACAACATTCAATGCAGCCTAAATTAGTCGAACTAAGGTCCCATCAGTGTGAAAAGTTAGCTATGATTGAAGTGCCACTGATAGCAATGGGATGAAGTGTGACTGACTTATGTTGCATCCACAGGGGGATTCTGATGGGAGGTCCAGAAGATGATGTCTTCACTGTGTAACCCTCACATGCTTCCCCACTTCTGGGATTTTTTGTTACTAGAAAAACAAATGTTAAGGAAAAATCAGTCCAAATTGCTGTAGAATGCCTTTGGAGTGTTACTGCTAGAAGGCCTCCATTTGGAAGCATCCTTAGTCTGGATTCAACCTAATATCAAAAACTGAAAACTCACTGCACCCTTTGGACTATTTCACCCTTCACAAAAGAAATAAGAGTGTATTCTAAGCTATGGAAAACCTCTCTCAGATCATATTCAGCTCTTCTGATGAGTGCTGCCTGTCTCCAGCCTGACATGGTGATGCCCAGCTCTGTGCCACCTCCTGGCCTTCTCTGGAGAGAATGCAAAGTGGAAGTAGACCCAGACTGCATCCTTCACCACCATTCATACCTGTGGGACTTTGTAGATGTCCAGCATGCTTGAAATCTTGTTGGAGATTTCAGAGTCAGACCCTTCAAGGACCGCCAAGAGGTTATTCTGTCTTCCGCAGCTGAAGTTCGGAACACTTTGTTCCCCCATGGACAGAAGGTCTACCATGGCCTCGTAAGTCATTCTTGCATTGAAATAGTTCTCATAGATATTGTAGCCCAGGGTGATGTTGGGCAACAGGCTTGGATTCTGGTTGATCTCATGAATGGCAAAGAAGAAGGGCAGGATGGACCAGTACCTTATATATCCTATCCTGCAACAAAAATAGATGCCATCAGATTTTCATCCAAAATTCAAAGGACGGATATGACAGTTCTTCCATCATTTAATAAAACGGGCTTTCTAGGAAACAGAAATCTCAACATTTAGAAGAAGACTCCCAGTGACACTAATGGGAACTTTCTTCCCAATGCAAAGAGTAGTATCAGGAGGTGATTTTTGTTGGGATCATGACGGGGGGGGGAGTTACACTCCCCTTCCCCACCTCTTGTAGTCAGGTGCCTAATGGTCAACCCTCCCTGGCATGTATTTGTGTAATTTAAAACATGGATATTAGATTAAAAAAAAACAGGTAACTTGTCACATTTGGTTTGGCCCTTAGACTACCACTGACCTAGAGCCCAATGCAACACAGTTCATCCCAGCATGAGGAGTTCTGCAATAGCCCTTGGCAAGCAAAAGGCCCTGAACCACAAAGCAGGGGAAGATGCCGAGTCCAGTGCGGGAGAAGGCAGTGCAGAAGCTTCGAAGAGCCAGGGCTGAAATCCTGAACTTACTGGGCAGGGAATAAGCCCCATTGGGTACAGCGAGATCAATCCCTGAATAACCATGCCTGCACAACACAACTAGGGTCATAGGAACATAGGAAGCTGCCTTCTACTGAGTCAGACCCTTGGTCCATCTCACCCAGGCAGGTATTTTTCCAGCCTTACCTGGAGATGCCAGGGATGAAACCTGGGGCCTTTGGCATGCTATGCACGTGCTCTACTGACTGAGCAATGTCCCTGTGTATATCCCATCAAAATATATCTTGAAGAGTTTCATGGGATGGTGGGCTGGTGCTATAGGATGATGGCTAGTTTTGAAGATGTTTGCTAGTTAAACATAGAAACATCGATGAGAGGAGGGGCAGTCAACCTCAAAACTAGAATGGAAGTATAAAACAAAGGTAGCCTGGTGATTTGTTTATCTCTTTTGGCAAACTGTGGCCGCCCTACCCAGACTGCAATTGGGGTGGTAGTTGCAATACCTTTCTGAAGTTACAGTGCCTTGCATAGGTATTCACCCCCCTTTGACTTTTCCACATTTTGTTGGGTTACAACCTGGAATTCAAATGGATGTAATTAGGAGTCGTTGTCACTGATGTACACAAAATAGTCCATAATGTCAAAGTAGGGGTAGGGATGGCAGAGAATTCTGCCATGGATCTGGGTGAGGCCAAATGCCAGTGCATTCGGCCCCCCAAAATCTGTGGCGGAATGGCCTGCCCCCGCGCCCCCCCGTGGATCCTCACCAGGACGAGAGTTACCTGGGGCGGATCTTCCGGGCGGCGGCGGCTCCGGCAGCGGTTCTGGCGCCGGCTGCGGCGGCTGGTCTTCCGACTGGCTGCTGCCGCCGCCATTTCCAGTCTTGGTAAAAATAAAAAATAAAAAAGACGTGATAGGCTACGTAAATCTTTACATAGCCTATCATGGCTGGGTGGGTTTAAAAAACAAACAAACCCGCGTACGCAAATGGCGGCAGCTATGGCCGCCGCCATTTGCATTCCTTCTTTTTGGCAGTCTTAATCTACATAAATATTTTCGTAGAGTATGATGGCAAAAAAAAGGGGAACGCAAATAGAATAGCAGGTGCTATTTGCGTCCCCTTTTGATTTGCCATTTTAGCCTACGTAAAGATTTACGTAGGCTAAAACGGTGAATCAAAAAGGGACGCAAATAGCTCCCGCTACTCTATTTGCGTTGCCCTTTATTTTCGCCATAATAGTCTAAGTAAATATTTACATAGATTGAGATGGCCCTAAAGAAGGAACGCAAATGGTGGCGGCTATAGCCGCCACCATTTGCGTATGCTGTTTTTTGTTTTGTTTTTTACCCAGAGCCCTCCGTGGCTGGAAATCCTGGCTGTGCCTGGCCGGCTGCTCTGTGGAGCTGCCTCGGAGCACAGCTGGCCGTTGGAGGATTTCGGGGGGTTGAACAGAGCGCCTCCCCCCCCCGTCGAAGATTCCAGGGGGAGGGATGGAACGCCTACCCCCCCACCATCAACATAATCCGCAAAAGGTAAGTCACTTCCGTACATCCCTAAGTAGGGGAGAAGCTACACTTTTACAAAATGATTTACAAAGAAAGAACTGAAGCTCTGGTGCCACCAACTGCCTTCAGAAGTCACATGGTTGTGAGAAAGCATGTCTAAACAAATAGCATCATAAAGACCAAGCAGCTATCAAAACAACTCTGGGAAGTCACATAGTTATTTTAATGTAGGGATCTTGGAGAAATCCATCACCCCCTGAAATCCCGCCCCAGGACGGACCTACTTGGTGGCAGATATGGCGGCGGTGGATGCGGCGGTGGCAGAGGCTTGTCTTCTGGCCACTGCCGGGCTGCTGCAGCTGCAAATGGCAGCCGTCATGGCGGCCACCATTTTCGTAACTGCATTAGGCCATGGTAGACTATGTAAAGACTTACGTAGCCTATCACGGCTTGGGAGAGACGCAAATGGCAGCTGGCATAGGGGAGCCAGCCAGGGAGGATTCCGGGGGGAGGGACGGAGCACCTCCCCCCCACTGCAGAAGCCCCACATTGGAACAAGGTAAAGGATTCATATATCCCTAGTTTAATGGAGTGCACCTGTGTGCAATTCAAGTGTCACATGATCTCAGATTAAATACACCTGTTTCTGGAAGGCCTCCGAGTTTGTGGGAGAGCATGTCTAAACAAACAGCATCATGACGACCAAGCAGCTATCAAAACAAGTCTGGGAAATGTTCTGGAGATGCCCCAATCAGGGTTGGGTTATAAAAAAATATCCTAAACTATGAACATCCCCCGGAGCACCATTAAATCCATTATTACAAAATGGAATGGATATGGCACAACTATTACTCTTCCTAGAGGAGGCTGTCCACCAAACTCAGTGACCGCGTAAGGAGGGCATTAGCCAGAGAAGCAACCAAGAGGCCAATGGTAGCTCTGAAGGGGCTGGAGAGATCCACAGCTGAGATGGGAGAAACCATCCATGGGACAATTATCACCCAAATGCTCCACAATACTGGGCTTCATGGAAGGGTGGTGAGAAGAAAACCACTGCTGAAAAAAACCCATATCAAATTTCATTTAGATTTTGCCAAACAACATGCAAGAGACATAACAAACATGTGGGGAAAGGGTCTCTGGTTTGATGAAACCAAAACTGAACTTTTTGGCATTACCGCAAAACGCTATGTGTGGCGCAAAGCCAACAGTACTCATTGCCCTGAGAGCATCATGCCCACAGTGAAGCATGGTGGTGACAGCATCATCTCATGGGGAAGCTTTTAATTGACAGGCGCTGGGATACTGGTGTAATGTCACATCAATTACAGTTTCCTCCATGCTAAATTGACTTTACTGCAAATCCAGATCTAAGAATTGGCAAGAAAATGTTTTCATGGTGGACTTGGATAGATAAATAGGGATGTACGAAAGTCACTTACCTTTTCGTGGATTATGTTGATGCTGGGGGGGAGGCTTTCTGTCCCTCCCCCCGGAATTCTGGCCAGGGGGGAGGCGCTTCGTTCCTCCCCCAAAAAAATACTGGCCGCCCATGGGCGCCGCCATTTGCGTACGCACTGTTTTTTCCTTTTAAATCAGCCGTGATAGGCTACGTAAATCTTTACGTAGCCTATCACATTTTTTTTTTTAAACTGGAAATGGCGGCGGCAGCAGTTCGACGGAAGACCAGCCACCCCAGCCGCCACCGCCAAACCGCCTCCAGAGCCTCTGCCGGAGCCGCCGCCACCAGGAAGATCCGCCCAAGGTAAGTCCCATCCCGGGGGGGGGCGCGGGGGGACAGGCCATTTTGCCACCGATTTCAGGGGGCTGAATGCGCTGGCATTCGGCCACCCTGAGATTCGTGGTGAAACTTCCGTATATCCCTTAGATAAAATCATCTTTCCCCTGGATGAATTAGTGGGAGTCGATGATGAGTTTTTGTTATTTTTAACTTTGTGAGATGAATTGGAATTGCCTGCTGCAGGAGAATGTCAGTACTTGCAATTGAAACATTCGTTGGTATCTAGATTCGGTTGCCTTTCATTTAATCCATGAATCACCATCTTGGCTTCTGTATTGGACATTACAAGGGATCTTCGGTTACACCTTATTCAGCAAAAACCTTTGTTTCGGGTCTATTGGATGTCACAGCACCCTTTTAATAAAGGCTTGTCAAATTCGGCTAATTGTTGGAGGTGCTTTTCATATTCATACCTTTTGGAAATACCCAATGGTTGTCTCCATTGGGGAAGAAGTTATTATATGGATCAATTTTGTTTTGCAAAGCTCTTTAATATTTACTGATATAAATGTTCTTTTAAATTACTTATCTGATTCTTGGAATATAACACATAGTCAGCGTAAATGATTTTTTTTTTTTTTGCTTCCTTTTCGTTACTAAAAGACTGATACTAAGATATTGGAAGATTAAAATCTCACCGCCTATAATGCAATGGACTGAAGATTTACATGCTAGCAACATTTGAAAAAGTGGTATGTAACTTTTGTGCCACAATCAAAATATTTTGCACCTTCAAAGTGTTAAGTACGTTGTGTAAATCAAATGGTAAAAATGCCAATTAAATCCATTTTAATCCCAGGTTATAACACAACCAATATGCAAAGGTCAAAGGGGGGGTGAATTCTCATGCAGGCGCTGTACCCCCTAAATCACATTGTTCCCTCTTGACACTGATATATATATTATTGTACGACAGCTCAGGGTAGTGTACATGGCTCCTACACCCATCTTATCCTCACAACAGGATTGGTCCAGTATCAGCCACTGAACTTCCTGACTGAGTGGGGATTAGAACCTGAGTCCAGTCCTAGTCCCAGCACTCCAATGGAACCATACCAGCTCTTGAAAGATAAAGAAATGCACCACACATTCTGCAGGGTCAAGGAAGCAGTTGAACCAGAAACTATTCACTCGCCCAAACAGCTCACACATTGTGCCACAGATAAAGACACATTATCCGATGATGCTCAGAACAAGGATAATTGCCTGAGCCCAGACCCTCCCCAATCCCCACCTTCCCCACAATACTGAAGGTTCTTCTGTGTTTGCTCTATTAGCCATTATCTTTTAATCCATAACAGCCTGACAGCACTTGCTTCTCATAGAGGGCATCAGTGTACAAAGGCAGAACTTTTTTTTAAAAAAGACAACCTGGGAGGGCAGCCCCCTCCCAATAGTCCAATGAGAACTATAACATGTTCAGTACCCACAGAACGCTGAGTGCCAGTTTGAAAAGGAAAAGGGGAATGGGTAGGGGAAATGGAATGGAGTACTCCGTAGAAGGGCAAGGCTGGCTGGCACCTTGAACAGCCGAACACATTTATAATCCTTGGTGTTAACCTGCTATTGAGATGTCATTTGAAAACTGTTTGTCCTGATACTCATGAGAAGAGAGAAGAACCCACAGAGCCTCAAGCCTAACACAATCATTCTGGCCTATGTTTTGAGGGCCTTGGCCACTTCTTCTGATGCAGATGGACCCCTCTCCATACACTTACAGGAGTAACAGGGAGAAGCTGTTTTCTCTCCATGGAGAAACTGTTCTTCCCAGATACAGTGAAACCGGGATCCTAACTCCTAAATCAGGCTGTGGAACTCCCTGCCAAGTGAGGATGGGTCAGCTCCCTCTCTGCTGTTCTTCCTCCAGCAGGCTGACACAGTCAAGCAGGCCTTTGTCATATCAGCAGCATTGCTGGGTCAGGGGCTGTTTTTGTTCTACTGTGGTTGGATTTTTAAGTCTGATTAATGCATTTGTTTTATTGTTGTTTTAATCAAGTTTTTATTTATTCATTATTGAAAGCAAATCTGAGTTCCATTTTCTTGGTAGAAAGGCAGAGCACTAAACAAACAAACGAACAAACAAATAAATTCAGATTATTCCCTCTGACATTTATTTCTTTGATTTCATGGGAGCTCAAAGTGGTGCACATGATCCCTCTCCCTCATTAGATCTGCATAACATCCAGGTGAGGTTGATTAAGCTGAGAGCAGGTGAAGGGCCCAGGGTCACCCAGTGAAATTCATGGCTGAGTGGAGATTTCTACCCAGGCCTGGTGGATCTGGGTCCCAACATTCTAACTGAACTACTGGAACTACGGTAATACACCCAATCTGCAGAGATAAAGATAGGTTTGGCAGAGTCAAGGATGTCCTTGAACCAGAAACCCCTCAATTTCCCAATGAGCTCACAGCTAAAGACATGAAACACACTGCTGTTTTTGGGGAAAATTCATGGAAAATTATCCTGTCTCAGCAAGAACTCCCATTGCCAGGGGAGGTAAGTGACTTTAAGGTCATGAGCGCAAAACGGGGGGGGGGAGGAATCCACACAGCTACTCAAAATAGTAACAACAACAACCCACTGATACAGGGAATACCTAGGGATGATCATCATCATCGTCCTCATATCCTCAGAGCCACACAGAAAAGCTCTTTGCATTTTCCATGACAAAGCATGACTCCCATATCCCTGTGCATATCTATTCAGAGAAACAGCACAATATAAAAATCATAAGAACATTGGAAGCTGCCACATCCTGAATCAGACCATTGGTCCATCTATCCCAGTGTGTTCAACACTGACCAACAATGGCTCTCTAGGGCTTCAGGCAAGAGTTTCTGCAGCCCTACCTGGAGATGCCAGAGATTGAACCTGGGACCTTTGACATGCAAACCATGTGCTCCACAACGGAGCCACAGTCTCTACCCACAGAAGTAAGAAGAACTCAAGAGTAAGCATGAGCAGCAAGAAACAGCCAAAGTCCACCCATTCCATGTTGATAGAGTATCCACAAAAAGAGAGGAACACAAGACTCAAGGGGGATGGTGGGAGGACATTTTCCCTTACATGGTGAAAATAGTTTCAGGGGGGTTGAAACCAGACAGATTTTGCCCTGCCCACCACCACCCAATATGTACCAAAAGTATTACATGCCATAAACAGAGAAACAGAGAGAGAGAGAGAGAGAGAGGCACTGCCATGCTTTGGCTTAAATAAAAATATTAGATTAAACTCCTTCCTACCTTCCTTGTCTCTGGGACATAATCAGAAATTACCCTGGGTCTAATTCTCTCCCACACCGGGGCCTCTATTTCTCTGCTCCTTCCTGCAAGTCCCATACTTCAAAAGCTAATGCATGTCCTGCCATGCTGAATGCATTTTCTTCAACTGGAATCACAACCAGTGATGCAGCTGGCAAATGTTAGACCCTGGACATAATGGTCTTATGGAGTCCCATTTAGGTGGCCATTGTATTACTTCCGCTGTAAAGCACACAATTCATATGTCTCTTCTCCCACCTCCGCACAACAAGCATTCTTTGAAATACAATTGCTTCTGCATTCCTGATATTTCAGAGCCAGAAAACACCCCATTTGAAAACCCCAGTTTGCCCGTCCTGATTAAAAGAAGGAGAAAAAAGAAACTCTCTAAGAATGTGGAGTTTCACTTTTTAAACTCACTCAAATTGTAGCATAATCATGGCTCAATAAATACAAGGGAAATTGCTTCTGATGCCCCGATGCTACCTCCACTGACTCAGGAATAAGCATCATCTTGTTGCAGAAAGGGATGACATATTTTTAAAGTAACATGAGAGTCTTGTGGCACCTTAAAGACTAACAACTTTATTGGGCCACAAGCTTTGTGGACTATAGTCCATTCCATCATAGGCAGTACACTGTAAATATACTGGAAGGTTTGACTTTTTTTATATACTCCAGATGTTATGAGGGGTGCATGTAACCTATTAGCTAAGAAGGAAATTCAGTGCAGAATTACTGACAGAGACCACCACATTATTAACAGTTGCTGTTGCTGATAATGAAAATCCTGCACTAGTAAGTCAGTCAACACATGCAGGGTGATCATAGAATTCTACCTATTGATGCATTCCGATTCAGGTCTCTCTCTCTCTCTCTCTCTCATATATATTTCCCTTTGAAGTGCCTTTGCTACACATCAGATATTTTTGGATCTTTGATAGTGTGTGATTTATAACTGAAAAATGTAAATGCCTGGGAAAATAAAAAGGTCTTCACCTGGTGTGAGAAAGAGCTCAATGTACATGCCAGGTGAGTCTGTAGGCAGCATTGGGATGTCAGAGAAATCCGCTGTGGATTCAAATGAGGCCAGATTCTTTGGGATCTGGCCTCAGGAATCTGTGGTGGATTGGCACCTCTTACCTCCACTCCACGACACCTAGACTTATACGCAAGATTCACGGCTCAATTTTGCATGTAAATCTATGGGCACAAACTGCCGATTGCCATCAGTTAAGCCTATTTCTGCTTCATTGACTACGCTAAAGCCTTTGATTGTGTGGATCACAACAAACTGTGGCAAATTCTTAAAGTGATGGGAGTACCAGACCACCTTACCTGTCTCCTGAGAAACCTGTACGAGGGTCAAGAAGCAACAGTAAGAACCAGACATGGAACAACCGAGTGGTTCCAAATTGGGAAAGGAGTACGACAAGGCTGCATATTGTCACCCTGCTTATTTAACTTATATGCAGAGTACATCATGAGAAATGCCGGGTTGGATGAATCAGAGGTCGGAATTAAGATTGCCGGGAGAATTATCAACAACCTCCGATATGCAGACGATACCACCCTAATGGCAGAAAGCGAAGAGGATCTCAAGAGCCTCTTGTTGAGGGTGAAAGAGGAGAGCGCAAAAGCTGGTTTGAAACTCAACATTAAAAAAACTAAGATCATGGCATCTGGCCCTATCACTTCCTGGCATATAGAAGGGGAAGAAATGGAAGCAGTGACAGATTTTACTTTCCTGGGCTCCAAGATCACCGCAGACGGTGACTGTAGCCATGAAATTAAAAGACGCTTGCTCCTTGGGAGGAAAGCTATGGCAAACCTAGACAGCATAGTAAGAAGCAGAGACATCACCTTGCCGACAAAGGTCCGTCTAGTCAAAGCTATGGTTTTCCCAGTGGTAATGTATGGCTGTGAGAGCTGGACTATAAGGAAGGCTGAGCGCCAAAGAATTGATGCTTTTGAACTGTGGTGCTGGAGAAGACTCTTACGAGTCCCCTGGACTGCAAGGAGGTCAAATCAGTCCATCCTAAAGGAAATCAACCCTGACTGCTCATTGGAAGGACAGATACTGAAGCTGAAGCTCCAATATTTTGGCCACCTAATGCGAAGAGAAAACTCTCTGGAAAAGACCCTGATGCTGGGAAAGACTGAAGGCAAAAGGAGAAGGGGACGGCAGAGGATGAGATGGCTAGATAGCATCACGGATGCAATGAATATGAACTTGAGCACCCTCCGGGAGAGAGTGCAGGACAGGAAGGCCTGGCGTGCTATGGTCCATGGGGTCACGAGGAGTCGGACACGACTGAATGACTGAACAACAACAACAACAAGCCTATAGTGGCTCCAACACAAGAAACTTCAGCACCATCTATTACTGGGTTGGGCAGCTGGCCTTGGAATTTCCCACAATGCCTCAGAATGACGTTAGTTCAGAGGCACCGTGAGAAAATGAAATGGTGGCCCTGCTATGGGTTCTGACACAGAAGAAAGGGGGCAGGGGGGCATTGCCAATTAGCCCTACCAGGGCCGTGGAGCTCTAGCAGCCAATATTGAAGTACTCAATTTTAGACCCTGGACTTCCCGGTCTTAAGGGCCCCCAGTCTGAAGATGGCCTGGTCTCTTCCTTCCATTTTGAAGCACACAACTAACATTTCTCCTCATCCACTGCATGCTTTAGGATTGTTTCTACACTCCAGAAATATTGGACCCCATCCCACAAAACCCCATTTGCCAAACCTGATTAAAAACCATTAAATGCTCTGAGCAAATCACAGGACCATCAGGCCTCCAGGAGCCAAATGGAGTTTGGTTCCTCTGCCCCGATGCTGAGCACATTTACTTGCGGATATGCATGAGATGGCGGTAAAAGCAAGAAAGGAAGGATAATAAATATATTCTAAAAATAATAAAATGAGAATCTCTATACCTTTCTCTATATATCTATATCTAAATCTCTTTTTCTAATAAAATATGCTGCAGTGAATAGCGGCAGCTCTGAATTCCCCTGTGCGGCTGTTTCCATTGCCCGCTGATCTCTCGGTAGTCATTTGAGGAGGGGGCTATTCTGCAGGCCCTTGGACTCTCGCCCTGAGGCCTTGCGCTAAATGCACCCTTCCTGGCAGGTGCCCAATGGTCTGAAGCGCCCATGCTGGTCCTGACTGAAGCGGCCAAATAGAACCTCCCCTGAAGTAGCATTTGAAATGGCAGGTTGTGAACAAACTAGATGGTGTCTGAGCATTTGTATGTCCTCCCGAAGAATGTTTTCCCTTCAAGGAAAGAAGGACAAAATAAGGATACACTTTACCAGACCCACCACCCACTTTTTAAAGGCAACAGCTTACCAGAACAGAGAGATTCACTGTCCCCTATGCTAAAGATGGACAGCTGGCAAGTCTGAATTCAGAACTAGGCATAACATCACTTACGGGGAAAATCGGGTAGAGGGAGGCTCGAAGAAAACAAATGGTTCAAATTCAGTATTCAATGTAGATGTGATCGCACTGATCAGGTACTCTCCTGGCCTGTAATAATTAAATGATTCGTTCCGATCACTTCTCAGATTCAAAGGGCATTTTGTCTTCAGCATCCCACAGGGAAGGTGGGGCAGCAGCAGGATGAGCAGCAGCAGCAGCATGCTGGAAATGTGAGCGACAATCTCCTTCTGTTTCTTGTGTGTGTGCAGGCATGCACATACACGCCAGTGACTGGGCTCAGGAACAACTAACTGGAAGCTGAGCCCTCTCACAGCTGCAGTGACTGCACAAATAAAAAAGATGCAGTCTGGCAGGGCCTCAGCTCTGAAGCCGTCATAATATGTACAGGTGCAAATGTGGAAATAATAACTATGGTTTAAATGGAAATACAAATCATCTGACCATAGTGGAGAGACTGAGTAGGTGACCTGTGTTCCTGCTCAGTTTGCTGTCCAGGGCCTATTGCTAGACATCTTCCAGGCCCCTGTGTCCTCTCCCTCCTTGCTGTTCTTTATTTTTAATCCAGAGGTGGACTGGACAGCTCATCGGAGAGAGAGAGAACACCTTCAAATGCAGGACTGTCCTCTGCTAGCTCTCCAAAATAGAGGATTGTCCTCTGTAATGGAAGGCATTTGGCCACCCAAGAAGGGGATGATATGGAACCTCACACTGGAGCACTCCCTGCTTTCCCTGCATCTCCCCCAGGCTCTCAGAGGCTTAGGAGCTATATATGCACCAATTTTTCAGCCTTCATATATGAGGAGGGCAAGCGTTGCTCTTGATTTGAGATTTCTTGCATTGTTTTCAAAAGTGGCCTTTGGAAATCAAAATCTCTTGAGCTTTGGTGAGCAGTAGAATAAATAGCCATGATTTCTATAATTATAAGGCAGTGAGAATCATTCCTGCAACTTTGTTCATGCTTTGTGGCTCCATGCACAGGTGCTCATCTGAAGAATACATGTTCCCATGACTCACCAGTGTAGTTCCATTTCATGGGTCAGTGACAGAGTAGTTCAACCAAGTTTGAATGACCTTAGGCACATAATTGTGTACTTTGCAACCAACCATTTCTGATTATCTCTCTCCTTGGTTCATGAATACAGACACTCAACTGGAGACGGAACTTGCTTTAGTTCTTTGGCTTATGTTGAGATTGGTCTGACTAACACCTGGACCACTTGGTGGGCACTAACTTGGTGTTTAAGGAGTTTCAAGGGGATCAGGGAATCAGGACCTATCCTTCTCCATACATACAAGCCGTAAGTCAGGATTCCCATGTGTCCAGGATATGAGAGGTGGTGGCAATATTTCACTGACCCTGAATGAAGAAACAAATTCCTGATGTAGAAAGGGCTACGACATCCAAGAAAACTGAACAGTGATTAACTAGCTCTTGTAACTCCATTGGTTGTGCTTGTGCTCCATGAGGAGGAGGAGAGGAGGAGGAGGAGGAATTGTCCGAGTATTCTGTCATTATTAATTCTGTCTATTTAACACATTTACATAGTATTGACTTTCCAAGGAACTGCAAGACATCCCACAGTGCCATGCAAATTAGTAGAAAAATATGTGGATTGAGTAGCAAACAGAAATGATCTTAAAGAGAAGGGATAAAAAAGTCTCTGCACTAAAGTTATGCAGGAGAAATATTAGCAAAATGGGAACTCACCTCTAATATAGGGATGTACGAATGTCACTTACCGTTTCATTTTGTGGCATCCATGGGGGGGGGAAGCACTCCGTCCCTCCCCCCAAAATCCTCAATGGCTGGCTCCACTCCGCGGTGACTCCTCGGAGCCACTGGCTGGGGCCGCCTGCAGCGACATCCAGCTGCTGCTGGGATGCACAGGGACGTAAATGGCAAATGGCAAATCCAGCCGCTGCTGGGATGCGCAAACGCAGCCGCCATTCGCAGAGCACTGGCGAACGGCAGCAGGTAAGCTCCGTTCCATGCACATTTTGCGGGGTAGTGGTGTGGGGGGCTTCACTCCCCCATGGATTCCAGGGGGCTGAATGCCCTGGCATTCGGCCTCCCTGAAATGTGTGGTGAAATTCTCCGCCATCCCTACTCTCATAATGAAAAGTAATTAGTCCTAAGACTCAGAATGAGCAAGGCATCTTTTCAGAACATTTTCAGCATCCTTATGATGAGCCAAATCCCATTTTTTGCTGCATGTAAAGAAGGACTTTAAAAAGATCTGGGTGCAGATGTATTCATTGCAGAAATTGGTTCTTTCACAATTATGTGTGGAAAGAGGGCTACAAAAATCCATCAATTTCACATTCATCGTTTTAATATTGGAGCATGCAAATTGGGTCCAGTGACACCAGAAATCCAGTAAAATCAGTTCGTATTACTATTAGGCTTCAGCATTTGGTTTGGATATATCCGGGGCCAGCACATGCTGCCTCAGAGGTATCTGGGGCTCTCCCAAACTGAACCAGGCATCTAAAATCTAATTGGGCTCATCCCAGAATTTGGGGAGCCTCAGAGAGAAATGACATTTTCCTGAGACTCAGAATGAGCAAGGCATTTTTCAGAATAATTTTAGCATCCTTATGATGAGCCAAATCCCATTTCTGCTACAGGCAAAGGTGGACTTTGTAAAAATGTGTGTACAGACGTATCAGCTGCAAAATATTCTTTCACAAAAATGTGTGGAAGAAGGGCTACAAAAACCCAATGATATCACTTTGATAGTTTTAATATTAGAGCAGGTTTCACTGGCCCAGTGACACCAGAAATCCAGTAACACCCGTTCATATAAGGCTTGTGCATTTGGTTTGAATGAATCCAGAGCCAACTCAGACTGCCTTGGAGGTATCTGAGGCTCTCTCAAAGTGAAGCAAGTGTCCTAAGAGGCATCCCAAATTGAATTGGACTCATCCAAGAATTTGGGGGAGTCTCAGAGTTCCCAGAAATCTCTCACAGACACAGACCATCTCTTTAAATGAATTAATGCATTTTATTATTGTCACAGACCAGGAAAATCAGTATAAAATATATAAAACACAGTTAAAACTAGCACAGTAACAAAATACAATTTCAGAGGTTCCTTTTTTCTAGAAAACAAAGTCATTTTTTTTCCTAGTTTGCACTGAAGTCATAAAAGAACCTGGCAACCCTCCCAGTGACCTAAAAAGAAATATCCCTTCAGCAAATGGATACCGAAGCGGTGGAGATAGGCTCTTAATTGTGGGGAAATTAGCTTTTCTCTGCATTCCTTATAGAGGTCACAGTGTAAGAGAACATGTTCAACGGATTCTGTTACTCCAGCATCACCGAAACTCTAACCGGGATCTTACTAAATCATCTATTTAATAGTGCCGTTGGCAGCACATTAAAATGGGCGAGAATATATGTGCTTCTATACTTTGGAATGGTTAATGTATACAGATATGGGGTTGCATTGATTCCATAAGTCTTTAAATCATTATATTTAGTATAGAGTAATGGAGAGTAGATTTTCTTTGCAACAGTTCTCAAATATTGTAGATGGAAATCTGTTAGTGTTTGAGCAAGGAGAAATTGAGCCTTCTCAAGCCCATAACTGCTCACACCTTCTGCAGAGAAGCCTAGCTGATGTAATTTCTTCTCCATCGCTCTCATCCAGCAGGTAACAAAAGTCTCTGAAAGCACTAAGGAGAGATAGCTACCAGGAACTGCTAAAAACGTAAACATAACCACCACTTAAAGTCATCAATCCATGCCTTGCATTAAACTGATTGGATATCTGCGTCCAGATAGATTGCTGCATTTCCCACACAAGAAGGAAGGGCCAATAGCATCCTAAGAAATACAGGCTGAACCCTTTCCAATTGGGAATTAAATCCCCAAATCCAAATAGGGATACCATAAGTGAGTTGGCTTGGCCAGATTCTTAGCTTTGTAAATAGGAATTGCAGAGGGAATGAATTGGCCACCATGCATAAAGAAAGATCTTAAGGTCAGCTGCTGGCTAAGGTTTGCTGCATCAATGGCCTGCCTATGTTGTTCAGACCAGAGTCCAGTGCTCTGCAGATGTTAGCCTAAGTATTTCATATGATAGACTTGCTTAATGATATTACCATGTGAAGTCCATTTATATTATTTATGGGCTTTTGAGAACACTAAAACTTTAGCCTTGCTGTAATGGATAGTCAAACTATTCTCGGAGCAATAAGTCCCAAATGCAGACAATAAGCAATTTAACCCATGTGGAGAGTGACAGCAGCACAGCATCCTCCACATACAAAAGGAGAGGTATCTGTGTTGGACAGTATGGAAGCATGGGAGCCAACATTACGGACATAAGAGGCCAAATTGTTTAAAAATATATTGAAAAGAAAAGGGGCCAAAAAGCTTCCCACCAGGAACTGAGGGAGATTTCTCTGCCAAGTGAGCTCACCCACAACAATGATCTAAAGTTGGCTTTGTTGTAGTTCAGTCATTAAGTCGTGTCCGACTCTTCATGACCCCATGGACCATAGCACACCAGGCCTTCCTGTCCTCTGCTCTCCTTGGAGTGTGCTCAAGTTCATATTCATTGCATCGGTGATGCTATCTAGCCATCTCATAAGTTATAAGTTATAACTTTGCATATAAGTTAAATAAGCAGGCAACAATATGCAGCCTTATCATACTCCTTTCCCAATTTTGAACCAATCAGTTGTTCCATGTCTAGTTCTTACTGTGGCTTCTTGACCCTCATACAGGTTTCTCAGGAGACAGGTGGTCTGATACTCCCATCTCTTTAAGAGTTTGCCACAGTTTGTTGTGATCCACACAATCCAAGGCTTTAGCGTAGTCAATGAAGCAGAAATAGACATTTTTCTGGAATTCTCTTGCTTTCTCCATGATCCACCGAATGTTGGCAATTTGATCTCTCGTTCCTCTGCCTCTTTGGAACCCAGCTTGTACTTCCGGTAGTTCTTGGTTCGCATACTGCTGAAGCCTACCTTGTAGGATTTTGAGCATAACTTTGCTGGCATGTGAAATGAGTGCAATTGTATGGTAGTTTGAACACTCTTTGGGCAATTACTTTGGAATTGGAATGTAAACTGACCTTTTCCAGTCTTGTGGCCACTGTTGAGTGTTCCCATTGCGAGCGAAGATGGGTCAAAGAAGACGCAGACAACAAGCTTGGCTTGAAAATTGGGCCACTTTTATTGAAATATTTGCAAAGGGGTAACTAGGACGGGCATCTAACTGTGTCAGCGGCTAGCTGACACTTCTTGGGCGAAAACATACCCAGCCTGAGGGGTGGCGGTGATCTCGCCATCCCTCCGGACTGCCCCTTCTGTGGGACGTAGACCTTCCGGTGTCACCCCCAACCCGGTGCCGCACAACACCTGGGTGAGTGAGTAGGGTTGGTCTCCCAGGCAACCCTTATCCCCCCGCCAAGCCGCACAACCCGTTCGGGGGGCCTGAGGTGTCACCTGTCACCATAAGATGCCTCTGCCTGCACACCATCCCTACTCCCTTTCCTGTTTTGCCCATCCTAGCCGCCACAGGAGTCACAGGCCTATTGCCTGTGAAACTCCCCCCACCTGCGCAGAAGAACTTCCCGCAGGCCCCTTTGCAGATTGGCCAAAAATAAGTCGTTGCTTATGTCTGACAGGTGGACGCTGTCCTGCCTGTAAAGCTCCCTCCTAGTCCAATGGATTCCTTGGTGCTTGATGCAACCATCACCATGCTCTGACAACCCATGTGCCAGTTCTCTGATCACCTTGCACCGGGCCCGTTCCATGGCTGCATTGCTCTGCACCCTCCACATGATTCTCAGGAGCACTGAGGACCATAATATGGTCACCCCCGGCCAGCGATGTCGGATCGTCTGCAGATCGGCCAATGCCTGCTCAATCAAGCCCTTTCCAGGCTTGTAGTCCAGGTCCTTCCCTCCTAGGTGCAACACCAGGACCTGTGGAGGGAAACTGACCAAACCTCATTGAAGGAGTGTGGGAAGAAGACCGTCCCATCGCATACCCCGTCAGCCGAGCCATTGTATCGCCACCTGTTGGGGAAACTGCAGCCGGGATCCGAAGGCCGACGTAGAAGCTCTGCGGGCAGCCCAAAAAACCATACTGTGCCCACAAATGAGCACCCGTACCAGCGTCGGTCGAATCCCATCTAAATAAAACATTGGGGAAGGCGAAGAGAATCATCATAAAGCATCAGGCAACTTGCGAATGTAAGAGCAGAAGGCCCTGGAGCGCCATCTCCCTACCGCCTTCACTTGCTTGGAAGAAAAACCTATGGCAGCTGCCATAGAGGCCACCCCAAGACGGAATGAGTGAGTCCCGAAACGATAATGCCCCAGACCAGTGTGGTCAAGGCTAACTTAGTGACTGCCCAAAATTGGAACTTTGTCAGTGGTGAACCGTCAGCATGGCAAAATAGGGGACCCTCCTTCGCCCCGCGATTCTCAATGAAAGCCTGCAAGGCCCTGACAGGGCATAACTCGTCAGCCTGGGCCTGGTTAAGGGTCACCAATGCTCCCTTGCCTGACTGATCGGTTTTTGAACGTCGAATATGGAGGTGAATCAGGCTAGAATGGATCAGGATATTGGAATACCTCAAGGCCCTCCTGGTGGTGTTGGATTTGGATGCCCAGACCACTTCTGAAATCCTAAGGGCCACAAAAAAGGCTGTTAAGGCTGCAGCATGAAAGAGGGAGGCTTCGTATGGAGAAGAGCAAATGGAGGGCCACAATGCCCAAAGCCCTATAAGAATAACTGGTGACAAAGGATGTCTGGAGTCTGGCGGGGCGGGAGACATCCGTGCCCAGCCTTGCACAGCCTTCCTAATTCGGAAATCTGAGATGGAGTCCTCCACCCCTCGCACTTTGGCCCAGAAGGCCAAAGAGGTGAGCTTCCCCGAAATGGTCCTAGCGGACAGTCCCTTGTTATGCAGATGTACGCAGAATTGTAACAAGTGGTCTACAGGTAAGGGCCACACATCTTGCAACTGAAGTCCACACCTGAAGGCGCTAAACTCCCTACCTGCTCTCTCGTAGGCAGCTCTAGTGCTGGGGGCTATAGAATTCAGGATAGCGTGTTCGACTTGAGAGCGCCAATCTCCCACAGTTTCTCTGGCATGGGGTCTGCCAGCGGACGTGCCCACGGAGCCAACGCACAGAACCGGTCGATCTGGTTTCATGACAAAGCATCGGCTACAGGGTTCCCCAGACCCGGCACGTGGCGGGCGCGGAACCAGATGTTGTGGCGTAGGCATTGGAAGGTAAATGCGCCAACTAACTCCATGACACTTTGGTTTCTGGAGGATGATGTGTTAATGACGTGCACTACAGCCAAATTGTTGCACCAAAAAAGAGCGACAGAGTTGGCCATCAGGTCTGCCCAAATATGTACAGCCACATAAATGGGGAAGAATTCCAGGAAGTTGAGGTCACGACAGATACTGCCAGCAGCCCAGCTCTCCAGCCACTGCCCTAGGCACCACCGGTCTCGCCAAATTAGCCCAAAGCCAAAGGTGCCAGCCGCGTCCGAATGGATCTGCATGTCGGCTCATAGAAGTAACTCGCGCCTCCAAAAGGAGATGCCGTTAAAGTCTCTCAGAAATTTAAGCCATACCCTCAGGTCCATGCGCATAGCGGAGGTGACTCTGGTGCGATGATGCGGGAGTCGAAGACCCTGCATTGCCCAGCTGAGCCGTCGCAGGAATTCATGGCCGGGGGCCACCACCCTACAAGCGAAGTTCAAATGGCCAACGACCTCTTGGAGGGCTCTAAGGGAGACTTTACGAAGGTGCAAGATGGATTGGAGCTTATTCCTAAGTACCAGCAATTTATCGTGAGGGAGACGAGAACACTGTGCGAGGGTATCGAGCTCGGTCCCTAAGAACGTCAAAGTAACAGCTGGGCCCTCTGTCTTCTCGTGTGCCAAAGGGACACCTAAATCTGAGGAAAGGGATATGAATGCCTGAATCAGGTCAGAGCATTGACTGCTGTCCCCGGGTCCAGCAAACAGGAAGTCATCCAAATAGTGGACCACATCGCCGCAGCCCGTCTTATCCCGTATGGCCCATTCCAGAAAGGTACTAAACATTTCAAACATGGCGCAAGAGATGGAGCATCCCATAGGTAGGGTGCGGTCAATGCAAAATTTGTCCTGGAAGGGGAATCCCAGCAAATCAAATTCCAGAGGATTGATAGGCAAAATGCGAAAAGTGGATTTGATATCACACTTGCCCATCAATGCCCCGTGGCCCAGGGCTCTTATCATGGCTACCGCAGTGTCAAAGGATGTATAACGCACGGAACATAGGGAATCTGGGATTTCATCGTTAACCGACTGGCCCTTGGGGAAAGAGAGGTCATGAATTAACCTGAACTCACCGGGCGATTTCTTGGGGATAATTCCCAAAGGGGAAATATGCAGGTTGGGTAGCGGGGGTGAGGAAAAGGGGCTGATGACCCGACCTGACTGAACTTCTTTGTTAATTTTATCTTGCACCAAGCACCGCATGCTAAGAACAGACCGGTGGTTACCGGTCAAATATGGCTTGTGCAGACCCATAAAGGGGATCCTGAAACCCAGTGTGAAGCCACGTTCCAAGAAGATCGCTGCCCAACAATTTGGGTAACGCCTTAGAAGTTGAAGGAGCAGAAGAATCTTAACTGGGCTGGGGCTCTTTGTGAGGGAGAGGATGCCCACCGCCCTGTTTTCTTCCACCACGGCCATCCCTTGGGGGACCTCTCCAACCTCTGGCTCTCAAGCAGGAGGAGCAGGAGTGTTGACCGCCACAAAAGGAGCACTCGTGCCAGAAGTGGCATGGGTTTTGGGAGCAGGAACCTTTGGAGCTGAACTCCCAGCACAGCCAGCGGTGTTGAACCCCTGGACCCGCAATAGGCCTAGCGGATATTGCGGGCGACAGCTTGGCCAGGATGTGGCCGCTGTTGGACCTGTCACTGAAGCCTGGCCTAGAAGGGGTCATGAATTGGAGCCAAAGGTCCTGGTCCTTCAGATCCCAGAGTATGGAGGGGTCAATGTCGGCCCTCCTTCGAAAGGCCTCATCATAGGCCAGCCATGCACTCCCTTCATATTCGGTGTAAGCCCTGTATATTATGTCTTTGCTGCACTCAGGATCTCGGTCACGGGTCCTATCTTTATCGCTGGGTTCGGGCTCGCGAAAGAGCAGGGCAAAGACATCGGTAAATTCACCCCGCAAAATCTTTTCTCTGGTGGCAATGGTTAAGTGAAAACCAATAGGGGAGGAAGTAGCACCAGTGGGCATAGATCCTCGACTCAGGTTGGCGCATGGGTCAACTGAGGACAACTGTGGGGCTAGCAGAGGAGGAGATAGGGAAGCCAGGGGGTCCTGAACCGAACTGGCGGGCCCCTGCCAAACACTGGCGGAGGCGACGTTAAGCAGATGAGGCTGGAGCAGTGGCGGGACCAACGTGGTGGCATCTCCTGCTAAGGGGAATGAAGCGCCAGGCCCCACTGAATTATGTGGGCTGGCCACCAGAGCAGTTGAACTGGGAGTTGAGGCCGAGGCAACGGGCTGGGGAGTACTAACTGGGGAGGCTGAAGTAACTGAAGGAAGTGAGAGAGGGGGGACTGGGCCACCCTGAAGGGTAAACCACGGCAACCAACCCCATGGGGTGATTTGCCCCATGCCCGGCCAGGCAAATTGAGGTGCCAAAGCAGTCTCACCTGTATCAATCTTGGGTGTGCTCTGATCCCTAGCTGGAAAAACCGACGTTGCTGCTTGTGCGCCCAGGGAAGATGAGGCCACAGAAGGGAGGAGCTCCACTGAAGGCGGTGCGCCTTCTGGAAGAGCCGAGGAAGAGGAGGTGGATGCCTCAATAGCGTCCAGGCGAGCTGAAATGGAAAGGAGCAACAAGCGTTGGGTCTGCTGCCGCGTTTGCTTAGGCTAGACCATTGAGGGTTTTTTGGGCCTGGCTGGGGGAGGGAGAGGGATCCCCGAGGAATGCTCAGCAGCTTCCAGATGAGAAAGAATTGATGTCAGTACCGGGTCTGACTCCTCATCAGACTCAGAATCGGGCCTTGGCAGCAGTATTTTGGGGAGGGGGGGAGGGGGAAGGGGCCCTCCCCTTCCCCTTCTTACCGCCTTGGCCCTTCTTGGGAGGCATGATGCAAAAGGTGAGTTAAGCTTAGCTGTTATCGGAGACTTAAGTAAGCAAGTGGGCACCCCGGGCAACAGGCAGCTACCTCACAATATTCACGATCAGCGGATACAAGTTCCAGACCGAGAGATTAATGCTCAAGAGGCGCAGCAAAATTTTTTTTTTTTATAATCAGCGGTGATGGAGACGCGCTTGAGCGCGGGCGCCCTCAGGTGAGGGCGCCCTGGCTTGGGAGGTGCCAAACAGGCAGCCGCGGCTGTTTCACAATTTAATTAATTAAATGTTTAATTAATTATTTTTTTGGGGGGGAGATGCCAATAGGAAAAAGAACTAAGGCACTGGGGGTAAAACACCCAGCCTCTGGCTCTGCAGCCAGACTCCCCTCCCCACCAGGCCGTCTCAACTGTCGAGCTGGGGGGGGGAGGCAGGCACACAGCTGCCGAGACCGCTGGAGCCGGCAAACACCGGCGCTGTGCTCAATGTGCACTGCCGCCGCCCCTCGCCGGCACCAACACCTCCAAGGCCGCAGCAAGGCAAGCGCAAGGCCACGGACGGCGGAGGCTGGCGGAAGGTGAGCTCGGAGGAGGCCGGCGGTCTAATAGACAGGCTGGCCGGCAGGCGGGCCAAGAGCCGGCCGGCCAGCTGGCCGGCCAGCAGACAAACAAACGGGTGGGCGACCGAGCGAGAGGGCAACCGAGAGAGAGGGCGGGCAGGCGACTGAGCGGGCGGGCGGGCAAATGAGCGAGGGGGCGGGTGAGCGAGCGAGCGAGCGGGCGGGCGAGGTGAGTGGGGGGGAACAAACGGCCCAACAAGCAGGCAGGCGGGCGTGCGCCGCCCCACCCGGACCCCCGGGAAGAAGGAGTTAGGCGCCTCACCCGGGCGTGCACACCAGGAGCCTCAGCCAGCGCTCACGCAGGCAGTAACGGCCGGCTGCGGAGAGGAGAGGTCTTGAGCTCGAGCACCACTGCCGTGCCGCCGGCCAACCTGGGGCTGCGGACGGCGCTTTAGCAGAAGAGCCGGCAAGGAGGGAGGGAAGGAGGGGGGGTGGACACGATATCACCCAGCAGTGTTGGCTCTCCCGACGGCCAGCAGGCGCCGTCCCAGAGGGAGCGGCGCCGGAGCGCACGAGACCCACCGCGAGTGTCGGCAACTTGATAGCCGCGCGTGAAGAGAAGCTTTGGTGCGCAGAAGCACGCTGAGTCCAGGTGGCTGGAACGACTACAACGAAGCCGGTCTCCAGCAGGCAAGAATCCCTCGTGGAATCCAGGCGAGTCTTTAGCTCTCAATAGCTGTGTCGCGCCAAAGAGCTGAGATAGGGAGGGGGGTCAAGTTTAAGACAGCTCGGCCTGCTCCTCCCCGACTGGTGGTGCGACTGGGGTGCACCAATCAGAGGCCCATATGTCTTATCACCCCACCCACCCGCAATGGCCCCCCCTTTCAGCCAGACAAGCTGGCGCCGGGTAGGGCATATTTGTTGGCATATTGATTGCAGCCCTTTAACAGCATCATCTTTTAGGATTTTAAATAGCTCAGCTGGAATACTGTCATCTCCGCTAGCTTTGTTGTTAGTAATGCTTCCCAAGGCCCACTTGACTTCACTCTCTAGGATGTCTGGCTCAAATTCCGTGACCGCACAATCATGGCTAAGTTGGCTTTACACCCAATCTGTTCCTCAGCTATTATACTAATATCCTCCATCCAAGTTAATAGCTTAGGTTTAAGACACCTCACATATAGTTTAGCAATAACTGAGGGGAGACTAACGGTATGGTAGTTACCTGGATTCATCCTGTCACCTTTCTTGAAAATAGGAAGTATAACTGCTTTACTCCAAATACTGGGGATCTTTCTGCAGTTATGGATGAAAGTAAATAAAGATGAAAGTAAGGGATCCTGCCATTCTGATTTAGATTTTAAATTAAGGGAGGGGGGGATAGAATCTCAGCCAGGAACTTTACCAGATTTAAGTTCAGCAATCAAATCAATAATTTCACTAGCAGTAACAGATGGCCATTCTGGAGTGTCAGAGGTAGGGATGGCGGAGAATTTCTCCCCGAAACTTCGGGGGGCCGAGCGCCAACGTGTTCGGCCCCCTGAACAAGTTTCGGGGAGAAATCCTCCGCACCCCCCCGCACCACGCACCCCCCCCCGGGACGGGACTTACTTTCGCCGAATGTCCCTCCCTGCGGCGGGTCCGGCCGGTGGTTCGGCAGGTGTTCGTGCGGGGCAGGAGCGGCAGCCGGTCTTTCGACCGGCTGCCGCCGCCGCCATTCCAAGAAAAGAAAAGAAAAAAAGCCCCCTGATAGGCTACGTGACGATTAACGTAGCCTATCACGGCTGACTTTGCAGATCTAGCCGTGATAGGCTACGTTAATCGTCACATAGCCTATCACGGGGGCATTTTTTTTTAAAAAAAAAAAACTTTGGAGTTCGCGGCGGGGCGAAACGGGAAGCCTCCACCCTGGCCTGAATTTCGGCTGGGCGAGGCGGGAAGCCTCGCCCCCGCCCTGAATTTCGGCCGGGGCGAGGCAGGAAGCCTCCCCCCCCGGCCTGAACTTCGCGGGGGGAGCAGCGAAGCTCCTCCCCCCCACCGCGAACAACCTTTGAGGACAGGTAAGTGACTTTTGTCCACCCCTAGTCAGAGGACACTTTAAACTATGGGCTTCATCACACAGATCTTTTATCCTGCAATTGAGATGGCTCCTTTACGGAACTTTGCAGGCTCTTTACATCACACTGTGATCATCCTGCACTAAAGACCCTTTGTTCCATTTTTAAGTAGACTGCTGATAGAGAGCTATCAAATTACCCCATTGTGTTCCACTTGAGTTTCCTCCCTGCAAAGAGTTAAAACGGGAAGAAGTGGAGTGAGATCAATGAAAGAGAATGGACGACTCCGCTATGAGGAGAAGGAGGGGGAAGGGAAGGGTGGAGGAAGCCCGTGTAAAGGGAGTCAGTCATGATCCTGCATTTAAAACAGAAGCAGAAAGCCCCGTTTTAAATGCAGGATTTTAGTCTAGTGTAGAAATGCCCTAAGCAAAGAGAACTTGTCAGGATCCTGAAGAATTGCAGAAAAATGTCTTTCCCACTCATAATTGGAAAAATAGCTGGCAGGATGTTCTTGTTGTTCCAACAGGGCCCCCGAAACAAGCCACCAAAGGAATTTGCTATCTCTCTTTTGTGTTGCACGTATTAGTGGTTTCGATTTCTCTCTCTCTTTCTCTCTTTTCTTCTGACTGATAGGTGCTTGATATCCTCATTTCAATTGATATTACTCTTCAGGCAAACATTTAGCTCCTTTATTCTGGTACACAGTGTAACCCTGAGTAATCTGACTCTTAAGTAGCATACAGTCATGGTCAAACCACCTTCTGTTCTGTTCCTGTAATATTTATCACCAGTCAAGGAATTATCTACCTCTAAAGTCCCAACAGAGGTATGTCTCTTCTGGTCCTTCATAGTCTCCATCTAGACCACCCCCTCAGCAGAAGAAAATGGAAAGGTGTCATACTAAGAGCATACAGCCGTTAAAAAAGAAAGAGTTTAAAATAAATTAAAATTCATAAAAATAGTTTTTTT
Organism: Heloderma suspectum; assembly: GCF_057233095.1. NCBI lineage: Eukaryota > Metazoa > Chordata > Lepidosauria > Squamata > Helodermatidae > Heloderma > Heloderma suspectum. Next base: position 353,019,427 of record NC_139459.1, on the reverse strand, counting down.
AAAAAAACAATGACATTAAAACAACAACAATAAAATTCATTTTTAAAAAAACAAGCAAGTAAACTAAAAGGATAAGTCAGTAATATTTCTGCTTTAAGATTGTTTCTGTGAGCATCAGAGAACTAAAAAAGGATATTTTGGCCTTATCTGCTCTAAAACTATAAAAACGCAACAATATTATTCTAACTGAAAAAGTAAAATATGTTAAAAACATATATTAAGGTAGGTTTGAAGTTGTAGCTCCCTGCATAGCAGCTCCACCAGTCCGCCATAACATATTGCAGAGTAACTCTAACATCCAATTTGCTGGAACAGAACATTGGTGAGACCAAGTCCCATGGAATGTCCTTCAGATGTTTCACGATGGGTCGTCAGGCCACAGTATGTTCCAATGTAATGGAGGGACGGCTTGCATTGGAGAAGCCTCCTGGTGTAGGTAGCCTCCTGTGCGACATCAAGTGCGACGCCAAGTGCAATGCAGCCCCGCCTTAAGTACCTGGTGGGCAGGGATAGAGACAACCACAGGCTCAGACTCCTAAGGTGCAGCAGACTCTGGCCACTCCTTCCTCACAGACTCTTCCCAAGCCCCTTCCCCCCGATCTCCTTGAAACTGAAGCATTTCTCCAAGCTCTCCTTGTAAGGACAGGGGCAAGGAAGAAGAGGATGTATTGTTCTGTCACTATCATCTCTCACTTCAAAACAGGGAATAACTTTTCCAGCACTCTCCTTTGCATAACTCGAGAATTACGAAGATGGAAGGGAGCTTGAAGATCATCTAGTCCAACCCCCTGCCCAATCCATCCCCTCAAGTGCCGGATACAGCTACAGCATTCTTGCTATACAGAATTCCAGCCTCTACTCAAAAACCTCCAAGAAAGGAGATCCCATCACCTCCTGAAGAAGCCTGTTCCACTGTTCCGCAGTTCTGTAAGGAAGGTTCCCTTCTGCAAGCACCACCTAGAGTTCCCACTCCCACCAGAACAGCACTTATACTTTGCTGATCTCAGGATACCAGTTTTGCATCTTTCATGGCGGTTTCAAGTGTGTGACATGTAAAACTGGGTCTTTAAGAAACGTATAGTCTCCTTTTCTTACTTCATGTGCCCCTGGCAGACCAAAACCAATTTCATGAAAATCCGGATACAACATGAAAGCACTTCTCATACAATTTCCATGTAGATTGGTCCCTGGATTTTCAAACTCTTCTTAATGCTGAAGGTGATGTGGGCCACATGCTCTAACACACACACTCTAAATCAGCCTTCCCCATCTTGGCACCCCAAGATGTACTGGACACCTTTCAGCACCACCCAGACAGCTCTTTGTCAAATTTGCTATTTGCAATTTGCTATTTGTCGTGTCTTCTTGCAATGCATTTGGAAAGAAGAGAGATATATTAGAATATAATGCAAATGAAGTTCAGTCCCAAGGCAGGTACATTGGTTTTTATTACCAGCCAGCATGGTGTAGTGGCTAGAGTGCTGGACTGGGAGTCGGGAGATCCAGGTTCTAGCCCCCACTCAGCCATGGAAGCTCACTGGGTGACTTTGGGCCAGTCACATACTCTCCGCCCAACCTACCACGCAGGTTTGTTGTTGTGAGGATAAAATGGAAGAGGAGGACAATTATGTATGCTGCCTTGAGTTCCTTGGAGGAAAAAAGGTGGGATATAAATGTAATAAATAAATAAATAATAAATAAATAAATAAATATTACCACTATGCTGTACAAAATAAGTGTATTTCACTCATATGCAGTCTTTTGCTTTCATCATTAGATGCTCTTTTTTATTCAGATCTGGCCTCAATACAATAATGTAGCATTTGGGGATGAAGATGCAACCTTGTAATCCCAAACTGGAGGCTAAGATGGAGAAAACCTGCACAGCCACCATGTATTTCCCTTTGGTGCTCAGGTAGGTGGGCACAAAGGACACCCAAACGCTGCAAAACACCAACATGCTGAAGGTGATCAGCTTGGCTTCGTTGAATGCCCCAGGCAGCTTCCTGGCTAGGAAAGCCACCATGAAGCAGATGGCAGCTAGAAAGCCCATGTAGCCAAGTGTGATAGAAAACATGATGACAGACCCTTCATTGCATTGCAGGATGATCTGCCCAGGTTGGGAAATCATGTCGGAGTCTGGAAATGGAGGAGAGATTCCCAGCCAGAGAATGCAGATGCCAACTTGAACACTAGAGGAAGACATTACAATTGAGATTGCCAAACTGTTCCCCAGCCATTTCCTCATCCTGCTTCCTGGCTTTGTAGCTAGAAACGCCACTACCACCATAATAGTTTTGGCCAACAAACAAGAGATGGCAGACGAGAAGATGATGCTGAAGGCAGTTTGTCGGAGAAGGCAAGTCACCTTCTGGGGCTGACCAATAAATAGGAAGGAGGACAAGAAGGAAAGCAGCAGGGAGATGAGGAATATGTAGGTGAGGTTGCGGTTGTTGGCTTTGACTATTGGAGTTTCTTGGTATTTAATGAAAATTCCCAAAAGAAGGCTGGTGGTTAGGGACAAGAAAAGGGAAAAGAAGGTGAGGATGATCCCCAACATTCCTGTGTAGGAGAGAAAGTTGATCAGCTTAGGAACACATTGATCTTGGTCCTTGTTTGGATGTTGATCATCTGGACACTTGTTGCAATGGCCCGCATCTGAAGGAGAAGGAGAAGGAGAAGGAGAAGGAGAAGGAGAAGAAGAAGAAGAAGAAGAAGAAGAAGAAGAAGAAGAAGAAGCAAGATTAGCTGCAGCATTACTATAATCCTGGTTTATCTCAGCAGTCTTCCCCTGAAAAGGTTTTGGACTACAATTCCCAGCATTGCTGACCATTGGACATCATGATTTAGACTGATGGCAGTTGAACTCCAGATCATCTGCTGGGAATCAGGTTGGGGAATGCTGCTACACTCGATTTCACGTCATTCTTCATCAGTAGTCTATCACATTCTCTAACACAGGGCTGGACAGGGAATAGATCTCCAGATAATCTGGAATTCCAATCCCAGCTTTCTCTCCATTGGCCATGTTAGCAGAAGCTTCTGGAAGTTGACTTCCAACATTTGGAGATCTACTTTCTGCCCAGCCCTGCCCTATCAGATATGTTAAAGGTGAAAACATAGATGCCATGAGAGGAAGGTGAAACAAGGATGTGGGAGAGCAAAAACTAACAAAATGAATTAGGGTTGAATAGGGGCCAGATTTCAGAATGCCATGCCACAGTATCTGGCGGTGGCCTGTAGCATTAAACAAAGATTTGATACATTCATGGAGGTCTATCAATACCTTATAATCATGGTGCCTATATGGTGGCCCGCTTCTCTTTTCATTGTGTGCCATATCTTTTTATACTGTAAGCCGTCAGCACTGTCTTTTTTCTGATCAATTGTAGGCCACTCTGGGAGCCTTTTTTTGCAGATGAGCAGGATGAAAATAATTTGAGTAAACAAATAATTAATAAACATATATATCCTACAGATAGAAAGGCAGTCTGCTTCTGCATACCAGTTGATGATTGTAACAACAGGAGAGGGCTATTGCCTTCATGTCCTGCTTATGGGCTTCTCAGAGGTACCTGGCTGGATGCTTTGGGAACAGCCTGCTGGACTAGATGGTCCATTGTTGTGAACCAACAGCACTCTGCTTACGTTCAGTAGCAGGGGACATGTTTTGCATGGAGCAGGTTGTAGGTTCAGTCCTGTCCACCCCAAAAGGATCCCAGAAAGAAGGTCCAGGAATCCCTCTGCTTAGTATTTTGCCTGAGATTCTACATTGTCTACCAGTCAAAGTCACTCCATGGGTGAGTGGCCTTGTTGTACAGGAATGTGGTCAGTTGCCTGCGCTGGATGGGGTTATTCTTCTCTGGGGTAGCAGGAGTGTTGTCTCAAAGCTGGAATTTTGTGATGCACTCTATGTGGACCTGCCTTCACGTGGGTGAGGAAACTAGGGCTGTGCATCGTTTCAGTGCTAAATCCAAATCCCAAAGCTAATTGGGGCACTTCAGCGTACTCTGTGTGATCTGACAGACAGCCTGTCTCCAAAACGTATCAATTGGAGAAAGATCAGGGAGGGGGAGAGGAGGAGGAGTGAGTGAGCTTTGGCGAATGGCACCTCCAGTTGCCAAATTAGGGCTGAACGTCACCCAGTATTCTCCAATCAGTATAGTGGTGGAGGAGGGTGGGGGGACACTGGGTATATTGGAGGTCACCCTGAGTTTGTTTCAATGTGGGAGAGTGAGTTTGTGCTTACAGTTACAGATAGCTGTGTTGGTTAGTTGGCTAGATCTGGTGTGTGTGTGTGTGTGTGTGTGTGTGTGTTGTACTGAAGCTTTGTTCTTATTCTTTCCCACCCAGCCTTTTTCAGTGCAAGTATTCCCTTTCTTTTCTAGAGAATTTATTTAAAAAACCAAAAACATTACTTGTTGCCTTTCCTTGCCTTGTTCTTTGGCTTCACCACCACCACCTCCACCACCCACCCTTCTGAATTATTCAACCATTCTTATTAGTTCTTTCTGTCTTTCTTTCAAGAAATAAGAACAAATTAAGGAGTAGTTTCAGTTTCTTTGTCTTGCCCTTTGGTTCCCCCTCCCCCAACATTCTCAGAGTAGTTGAGAACATTGGGGGAGGGGAGAAGTACAGAGTACTTGAGAAAGAGTGAGATGAAAGTTATATGGATTTAGAAAAGATGGAGAGGCACAATAAGCTGACCAGACGTTAGAAACCCAGCTGATTTTTACCACAGGGAAGTTGCATGAATCCATAATCTCTCAGTCCAAGATGGCAAATTGACAGTCCAAGCCTGGATGCCAACTTTTTCTGGCCCCAGATAACCACATTTAGTAGTACTAGGGGAGAGGGATTATTTGCACTTCAACGAAACCTACAGCAGAAATTAGAGATAATGACCTCCTTCTACTCACCACTTCAACAATTAACTTCTCTGATTACCACTTTATGACCTTTGGTTTGAGTCTCTGAGAACAGCATATTTTATCTGTGCCTAGCACAAAAACTACTGTGCCAAACGGTCTGAGGTTTGGCAGGTACAATACCCTCCATGGGGCCTGAGAGGCCCCTGAACTTCATGCACTTCTGTGGAAACAGTAAACAGTTACAGCTCTTTGCTTTGAGAGTTTTTGTTGAAAAAAACAAATGTCACCTGAACCTAGCACAAAAACTACTGGGCCAGAAATTTGGCAGGAGGAAAGCCCTCCATAGAGGCTGCCAGGTCCCCAGATTTCATGTTTTTATGATGAAAACTGAAAAGGGTATGGTCATTTCTGTTTTCCAGTGCAAGTCAATGGGAAAATGCCAAATCTGAATGGTGTGGATATCCGAATCTCGTTTCGGATCCAAATCTGAAACAAAGCGAATGGGTTCCGAATCAGTCCGGAGTGAAGCAAGGCTGCTTCGGGAGGTCCAAAGCGGCATCCGAGGCGAAGTTGGGTGATCGGTGCATAGCCCTAGTGGAACAACCAGCTTTGTTGGTAATGAGAGCAACTCATCACCAGCACATTATACCTATGCTGAGGGAACTGCACTGGCTCCCTGTATGCTGCAGGGCTGGGTGGAAAGTATTCATACTCTTTTACAAAGCCTTAAACAACTCAGGACCAGGATTCTAAAGAGATCAACTGAACCCCTACCGGCCTGCTCAGAATACTGCACTCATCAGAAAATACTAATGGTGCAAACTGCACACAACACTGTCTTTAAATATGGGTTTCTCCATTGAAGTGTGAAGGTCGCAGTAGAGTGGAGACTGAAACTGTCAAGAAGCACACAAGGACAGCACTGGTGAAGCATGTTGAAGACTCCACCACCGACTGGTTGCTTTCTCCTCTGTACTCCATTACTTCAGGATATATATATTTTTTTACCCCCTTGGTGAAATGAGTTAATGAATATATTAATAATTAATTATACAAAAATCCCCAAAGAAACCCATGCCTAAAACAACCCTTCCCAGAACATGTCAATACGTGTATGCCCTGTTCCTAAAGAGCAGCTTTTGGCTCTAGAGTCACCCACCTTCCTGAGTGGAGATTGTTCCTTTGGAACATGGGACACAAGCATAGCAACAGAGGGGCTCTCCTTCCTTAATCAACTTGGCATATCCAGGCTGGCAGCTTTCAGTACATCGAGAAAAAGGCACAGCCTATCCATGAATACAAGGAGAATACAGGAAAGTTTCTTAGTCTGAAAGGTTAATTTTTACTGGTAGAAACTAGTTATACTTGTGTATAACAGCAAACTTTTAGTTAGTGCTCCCCTGGCTCTTTTTTGGTGGCTGTTCTTGTGTTGATGGAACAAAGGCAGAGGCAGTCTGCAATCTGGTGCTTGAAAGGGACAATGGAAGGCACAATCCTATGTATATTAAGATGGAAAGAAGTCCTTCAACTCTCAGCAGCCCACAGTCTACAAGGCTGTCTGAAGCACCCTCGGAGTTGGAAGAACTTTTTCCGTCTAAACCTGCATGGGATTGTGCCCTGAAAGCATTCCTAATCCACCCCTTGCACATTGTAACAAATATAAAAATAACCGTGGAAAAACATTACTTTGGTTTGTGTCCAGATTCTCCAGTAACAACAGCAACTCCCATTCCACAGAGAATCAAATGCCATTAAAATCATGAGTGCAGAACAGTGGGGGCCAGCCACACAAGATGATGATGATGATGATGATGATGATGATGATGATGATGATGATGATGATATGCTCAGAGTCTTTGGAACCCAGCTACAGTTGGTGAGATTGTCTGAATTCCACCTCTTTTAATGACCTCAAAGAATCACCTGCCATATTAAAGACTAACAAATTCACTTTGGGCTACGTTTTGTAGGCACTGTTCACTTCATCAGGTACAGATGGACCCCTGCTCATTCCTGTTCAGAAGCTCCTGTTCCTGTGCTGCAAGAATGAGGCTATGACACTGAAAGGTGAGGTTCATCATTTGTGGTACAGCTGATTGACGTTTTAATAATGCCTGCAATGTTTGGAAAAGTGCTGTATAGGTATAATCTGCCAGTGGATTTATGTTTGGATATCTGGTATGCTTGTAGATATAATGCTTCTTCCCCCCCCCCTTTCCTTCTTCTTTTGCTATCCTCCCCCCGCCCTCAAAATACTGTATTGTTGGAAACTGAAGATTCTGATTATGTTGCTGGTAATGTTTATTTTATTTATAACAATTAAAAAAACACATTAAAAAAGTAACAAAGAGAAGTACAAAAATCCATCTTATGATTGTCTCCTCACAAATAAAGACAACTGGATTACTTCGGACTAAGTATGGGAGAGCATACCTGCAAAGCTGAGTGTGGTGGTATAATAATAAAGGATTTGGGGGGATAATTAACAAATAAATTAAAAAAGACATTAAAGACAGGGTTTAAAAAATATCCAAAATGCAGTGAACAAAGACATTGTAACACTTTCAAATTAATATACACAGAAATCTCTCTCATTCTCATTCACACACACACATACACAAACAGATCCACCCCTTTCACACAGAACACCCATGCCTTAAAGCAAATTTGTGGCCAGCACCGGCACACATGACCGAGACCTTGTCATACAATGGCACACAGGATGGGATGCAGGGGGATCTTTCCCAACACTGCCCTGCTTCCCTTCCCTGTTCCCTCTGCTGCCTTCTGTGAAATGGGTAATTTATGACGGCCATGTCCACCAGAACAGCCATTACACGAATGGGCATGCCCCATCATGGAAGCCATTTTGTGACAGCCCCCATAAGAGTTTGCAACATTTCAAATATGCCTTGTAAACAACATAGTGGAACACTGGCCTGGGAAACTTCACAGCAGGCCTCCAAGGGTTCCTTAAAATGATGCTAGCCCTTTTCTATTTATACTCACTATGATATTTTAGTATAAATTAATGGATTGGGAAGCACTTTCCGAAAGTGTTATGTACAATAGCTAACAAAGTGATAGATCTTAAGGCTGCAATCCTATGTCCACTTGCATGGGACTAAGCCCAACTGAACTTAATGGGCAAGGCTTGCTGAACTCAATCTGACAAATTTTGCGGTAGACAAATATCAGATTGCCTGGAAAGGTATATAAATGTAATACATACATACATACATACACACACACACACACACACACACACACACACACAATTAAAGGGCATCAAATATAACAAATAGTTCATCCTACCTGGTTAAACCTCTTGGGCCACACAATGGCCTTCTGATCAATGGTGAACTTGATCTCGGAGGAGGCCTGTCTCTCTATACTCCCAACATCCACTCTAGCAGTGGACTTGTTGGGAAACACCACCCAGTTCACAATATAAAAGTCAGATGCCAGTTCCCCGTTCTCATCCAAATAAGCTCCATCCATGGAAGTATTGTAAAGATGGTATTCTCTCAGGAAAGGGTGTAACTAGATTGACACAGAGCAAGAAAACACTTAAGAATTTCTGGGCAGTCTGTTGTACATCTTGGGTCTGCCCATTTCGAGCTCTACTCTACACTGATTCTTCCAGGCCACTGAGCCCTTTTCTGGTATTATGGCAGGAATATGATATCTTAGCCTGTATGAAGAATTTCCAGTTGCTAGGAGAGTTCTGTTCACAGTCATGCAAATGTGGGTAGATCTTTCCATGAGGCTATGTGACAAAAGGCAAAGTGGGCAGTTCTTGTAAGTCTCTAAATCCATCCAGGGCAAGTAGTGATCTCAACATGACAAATAGACAACGTTCTTTACCTCCATACCCAGCTCACCAGAGTAATATCATCTGATACAGCCACGAAGACCTAAGCCACTCCCAGCAGGGCTGCCTCTGCATGAATGTTGATGTGACTCAACAATCTTATCTAGGAGACCCCAGCATTACCACTGACACCACCCTGGCTCACTCAGATTGGCACATTGTTGAGGAGCGGGGTAGGAGGTATACCCATGGAATCTCCATTTGGTTGTGCACAGATTTTCAAAAGAATATTGGCTCAACCATGGAAGGATTTCTGACTGGGGCAACTGACAGACTACATTCCTGCCCTCATGTGGGATCAAATCCCCACTATGGCTTTTCTTTGAAGCTCACTAGGTTGCCTTGGCCAGTAACCAGCACTCAGCTTAACCTGATTCACAGGGCTGTTGTGAAGACAAAATGGGCTGGATGGCATGTGTGCCACCTTGAGCTCCTTGGAAGAAAGGTGGGGTATAAGTGTAAGCAATGAATGAAATGTGTGAGGGAGAAGGAGCACCTGCCATGGCTGTACCCTTTGAAGTGGCTGCTTCTCTCTGCCAGCCATCCTCATCACATCTGATTGGGATGAGTATGCAGCATGTAAGGTCCGTGCCACAGCCTGGATGGAACTGTAAACACTGTAGGAGTCTTGAGACAGGATCCTTTCAATCACATCCTGGGGCAGGTTCTCCCAGGTCTCTTTTTCTCTGCATCTTTCCCAGACTTTCACAGACAGCACACGACTGGAATATAAACAATGAAATGGTGACTCCCCAACCTGCTTAATAGCAATGGCATATGACTCAACATTGTAATATTCTGTACGTCTATCTTTCTTGATTAAGAAGGACAAAGAAACTTGGATGTCCTGGACATCAACCATTTTGTTCATGAAGCTGACACTGATTTCCTGCAGAGCTGTTGCAATCCAAACTTTCCCCACAGTTTGTTTTGTCATCTGTTCAGCTCTATACATTATGAATCCTAGAGTTAGTATGATCTGAGTGTCCACTGGACAAACAACTACATTGACCTGGGTTTTTATAAAATATGAAATGATGTTGGAAATCTTTCTCCAGTTCTGCACTGAAATGCTTTCTGAGAAGGCAATGCAAATTCCGTTCCTGATCACCACAGGTGTGAAGGTGCTCATGAACCTTTCTCCATTGTCATTGTCTGGAGCCAGGAGGCTGATCCAAGTCCATCCGAAATGCAGGAGGAGTTTGACAATCCCCAGGTATGGGGGTTCTGGTTTGGGAACCATCCGGTAACAAAAGGGGAACTCAGATCTCTCCTTGGGACTTCGACTGACAAACCCATAAGTGACCTAGTAAAAAGGGGAAGAGATTGGGTTTTTTAAAAAATAATATGCATTTTCACACTTCAGTCAATGTGGGGGAAAGTGCAGACTTTTGAAAAATATACACAGAAATATACACTTTCCCCTTTGAATGAGCAAAAAACAGGTCAAAAGGAAATCAAGCTTTGAGGTGGATTTGGCAGGATTTCGGCAAGTTCAGAAATCACTGGTTCTACCATTCCTTGCCAATTCCCAGACGGTATACTGATCAAGCTCAGAGAAAGCTAATTTAAACAAGAAAGGTAAAAGGCACATGTGAAATCTGAGCCCCCAATCACTGATGTGCTCTCACAAAGCAAGCAAATATAATCTATGAGAGTCAATAGGAGCATGAAGCCTCAGATTTCCAAATCTTGACTCAGGTTTGATGAAGATTCAAAGCAGATTGATTCCAAATCAGTCTGAGCAGAATGGGGCCAGTTTCCAAAGCACTGAATTGGGGTCAGTGCACAGTCACACTGGGGGTCATAGTATCTAAGAATCATAGAATAGTAGGGTTCGAAGGGGCCTACAAGTAGGGGTGGACGAAAGTCACTTACCTGTCGTCAAAGGCCGGTCGCGGTGGGGGGGAGGCGCTTCGCTGCTCCCCCCGCGAAGTTCAGGCCGGGGGGGGAGGCTTCCTGCCTCGGCCGGCCGAAATTCAGGCCGGGGGGGAGGCTTCCCACCTCGCCCGGCCTAAATTCAGGCCGGGGAGGAGGCGCCTCGCCTCACCCGGCCGTGAACGCGAAAGTAAAAAAACAAAACAAAACGCCCCCTGATAGGCTACGTGACGATTCACGTAGCCTATCACGGCTAGATCTGCAAAGTCAGCTGTGATAGGCTACGTCAATCGTCACGTAGCCTATCACGGGTGACTTTAAAAAAAAAAAAAAGCGCGTACGTGAATGGCAGCCCCCATAGGGAGCCGCCATTCGCGTTCCTTATTTAGTCGCTGTAGTCTACGTAAATGTTTACGTAGACTACGGCGAAAATAAGGGCAACGCAAACAGCATTTTTTTTTACCAAGCCGTACAGACTTTTTTTTTTTAAAGTCACCCATGATAGGCTACGTGACGATTCACGTAGCCTATCACGGCTGACTTTGCAAATCTAGCCGTGATAGGCTACGTGAATCGTCACGTAGCCTATCAGGGGGTGTTTTGTTTTTTTCTTCCATTGCAATGGCGGCGGCGGCAGCCGGTCGAAAGACTGGCTGCCGCTCCCGCCTCGCTCGAACACCCGCCGAACCGCCGGCCGGACCAGCCACCGGGAGGGACATTCGGTGAAGTTAAGTCCCGTCCCGGGGGGGTGTGCGGGGGGCGGGGGGGTTGCGGAGGATTTCTCCCCGAAACTTGTTCGGGGGGCCGAACACGTTGGCACTCGGCCCCCCGAAGTTTCGGGGAGAAATTCTCCGCCATCCCTACCTACAAGGCCATCGAGTCCAACCCCCTGCTCAATGCAGGAATCCAAGTCAGAGCATCCCTGACAGATGGCTGTCCAGCCTTGTCTTGAAGGCCTCCAGTGTGGGAGAGCCCACCACCTCCATAGGTAATTGGTTCCACTGTCATATTGCTCTAACAGTCAGGAAATTTTTCCTGATGTTCTGTCGGAATCTTGCCTCCTGTAACTTGAGCCCATTATTCTTTGTCCTGCGCTCTGGGATGATGGAGAAGAGATCCTGGCCTTCCTCTCTGTTACAACCTTTCAAGTACTTGAAGAGTGTTATTATATCTCGCCTCAGTATTCTCTTCTCAAGGCTAAATATGCCCAGTTCTTTCAGTCTCTTCTCATAGGGCTTTGTTTCCAGTCCCCTGATCATCTTCCTTGCCCTCCTCTGAACCCTCTCCAGCTTGTCTGCATTCTTCTTAAAGTGCGGTGACCAGAGCTGGACACAGTACTCCAGATGAAGCCTAACCAGTGCTGAATAAAAGGGAACTAGTACTTCCCAGGATTTGGAGGCTATGCTTCTATGAATGCAGCCCAAAAGAGCATTTGCCTTTTTTGCAGCCACATCACATTGTTGGCTCATATGCAGCTTGCGACCGACAACAATTCCAAGATCCTTCTCGCTTGTAGTGTTGTTGAGCCACGTGACCCCCATCTTGTAACTGTGCATTTGGTTTCTTCTTCCTAGGTGTAGACCTTGGCATTTATCCCTATTAAATGTCATTCTGTTGTTTTCTACCCAGCACTCAGTCTATCAAGATCACTTTGAATTTTGTTTCTGTCTTCCAAAGTATTAGCTATCCCGCCCAGTGTTGTGTCATCTGCAAATCTGATCAGCATTCCCTGCACCTCCTCCTCCAAGTCATTAATACAAATGTTGAAGAGCACTGGGCCCATGACTGAGCCCTGCAGTACTACCACTCATTAAAATGTAAAGGTGTCCCCAACCAGTCGTGTCCGATTCTAGGGTGCGGTGCTCATCCCCATTTCTAAGCCAAAGAGTCAGCGCTGTCGGAAGACGCTTCCGTGGTCATGTGGCCGGCATGACTGAACATCAAGGTGCATGGAATGCTGTTACCTTTCCCGCTGAAGCAGTACCTATTTATCTACTTGCAATTTCTTGCTTTCGAACTGCTAGGTTGGCAGTTGGTAACACCACTCGTAACCTCTCCCCAATTTGAGAAGGTCCCACTGATAAGCACTCTTTGAGTCCGATTCTGTAGCCAACTGTGGATCCACTGGATCGTTGTTTCATCCAGCCAATAGACAGCGGTTCTGAGAGTTCTTCTGCCAGTTCCTTTATTACTCTAGGACGCAGTTCATCTGGCCCTGGAGATTTGAACTCATTCAAAGTAATTAGGTATTCCTTGACCATATGCTTAACGATCTCAAGCTGCAAACCTGCCCCTTCAGCCTGTACTTCGCCTTTGCCAGTGGGATCATAGACCCTCTTTTGGGACAAGACTGAGCCAAAGTAGGAATTGAGCACCGCTGCCTTTTCTTTGTCATCTGTTATCATTTTGTCATCTTTATTTAATAGCTGAACAACCATTTTTTTCCTCTGTCTTTCACTACGCACATAGCTGAAGAAAGCCTTTTTGTTGTTTTTAGCATCTCTTGCTAACCTCAGCTCATTCTCAGCTTTAGCCTTCCTGACAGCATCCCTGCAATTCTGTGCTACCTGCCTGTACTCTTCCTTTGTTGCTTGGCCTTCTTTCCACTTCCTATATGTGTCCCTTTTTGTTTTCAGGTCATCTCTAAGCTTTTTGTGAAGCCACATTGCCTTTTCTGTTGTCTTCCACCTTTTCTTCTTGTTGGAACAGTTTGTAATTGTGCCTTGAGAATTTCCTTTTTTAAAAGCTCCCACCCATCTTGGACTCCTTTTCCTGTTAGCATTGCTTGCCATGGGACCTTACTGATCATTGTTCTGAGTTTATTAAAATCAGCTTTCCTAAAATCCGGGGTCCGCGTTTGACTACACTCGGCTTTTGCTTCACTTAGAAGCAAGAACTCAAGTACAACATGGTCGCTTTCCCCCAGAGTTCCTGTAACTGCTACTTTATCCACTAAGTCATCTCTGTAAATGCACACCTCTGCTTTGCAGCCGTTTCCCACCTTTGCCCAGCACAGGTTGTCAGTGATGCCTTGGTCTAGGATGCTGTGTTCAAGTTCCAGTAGCTTAGGTTGTCTGCCTATCTACACCAGTTGAACATTTGTCCAATTGGCTTTTCACCAGTAACTGGCAAGAAAGGTTATGGGAGGGAAGCTACCCTTGTGGTCTGGTGGTCTCATCATATTTAAGGTCATCCAGCCACTGTGGGATGCGGTGTTCAGTTGCATCTCTGCACACCTTTAAGGTGAGCAGGCAAGGATAAGCACAGATCAGGCAGCATACTGTTTGGGTTCTCTGACCCAGGGTGGTGTTACCTGTGCCAGATAGACAATAGGAGAGGCTCTCAGTTCTCACCTAAACTTCAGGAGCCCATACTGAGGGTTTCTGAGTTGCCAGAGCTGGCCCTACCATGAGGCAGAGTCAAGCAGCAGCCTTGGGCAGACGATTGGCTATTGATTGCTACTGGTCCTGATGGCTATATGCTACCTCCAGTATCGGAAGCAGTGTGCCTATGTAGACCAGTTGCTGGGGAACATGGGTGTGTGTGGGGGTGCTGTTGGACTCATGTCCTGCTTGTGGTTCCCTGGTCAACAGCTGGCTGGCCGCTGTGTGAACAAAATGCTGGATTAGATGAAACCTTGGTCTGATCCAGCAGGGCTCTTCTGATGTTCCTGTGTTTTTATGATGGTAGAGGATGGCGAGGAATTTTATTGGGGGTATTCATTGGACAAAAGCTACAATACAAAAAGTTGACTCATATCCACAAAAGTATTTGCCATAATAAATGTGCATTTTTTTTCATATGCACAACATTCTTTGTCCTTCCAAACTGGAAGTTGTCCAAAGAATACTTAATTCTGTGGAGATTTTACATATATCCCTGGGGGACTGTTGGGTGGACATTGATAGAGGGCCCTTCTGGTCAAGGCATGTGCACTAATTCGACGTTTGGTTTTACTTATGAAATTAAAACATTTATAAAAAAACTCACACATTGTACTTATAAAATTAAAACACTTCAGTGTACAACTTCCTCGGGGATTTTCAGTAATCATAAAAATACAACATTCAATGCAGCCTAAATTAGTCGAACTAAGGTCCCATCAGTGTGAAAAGTTAGCTATGATTGAAGTGCCACTGATAGCAATGGGATGAAGTGTGACTGACTTATGTTGCATCCACACGGGGATTCTGATGGGAGGTCCAGAAGATGATGTCTTCAGTGTGTAACCCTCACATGCTTCCCCACTTCTGGGATTTTTTGTTACTAGAAAAACAAATGTTAAGGAAAAATCAGTCCAAATTGCTGCAGAATGCCTTTGGAGTGTTACTGCTAGAAGGCCTCCATTTGGAAGCATCCTTAGTCTGGATTCAACCCAATATCAGAAACTGAAAACTCACTGCACCCTTTGGACTATTTCACCCTTCACAAGAGAAGTAAGAGTGTATTCTAAGCTATGGAAAACCTCTCTCAGATCATATTCAGCTCTTCTGTTGAGTGCTGCCTGTCTCCAGCCTGACATGGTGATGCCCAGCTCTGTGCCACCTCCTGGCCTTCTCTGGAGAGAATGCAAAGTGGAAGTAGACCCAGACTGCATCCTTCACCACCATTCATACCTGTGGGACTTTGTAGATGTCCAGCATGCTTGAAATCTTGTTGGAGATTTCAGAGTCAGACCCTTCAAGGACCGCCAAGAGGTTATTCTGTCTTCCGCAGCTGAAGTTCGGAACACTTTGTTCCCCCATGGACAGAAGGTCTACCATGGCCTCGTAAGTCATTCTTGCATTGAAATAGTTCTCATAGATATTGTAGCCCAGGGTGATGTTGGGCAACAGGCTTGGATTCCGGTTGATCTCATGAATGGCAAACAAGAAGGGCAGGATGGACCAGTACCTTATATCTCCTATCCTGCAACAAAAATAGATGCCATCAGATTTTCACCCAAAATTCCATGGATGGATATGACAGTTCTTCCATCATTTAATAAAACGGGCTTTCTAGGAAACAGAAATCTCAACATTTAGAACAAGACTCCCAGTGACACTAATGGGAACTTTCTTCCCAATGCAAAGAGTAGTATCAGGAGGTGGTTTTTGTTGGGACCATGACAGATGAGGGGGGGGGACTTACACTCCCCTTCCCCACCGCTTGTAGTCAGGTGCCTAATGGTCAACCCTCCCTGGCATGTAGGCATGTTTGTGTGATTTAAAACATGGATATTAGATTAAAAAAATACAGGTAACGTGTCACATTTGGTTTGGCCCTTAGACTACCACTGACCTAGAGCCCAATGCAACACAGTTCATCCCAGCATGAGGAGTTCTGCAATAGTCCTTGGCAAGCAAAAGGCCCTGAGCCACAAAGCAGGGGAAGATGCCCAGTCAAGTGCAGGAGAAGGCAGTGCAGAAGCTTCGAAGAGCCAGGGCTGAAATCCTAAACTTACTGGGCAGGGAATAAGCCCCATTGGGCACAGCGAGATCAATCCCTGAATAACCAGGTCTGCACAACACAACTAGGGTCATAGGAACATAGGAAGCTGCCTTCTACTGAGTCAGACCCTTGGTCCATCTCACCCAGGCAGGTATTTTTCCAGCCTTACCTGGAGATGCCAGGGATGAAACCTGGGGCCTTTGGCATGCTATGCACGTGCTCTACTGACTGAGCAATGTCCCTGTGTATATCCCATCAAAATATATCTTGAAGAGTTTCATGGGATGGTGGGGTGGTGCTATAGGATGATGGCTAGTTTTGAAGATGTTTGCTAGTTAAACATAGAAACATCGATGAGAGGAGGGGTAGTCAACCTCGAAACTAGAATGGATGTATAAAACAAAGGTAGCCTGGTGATTTGTTTATCTCCTTTGGCAAACTCTGGCCACCCTACCCTGACTTCAGTTGGGGAGGTAGTTGCAATACCTTTCTGAAGTTAAAGTGCCTTGCATAGGTATTCACCCCCCTTTGACTTTTCCACATTTTGTTGGGTTACAACCTGGAATTCAAATGGATGTAATTAGGAGTCGTTGTCACTGATGTACACAAAATAGTCCATAATGTCAAAGTAGGGGTAGGGATGGCAGAGAATTCTGCCACGGATCTGGGTGAGGCCAAATGCCAGTGCATTCGGCCCCCCAAAATCTGTGGCGGAATGGCCTGCCCCCATGCCCCCCCCCCGTGGATCCTCACCAGGACGAGACTTACCTGGGGCGGATCTTCCGGGCAGCGGCGGCTCCGGCAGCGGTTCTGGCGGTGGCTGCGGCGGCTGCGGCGGCTGGTCTTCCGACTGGCTGCTGCCGCCGCCATTTCCAGTCTTGGTAAAAAAAAAAAGACGTGATAGGCTACGTAAATCTTTACATAGCCTATCATGGCTGGGTGGGTTTAAAAAACAAACAAACCCGCGTACACAAATGGCGGCAGCTATGGCCGCCGCCATTTGCGTTCCTTCTTTTTGGCAGTCTTAATCTACATAAATATTTACGTAGAGTATGATGGCAAAAAAAAAGGGGAATGCAAATAGCGTAGCAGGCACTATTTGCGTTCCCTTTTGATTTGCCATTTTAGCCTACGTAAAGATTTACGTAGGCTAAAACGGTGAATCAAAAAGCGACGCAAATAGCTCCCGCTACTCTATTTGCGTTACCCTTTATTTTCGCCATAATAGTCTAAGTAAATATTTACATAGATTGAGATGGCCCTAAAGAAGGAACGCAAATGGTGGCGGCCATAGCCGCCACCATTTGCGTACGCTGTTTTTTTGGTTTTTTTTTACCCAGAGCCCTCCGTGGCTGGAAATCCTGGCTGTGCCTGGCCGGCTGCTCTGTGAGCTGCCTCGGAGCACAGCTGGCCATTGGAGGATTTCGGGGGGATGAACAGAGCGCCTTCCCCCCCGTCGAAGATTCCGGGGGGAGGGATGGAACGCCTACCCCCCCACCATCAACATAATCCGCAAAAGGTAAGTCACTTCCGTACATCCCTAAGTAGGGGAGAAGCTACACTTTTACAAAATGATATACAAAGAAAGAACTGAAGTTCTGGTGCCACCAACTGCCTTCAGAAGTCACATGGTTGTGAGAAAGCATGTCTAAACAAATAGCATCATGAAGACCAAGCAGCTATCAAAACAACTCTGGGAAGTCACATAGTTATTTTAATGTAGGGATCTTGGAGAAATCCATCACCCCCTGAAATCCCGCCCCAGGACGGACCTACTTGGTGGCAGATATGGCGGCGGTGGATGCGGCGGCGGCAGAGGCTTGTCTTCCGGCCACTGCCGGGCTGCTGCAGCTGCAAATGGCAGCCGTCGTGGCGGCCACCATTTTCGTAACTGCATTAGGCCATGGTAGACTATGTAAAGACTTACGTAGCCTATCACGGCTTGGGAGAGACACAAATGGCAGCTGGCATAGGGGAGCCAGCCAGGGAGGATTCCGGGGGGAGGGACGGAGCACCTCTCCCCCGCTGCAGAAGCCCCACATTGGAACAAGGTAAAGGATTCGTATATCCCTAGTTTAATGGAGTGCACCTGTGTGCAATTCAAGTGTCACATGATCTCAGATTAAATACACCTGTTTCTGGAAGGCCTCCGAGTTTGTGGGAGAGCATGTCTAAACAAACAGCATCATGACGACCAAGCAGCTATCAAAACAAGTCTGGGAAATGTTCTGGAGATGCCCCAATCAGGGTTGGGTTATAAAAAAATATCCTAAACTATGAACATCCCCCGGAGCACCATTAAATCCATTATTACAAAATGGAATGGATATGGCACAACTATTACTCTTCCTAGAGGAGGCTGTCCACCAAACTCAGTGACCGCGTAAGGAGGGCATTAGCCAGAGAAGCAACCAAGAGGCCAATGGTAGCTCTGAAGGGGCTGGAAAGATCCACAGCTGAGATGGGAGAAACCATCCATGGGACAACTATCACCCAAATGCTCCACAATACTGGGCTTCATGGAAGGGTGGTGAGAAGAAAACCACTGCTGAAAAAACCCATATCAAATTTCATTTAGATTTTGCCAAACAACATGCAAGAGACATAACAAACATGTGGGGAAAGGGTCTCTGGTTTGATGAAACCAAAACTGAACTTTTTGGCATTACCGCAAAACGCTATGTGTGGCGCAAAGCCAACAGTACTCATTGCCCTGAGAGCATCATGCCCACAGTGAAGCATGGTGGTGACAGCATCATCTCGTGGGGAAGCTTTTAATTGACAGGCGCTGGGATACTGGTGTAATGTCACATCAATTACAGTTTCCTCCATGCTAAATTGACTTTACTGCAAATCCAGATCTAAGAATTGGCAAGAAAATGTTTTCATGGTGGACTTGGATAGATAAAATAGGGATGTACGAAAGTCACTTACCTTTTCGTGGATTATGTTGATGCTGGGGGGGAAGCTTTCTGTCCCTCCCCCCGGAATTCTGGCCAGGGGGGAGGCGCTTCGTTCCTCCCCCCCCAAAATACTGGCCGCCCATGGGCGCCGCCATTTGCGTACGCACTGTTTTTTCCTTTTAAAGCAGCCGTGATAGGCTACGTAAACATTCACGTAGCCTATCACGGTGTTTTTTAAAAAATCTAGCCGTGATAGGCTACGTAAATCTTTACGTAGCCTATCACATTTTTTTTTTTAAACTGGAAATGGCGGCGGCAGAAGTTCGACGGAAGACCAGCCACCCCAGCCGCCACCGCCGAACCGCCTCCAGCGCCTCTGCCGGAGCCGTCGCCACCAGGAAGATCCACCCAAGGTAAGTCCCATCCCGGGGGGGGGCACGGGGGGACAGGCCATTTTGCCCCGATTTCAGGGGGCTGAATGAGCTGGCATTCGGCCACCCTGAGATTCGTGGTGAAACTTCCGTATATCCCTTAGATAAAATCATCTTTCCCCTGGATGAATTAGTGGGAGTTGATGATGAGTTTTTGTTATTTTTAACTTTGCTAGATGAATTGGAATTGCCTGCTGCAGGAGAATGTCAGTACTTGCAATTGAAACATTCGTTGGTATCTAGATTCGGTTGCCTTTCATTTAATCCATGAATCACCATCTTGGCTTCTGTATTGGACATTACAAGGGATCTTCGGTTACACCTTATTCAGCAAAAACCTTTGTTTCGGGTCTATTGGATGTCACAGCACCCTTTTAATAAAGGCTTGTCAAATTCGGCTAATTGTTGGAGGTGCTTTTCATATTCATACCTTTTGGAAATACCCAATGGTTGTCTCCTTTGGGGAAGAAGTTATTATATGGATCAATTTTGTATTGCAAAGCTCTTTAATATTTACTGATATAAATGTTCTTTTAAATTGCTTATCTGATTCTTGGAATATAACACATAGTCAGCGTAAATGATTTTTTTTTTTTTTGCTTCCTTTTCGTTACTAAAAGACTGATACTAAGATATTGGAAGATTAAAATCTCACCGCCTATAATGCAATGGACTGAAGATTTACATGCTAGCAACATTTGAAAAAGTGGTATGTAACTTTTGTGCCACAATCAAAATATTTTGCACCTTCAAAGTGTTAAGTACGTTGTGTAAATCAAATGGTAAAAATGCCAATTAAATCCATTTTAATCCCAGGTTATAACACAACCAATATGCAAAGGTCAAAGGGGGGGTGAATTCTCATGCAGGCGCTGTACCCCCTAAATCACATTGTTCCCTCTTGACACTGATATATATATTATTGTACGACAGCTCAGGGTAGTGTACATGGCTCCTACACCCATCTTATCCTCACAACAGGATTGGTCCAGTAACAGCCACTGAACTTCCTGACTGAGTGGGGATTAGAACCTGAGTCCAGTCCTAGTCCCAGCACTCCAATGGAACCATACCAGCTCTTGAAAGATAAAGAAATGCACCACACATTCTGCAGGGTCAAGGAAGCAGTTGAACCAGAAACTATTCACTCGCCCAAACAGCTCACACATTGTGCCACAGATAAAGACACATTATCCGATGATGCTCAGAACAAGGATAATTGCCTGAGCCCAGACCCTCCCCAATCCCCACCTTCCCCACAATACTGAAGGTTCTTCTGTGTTTGCTCTATTAGCCATTATCTTTTAATCCATAACAGCCTGACAGCACTTGCTTCTCATAGAGGGCATCAGTGTACAAAGGCAGAACTTTTTTTAAAAAAAGACAACCTGGGAGGGCAGCCCCCTCCCAATAGTCCAATGAGAACTATAACATGTTCAGTACCCACAGAACGCTGAGTGCCAGTTTGAAAAGGAAAAGGGGAATGGGTAGGGGAAATGGAATGGAGTACTCCGTAGAAGGGCAAGGCTGGCTGGCACCTTGAACAGCCGAACACATTTATAATCCTTGGTGTTAACCTGCTATTGAGATGTCATTTGAAAACTGTTTGTCCTGATACTCATGAGAAGAGAGAAGAACCCACAGAGCCTCAAGCCTAACACAATCATTCTGGCCTATGTTTTGAGGGCCTTGGCCACTTCTTCTGATGCAGATGGACCCCTCTCCATACACTTACAGGAGTAACAGGGAGAAGCTGCACAATACAAAAATCCAGCTTATGAAAAAAGTGGGAACATACATGAAAGTGAGCAGTCAGTTTCCAAGCTACAAAGGATGTATAGAAGAAGAGCAGCCGGACAATTCATTTCTCTCCATGGGGAAACTCTGTTCTTCCCAGATACAGTGAAACCGGGAAGCTAACTCCTAAATCAGGCTGTGGAACTCCCTGCCAAGTGAGGATGGGTCAGCTCCCTCTCTGCTGTTCTTCCTCCAGCAGGCTGACACAGTCAAGCAGGCCTTTGTCATATCAGCAGCATTGCTGGGTCGGGGGCTGTTTTTGTTCTACTGTGGTTGGATTTTTAGGTCTGATTAATGCATTTGTTTTATTGTTGTTTTAATCAAGTTTTTATTTATTCATTATTGACAGCAAATCTGAGTTCCATTTTCTTGGTAGAAAGGCAGAGCACTAAACAAACAAACAAACGAACAAATAAATTCAGATTATGCCCTCTGACATTTATTTCTTTGATTTCATGGGAGCTCAAAGTGGTGCACATGATCCCTCTCCCTCATTAGATCTGCATAACATCCAGGTGAGGTTGATTAAGCTGAGAGCAGGTGAAGGGCCCAGGGTCACCCAGTGAAATTCATGGCTGAGTGGAGATTTCTACCCAGGCCTGGTGGATCCGGGTCCCAACATTCTAACTGAACTACTGGAACTACGGTAATACACCCAATCTGCAGAGATAAAGATAGGTTTGGCAGAGTCAAGGATGTCCTTGAACCAGAAACCCCTCAATTTCCCAATGAGCTCACAGCTAAAGACATAAAACACACTGCTGTTTTGGGGGAAAATTCATGGAAAATTTTCCTGTCTCAGCAAGAACTCCCATTGCCAGGGGAGGTAAGTGACTTTAAGGTCATGAGCGCAAAACGGGGGGGGGGGGAATCCACACAGCTACTCAAAATAGTAACAACAACAACCCACTGATACAGGGAATACCTAGGGATTATCATCATCATTGTCCTCATATCCTCGGAGCCACACAGAAAAGCTCTTTGCATTTTCCATGACAAAGCATGACTCCCATATCCCTGTGCATATCTATTCAGAGAAACAGCACAATATAAAAATCATAAGAACATTGGAAGCTGCCACATCCTGAATCAGACCATTGGTCCATCTATCCCAGTGTTGTCAACACTGACCAACAGCAGCTCTCTAGGGCTTCAGGCAAGAGTTTCTCCAGCCCTACCTGGAGATGCTAGAGATTGAACCTGGGACCTTTAACATGCAAAGCATGTGCTCCACAATGGAGCCACAGTCTCTACCCACAGATGTAAGAAGAACTCAAGAGTAAGCATGAGCAGCAAGAAACAGCCAAAGTCCACCCATTCCATGTTGACAGAGTGTCCCCAAAAAGAGAGGAACACAAGACTCAAGGGGGATGGTGGGAGGACATTTTCCCTCACATGGTGAAAATAGTTTCAGGGGGGTTGAAACCAGACAGATTTTGCCCTGCTCACCACCACCCAATATGTACCAAAAGTATTACATGCCATAAACAGAGAGAGAGAGAGAGAGAGGTACTGCCATGCTTTGGCTTAAATAAAAATATTAGATTAAACTCCTTCCTACCTTCCTTGTCTCTGGGACATAATCAGAAATTACCCTGGGTTTAATTCTCTCCCACACAGGAGCTTCTGTTTCTCTGCTCCTTCCTGCAAGTACCATACTTCAAATGCGAATGCATGTCCTGCCATGCTGAATGCATTTTCTTCAACTGGATTCACAACCAGGGATGCAGCTGTCTAGGTTTAGGTCCAGGACATAGTGGTCTTATGGAGTCAACTTTAGACCATTGTTTTACTTCAGCTGTAAAGCACAAAATTCATATCTCTCTTCTCCCACCTCCGCACAACAAGCATTCTTTGAAATACAATTGCTTTTGCATTCCTGACATATTAGAGCCAAAAAACACCCCATTTTGCAACCCCAGTTTGCCAGCCCTGATTAAAAGGAGAAAAAACTAAAGAAACACTCAGAATGTGGAGTTTCTCTTTTTAAACTCACTCAAATTGTAGCCTAATCATGGCTCAATAAATTACAATGGAGTTTGCTTCGGATGCCCCAATGCTAACCACACTGACTTGGGAATAAGCATCATTTTGTTGCAGAAAGGGATGACATATTTTTAAAGTAACATGAGAGTCTTGTGGCACCTTAAAGACTAACAACTTTATTGGGCCACAAGCTTTGTGGACTATAGTCCATTCCATCATAGGCAGTATACTGTAAATATGCTGGAAGGTTTGATTGTTTTATATACTACAGATGTTATGAGGTGTGCGTGTAACCTATTAGCTAAGAAGGAAATTCAGTGCAGACTTACTGACAGAAACCATCACATTATTAACAGTTGCTGTTGCTGATAATGAAAATCCTGCACTAGTAAGTCAGTTAACACATGCAGGGTGATCATAGAATTCTACCTGTTGATGCATTCTGATTCATCTCTCTCTCTCTCTCTCTCTCTCTCTCTGATATATTTCCCTTTGAAGTTCCTTTGCTACACATCAGATATTTTAGGATCTCTGATAGTGTGTGATTTATAACTGAAAAATGTAAATGCCTGGGAAAATAAAAAGGTCTTCACCTGGCATGAGAAAGAGCTCAGTGTACATGCCAGGTGAGTCTGTAGGCAGCATTGGGATGTCAGAGAAATCCGCTGCGTATTCAAATGAGGCCAGATTCTTTGGAATTCAGCCTCAGGAATCTGTGGCAGATTGGCACCTCTTACCTCCGCTCCATGACACCTAGACTTATATGCAAGATTCACGGCTCTATTTTGCATATAAATCTATGGGCACAAACTGCCGATTGCCATCAGTTAAGCCTATAGTAGCTCCAACACAAGGAACTTTAGCACCATCTATTACTGGGTTGGGCAGCTGGCCTTGGAATTTCCCACAATGCCTCAGAATGATGTTAGTTCAGAGGCACTGTGAGAAAATGAAATGGTGGCCCTGCTATGAGTTCTGACACAGAAGAAAGGGGGCAGGGGGGCATTGCCAATTAGCCCTACCAGGGCCTTGGAGCTCTAGCAGCCAGTATTGCAAGCACTCAGTTTTAGACACTGGACTTCCCGGTCTTAAGGGCCCCCAGTCTCAGGATGGCCTGGTCTCTTCCTTCCATTTTGAAGCACACAACTCACATTTCTCCTCATCCGCTGCATGCTTTAGGATCGTTTCTACATTCCAGAAATATTGGACCCCACCCCTCAAAAAACCCATTTGCCAAACCTGATTAAAAATCATTAAATGCTCTGAGCAAATCACAGGACCATCAGGCCTCCAGGAGCCAAATGGAGTTTGGTTCCTCTGCCCCAATGCTGAGCACATTTACTTGCGGATATGCATGAGATGGCGGTAAAAGTAAGAAAGAAAGGATAATAAATATATGTTAAAAATAATAAAATGAGAATCTCCATACTGTTCTCTATATATCTATATCTAAATCTCTATTTCTAATATGCTGCAGTGAATAGCGGCAGCCTCTGAATTCCCCTGTGCGGCTGTTTCCATTGCCTGCTGATCTCTGGGTAGTCATTTGGGGAGGGGCTATTCTTCAGGCCCTTGGACTCTCGTCCTGAGGCCTTGTGCTAAATGCACCATTCCTGGCAGGTGCCCAGTGGTCTCAAGCGCCCATGCTGGTCCTGACTGAAGCGGCCAAATAGAACCTCCCCTGAAGTAGAATTTGAAATGGCAGGTTTTGAATAAACTAGATGGTGCCTGAGCATCTGTACGTCCTCCTGAAGAATGTTTTCCCTTCAAGGAAAGAAGGAAAAAATAGGGATCCAGCTTACCAGACCCATCACCCACTTTTTAAAGGCAACAGCTTAACAGAACAGAGAGATTCACTGTCCCCCCTGGCAAAGATGGACAGCTGGCAAGTCTGAATTCAGAACTAGGCAACATCACTTACGAGGAAAATCGGGTAGAGGGAGGCTCGAAGAAAACAAATGGTTGAAATTCAGTATTGAGTGTAGATGTGATCGCACTGATCAGGTACTCTCCTGGCCTGTAATAATTAAATGATTCATTCCGATCACTTCTCAGATTCAAAGGGCATTTTGTCTTCAGCATCCCACAGGGAAGGTGGGGCAGCAGCAGGATGAGCAGCAGCAGCAGCATGCTGGAAATGTGAGCGACAATCTCCTTCTGTTTCTTGTGTGTGTGCAGGCATGCACATACACGCCAGTGACTGGGCTCAGGAACAACTAACTGGAAGCTGAGCCCTCACAGCTGCAGTGACTGCACAAATAAAAAAGATGCAGTCTGGCATGGCCTCAGCTCTGAAGCCATCATGATATGTACAGGTGCAAATGTGGAAATAATAACTATGGTTTAAATGGAAATACAAATCATCTGACCATAGTGGAGAGACTGAGTAGGTGACCTGTGTTCCTGCTCAGTTTGCTGTCCAGGGCCTATTGCTAGACACGTCCAGGCCCCTGTGTCCTCTCCCTCCTTGGCGTTCTTTAATTTTAATCCAGAGGTGGACTGGACAGCTCATCGGAGAGAGAGAGAACACCTTCAAATGCAGGACTGTCCTCTGCTAGCTCTCCAAAATAGAGGATTGTCCTCTGTAATGGAAGGCACTTGGCCAGCCGAGAAGGGGGTGATTCAGAACCTCACACTGGAGCAGTCCCTGCCTTCCCTGCATCTTCCCCAGGCTCTCAGAGGCTTAGGAACTATTTATGCACCAGTTTTTTCAGCCTTCATATATGAGGAGGACAAGTGTTGCTCTTGATTTGAGGATTCTCGCATTGTTTTCAAAAGTGGCCTTTGGAAATAAAATCCCTTGAGCTTTGGTGGGCAGTAGAATAAATAGCCCTGATTTCTCTAATTATAAGGCAGCGAGAATCACTCCAACGACTTTGTTGACTCTTTGTGGCTCCATGCACAGGTGCTCATCTGAAGAATACATGTTTCCATAACTCACCAGTGTAGCTCCATTTCATGGGTCAGTGACAGAGTAGTTCAACCAAGTTTGAATGACCTTAGGCATGTAATTGTGTACTTCGTTTTACCTCAAATGCAACCAACCATTTCTGATCATCTCTCTCCTTGGTTCATGAATACAGACACTCAACTGGAGACAGAAATTGCTTTAGTTCTTTGGCCTATGTTGAGATTGGTCTGACTAACACCTGGACCACTTGGCGGGCACTAACTTGGTGTTTAAGGAGTTTCAAGGGGATCAGGGAAACAGGGCCTATCCTTCTCCATACATACAAGCTGCAAGTCAGGATTCCCATGTGTCCAGGATATGAGAGGTGGTGGCAATATTTCACTGACCCTGAATGAAGAAACAAATTCCTGATGTAGAAAGGGCTACAACATCCAAGAAAACTGAACAGTGATTAACTAGCTCTTGTAACTCCATTGGTTGTGCTTGTGCTCCATGAGGAGGAGGCGGGGGGAAGAGGAGGAGGAGGAGGAATTGTCCGAGTATTCTGTCATTATCAATTCTGTCTGTTTAACACATTTACATAGTATTGACTTTCCAAGGAACTGCAAGACATCCCACAATGCCATGCAAATTAGTAGAAAAATATGTGGATTGAGTAGCAAACAGAAATGATCTTAAAGAGAAGGGGTAAAAAAGGCTCTGCACTAAAGTTATGCAGGAGAAATATTAGCAAAATGGGAACTCACCTCTAATATAGGGATGTACGAATGTCACTTACCGTTTCGTTTTGTGGCATCCGTGGGGAGGGGAGGAACTCCGTCCCTCCCCCCGAAATCCTCAATGTCTGGCTCCACTCCACGGTGACTCCACGGAGCCACTGGCTGGGGACGCCCGCAGCGACATCCAGCTGCTGCTGGGATGCACAGGGACGTAAATGGCAAATGGCAAATCCAGCCGCGGCTGGGATGCGCAAACACAGCCGCCATTCGCAAAGCACTGGCGAACGGCAGCAGGTAAGCTCCGTTCCGCGCACATTTTGAGGGGTAGTGGGGTGGGGGGCTTCACTCCCCCATGGATTCCAGGGGGCTGAATGCCCTGGCATTCGGCCTCCCTGAAATGTGTGGTGATATTCTCCGCCATCCCTACTCTCATAATGAAAAGTAATTAGTCCTAAGACTCAGAATGAGCAAGACATCTTTTCAGAACATTTTTAGCATCCTTATGATGAGCCAAATCCCATTTCTGCTGCATGTAAAGAAGGACTTTAAAAAGATCTGGGTGCAGATGTATTCATTGCAGAAATTGGTTCTTTCACAATTATGTGTGGAAAGAGGGCTACAAAAATCCATCAATTTCACATTCATTGTTTTAATATTGGAGCATGCAAACTGGGTCCAGTGACACCAGAAATCCAGTAAAATCAGTTCCTATTACTATTAGGCTTCAGCATTTGGTTTGGATAAATCCGGGGCCAGCACACACTGCTTCAGAGGTATCTGGGGCTCTCCCAAACTGAACCAGGCATCTAAAATCTAATTGGGCTCATCCCAGAATTTGGGGAGCCTCAGAGAGAAATGACATTTTCCTGAGACTCAGAACGAGCAAGGCATTTTTCAGAATAATTTTAGCATCCTTATGATGAGCCAAATCCCATTTCTGCTACAGGCAAAGGTGGACTTTGTAAAAATGTGTGTGCAGATGTATCAGCTGCAAAATATTCTTTCACAAAAATGTGTGGACAAAGGGCTACAAAAACCCAATGATATCACTTTGATAGTTTTAATATTAGAGCAGGTTTCACTGGCCCTGTGACACCAGAAATCCAGTAACATCCGTTCATATAAGGCTTGTGCATTTGGTTTGAATGAATCCAGAGCCAACTCAGACTGCCTTGGAGGTATATGGGGCTCTCTCAAAGTGAAGCAAATGTCCTCTGAGGCATCACAAATTGAATTGGACTCATCCAAGAATTTGGGGGAGCCTCAGAGTTCCCAGAAATCTCTCACAGACACAGACCATCTCTTTAAATGAATGAATGCATTTTATTATGGTCACAGCCCAGCAAAATCAGTATAAAACATATAAAACACAGTTAAAACTAGCACAGTAACAAAATACAATTTCAGAGGTTCCTTTTTTCAAGAAAGCAAACTCATTTTTTTCCCTAGTTTGCACTGAAGTCATAGAAGAACCTGGCAACCCTTCCAGTGACCCAAGAAGAAACATCCCTTCAGCAAATGGATACCCAAGTGGTGGAGATATTTCCTGGGAAGGCTCTTAATAGTGGGGAAATTAGCTTTTCTCTGCATTCCCTATAGAGGTCACAATATAAGAGAACGTGCTCAACTGATACTGTTACTGCAGCACTAACAAATCACTAACCAGGATCTTACTAAACCATCCATTTAATACTGCCGTTGGCAGCACATTAAAATGGGCAAGAATATATGTGCTTCTATACTTTGGAATGGGGCCGCGGTGGCTTAGTGGTTAAGACGCTGAACTGCAGACTGGAAGGTCGGCAGGTCAGCAGTTCGAGACCCGAGTGCTGCGTAACGGAGTGAGCTCCCGTCTTCAGTCCCAGCTCCTGCCAACCTAGCAGTTCGAAAGCAAGAAATTGCAAGTAGATAAATAGGTACCGCCTCGGCGGGAAAGGTAACAGCGTTCCGTGCACCTCGGTGTTCAGTCATGCCGGCCACATGACCACGGAAGCGTCTTCGGACAGCGCTGGCTCTTCGGCTTAGAAACGGGGATGAGCACCGCACCCTAGAGTCGGGCACGACTGGTTGGGGACACCTTTATACTTTGGAATGGTTAATGTATACAGATATGGGCTTGCATTGATTCCATAAGTCTTTAAATCATTATATTTAGTATAGAGTAATGGAGAGTAGATTTTCTTTGCAACAGTTCTCAAATATTGTAGAAGTAAATCTGTTAGTGTTTGAGCAAGGAGAAATTGGGCCTTCTCAAGCCCATAACTGCTCATGCCTTCCACAGAGGAGCCTAGCCGATGTAATTTCTTCTCCATCGCTCTCATCCAGCAGGTAACAAAAGTCTCTGAAAGCACTAAGGAGAGATAGCTACCAGGAACTGCTAAAAACATAAACATAACCACCACTTAAAGGCATCAATCCATGCCTTGCATTAAACTGTTGGATATCTGCTTCCAGTTGGACTGCTGCATTTCCCACACAAGAAGGAAGGGCCAATAGCATCCTAAGAAATACAGGCTGCACCCATTCCAATTGGGAATTAAATCCCCAAATCCAAATAGGGATACCATAAGTGAGTTGGCTTGGCCAGAGTCTTAGCTTTGTAAATAGGAATTGCAGAGGGAATGAATTGGCCACCATGCATAAAGAAAGATCTTAAGGTCAGCTGCTGGCTAAGGTTTGCTGAATCAATGGCCTGCCTATGTTGTTCAGACCAGAGTCCAGTGCTCTGCATATGTTAGCCTAAGTATTTCATATGAAAGACCTGATTAATGATATTACCATGTGAAGCCCATTTATATTATTTATGGGCTTTTGAGAACACTAAAACTTTAGCCTTGCTGTAATGGATAGTCAAACTATTCTCGGAGCAATAAGTCCCAAATGCAGACAATAAGCAATTTAACCCATGTGGAGAGTGACAGCAGCACAGCATCCTCCACATACAAAAGGAGAGGTATCTGTGTTGGACAGTATGGAAGCATGGGAGCCAACATTACGGACATAAGAGGCCAAATCGTTTAAAAATATATTGAAAAGAAAAGGGGCCAAAAAGCTTCCCACCAGGAACTGAGGGAGATTTCTCTGCCAAGTGAGCTCACCCACAACAATGATCTAAAGTTGGCTTTGTTGTTGTTCAGCCGTTAAGTTGTGTCCGACTCTTCGTGTCCCGATGGACCATAGCACACCAGGCCTTCCTGTCCTCTGCTCTCCTTGGAGTGTGCTCAAGTTCATATTCATTGCATCGGTGATGCTATCTAGCCAACTCATCCTCTGCCGTCCGCTTCTCCTTTTGCCTTCCATCTTTCCCAGCATCAGTGACTTTTCCAGTGACTTTTCTCTTTGCATTTGGTGGCCAAAATATTTGAGCTTCAGCTTCAGTATCTGTCCTTCCAATGAGCAGTCAGGGTTGATTTCCTTTAGGAATGACTGATTTGACCTCCTTGCAGTCCAGGGGACTTGTAAGAGTCTTCTCCAGCACCACGGTTCGAAAACATCAATTCTTCGGTGCTCCGCTTTCCTTATAGTCCAGCTCTCACAGCCATACGTTACTATTGGGAAAACCATAGCTTTGATTATGCAGACCTTTGTCAGCAAGGTGATGTCTCTGCTTCTTACTATGCTGTCTAGGTTAGCCATAGCTTTCCTCCCAAGGATCAGGCGTCTTTTAATTTCATGGCACAGTCACAGCCTGCGGTGATCTTGGAGCCCAAGAAAATGAAATCTGTCACTGCTTCCATTTCTTCCCCTTCCATATGCCAGGAAGTGATGGGGCCAGATGCCATGATCTTCATTTTTTTAATGTTGAGTTTCAAACCAGCTTTTGCACTCTCCTCTTTCACCCTCAACAAGAGGCTCTTTAGATCCTCTTAACCTTCTGCCATTAGGGTGGTATCGTCTGCGTATCTGAGGTTGTTGATAATTCTCCCTGCAGTCTAAATTCTGACCTGTGATTCATCCAACCCAGCGTTTCTCATGATGTACTATGCATATAAGTTAAATAAGCAGGTGACAATATGCAGCCTTTTCATACTCCTTTCCCAATTTTGAACCAATCAGTTGTTCCATGTCCAGTTCTTACTGTTGCTTCTTGACCCTCGTACAGGTTTCTCAGGAGACAGGTCAGGTGGTCTGATACTCCCATCTCTTTAAGAGTTTGCCACAGTTTGTTGTGATCCACACAATCAAAGGCTTTAGGGTAGTCAATGAAGCAGAAATAGATATTTTTCTGGAATTCTCTTGCTTTCTCCATGATCCAGCGAATGTTGGCGATTTGATCTCTAGTTCCTCTGCGTCTTTGGAACCCAGCTTGTACTTCCGGTAGTTCTAGGTTCACATACTGCTGAAGCCTACCTTGTAGGATTTTGAGCATAACTTTGCTGGCATGTGAAATGAGCACAATTGTATGGTAGTCTGAACACTCTTTGGCATTGCCCTTCTTTGGAATTGGAATGTAAACTGACCTTTTCTAGTCTTGTGGCCACTGCTGAGTGTTCCAAATTTGTTGGCATATTGATTGCAGCACTTTAACAGCATCATCTTTTAGGATTTTAAATAGCTCAGCTGGAATACTGTCATCTCCGCCAGCTTTGTTGTTAGTAATGCTTCCTAAGGCCCAATTGACTTCACTCTCTAGTAGGGATGGCGGAGAATTTCTCCCCGAATCTTCGGGGGGCTGAGAGCCAATGCATTCAGCTCCCCGAAATTGCCGGTGAAATTCTCCACACACCCCGCACCCCCCCCCCAGGATGGGACTTACCTTTGGCGAATGTCCCTTCCGGTGCTGGGTCCCAGCGGCAGTTCGTCAGCCTTTCGTCCGGGCGGGGGCGGCAGCCGGTCTTCCGACCGGCTGCTGCCGCTGCCATTACAAAGTGTAAAAAAACCCAAAAAGCCCGTGATAGGCTACGGAACGATTAACGTAGCCTATCAGGGCTAGATTTCCAAAGTCAGCCGTGATAGGCTACGTTAATCGTTACGTAGCCTATCACGCGGTTATTTTTTTTTCTACACTTTGTTGCGCGGCCGGGGAGACGGGACGCTTCTCCCCGGCCTGAGTTTTGGCCGGGTGAGGCGGGACGCCTCCCCCCCACCTGAACTTCGGGGGGAGAAGCGAAGAGCCTCCCCCCCACCGCGAAGCCAAGCTGCAAAATGGTAAGTGACTTTCATATATCCCTACTCTCTAGGATGTCCTGCTCAAATTCCGTGACCGCACGATCATGACTAAGTTGGCTTTACACCCAATCGGTTCCTCAGCTATTATACTAATATCCTCCATCAAAGTTAATAGCTTACATTTAAGACACCTCACATATAGTTTAGCAATAACTGAGGGGAGACTAACGGTATGGTAGTTGCCTGGATTCATCCTGTCACCTTTCTTGAAAATGGGAACTATAACCGCTTTACTCCAAATATCGGGGATCTTTCTGCAGTTATGGATGAAAGTAAATAAAGATGAAAGTAAGGGATCCCACCATTCTGATTTAGATTTTAAATTAAGGGAGGGCAGGGATAGAATCTCAGCCAGGAACTTTACCAGATTTAAGTTCAGCAATCAAATCAATAATTTCACTAGCAGTAACAGATGGCCATTCTGGAGTGTCAGAGGACACTTTGAAACTATGGGCTTCATCACACAGATCTTTTATCCTGCAATTGAGATGGCTCCTTTACGGAACTTTGCAGGCTCTTTACATGACACTGTGATCATCCTGCACTAAAGACCCTTTGTTCCATTTTTAAGTAGACTGCTGATAGAGAGCTATCAAATTACCCCATTGTGTTCCACTTGAGTTTCCTCCCTGCAAAGAGTTAAAGCGGGAAGAAGTGGAGTGAGATCAATGAAAGAGAATGGACGACTCTGCTACGAGGAGAAGAAGGGGGAAGGGAAGGGTGGAGGAAGCCCGTGTAAAGGGAGTCAGTCATGATCCTGCATTTAAAACAGAAGCAGAAAGCCCCGTTTTAAATGCAAGATTTTAGTCTAGTGTAGAAATGCCCTAAGCAAAGAGAACTTGTCAGGATCCTGAAGAATTGCAGAAAAATGTCTTTCCCACTCATAACTGGAAAAATAGTTGGCAGGATGTTCTTGGTGTTCCAACAGGGCCCCCGAAACAAGCCACCAAAGGAATTTGCTATCTCTCTTTTGTGTTGCACGTATTAGTAGTTTCCATTTCTCTCTCTCTTTCTCTCTTTTCTTCTGACTGATAGGTGCTTGATATCCTCATTTCAATTGATATTACTCTTCAGGCAAACATTTAGCTCCTTTATTCTGGTACATAGTGTAACCCTGAGTAATCTGACTCTTAAGTAGCATACAGTCATGGTCAAACCACCTTCTGTTCTGTTCCTGTAATATTTATCACCAGTCAAGGAATTATCTACCTCTAAAGTCCCAACAGAGGTATGTCTCTTCTGGTCCTTCATAGTCTCCATCTAGACCACCCCCTCAGCAGAAGAAAATGGAAAGGTGTCATACTAAGAGCATACAGCCGTTAAAAAAGAAAGAGTTTAAAATAAATTAAAATTCATAAAAATAGTTTTTTTAAAAAAACAATGACATTAAAACAACAACAATAAAATTCATTTTTAAAAAACAAGCAAGTAAACTAAAAGGATAAGTCAGTAATATTTCTGCTTTAGGATTGTTTCTGTGAGCATCAGAGAACTAAAAAAGGATATTTTGGCCTTATCTGCTCTAAAACTATAAAAACGCAACAATATTATTCTAACTGAAAAAGTAAAATATGTTAAAAACATATATTAAGGTAGGTTTGAAGTTGTAGCTCCCTGCATAGCAGCTCCACCAGTCCACCATAACGTATTGCAGAGTAACTCTAACATCCAATTTGCTGGAACAGAACATTGGTGAGACCAAGTCCCATGGAATGTCCTTCAGATGTTTCACGATGGGTCATCAGGCCACAGTATGTTCCAATGTAATGGAGGGACTGCTTGTGTTGGAGAAGCCTACTGGCGTAGGTAGCCTCCTGTGCGACATCAAGTGCGATGCCAAGTGCAATGCAGCCCCGCCTTAAGTACCTGGTGGGCAGGGATAGAGACAACCACAGGCTCAGACTCCTAAGGTGCAGTCTGGCCACTCCTTCCTCACAGACTCTTCCCAAGCCCCTTCCCCCCAATCTCCTTGAAACTGAAGCATTTCTCCAAACTCTCCTTGTAAGGACAGGGGCAAGGAAGAGGAGGATGTATTGTTCTGTCACTATCATCTCTCACTTCAAAACAGGGAATAACTTTTCCAGCACTCTCCTTTGCATAACTCGAGAATTACGAAGATGGAAGGGAGCTTGAAGATCATCTAGTCCAACCCCCTGCCCAATCCATCCCCTCAAATGCCGGAGACAGCTACAGCATTCTTGCTATACAGAATTCCAGCCTCTACTCAAAAACCTCCAAGAAAGGAGATCCCATCACCTCCCGAAGAAGCCTGTTCCACTGCTCCGCAGTTCTGTAAGGAAGGTTCCCTTCTGCAAGCACCACCTAGAGTTCCCACTCCCACCAGAACAGCACTTATACTTTGCTGATCTCAGGATACCAGTTTTGCATCTTTCATGGCGGTTTCAAGTGTGTGACATGTAAAACTGGGTCTTTAAGAAACGTATAGTCTCCTTTTCTTACTTCATGTGCCCCTGGCAGACCAAAACCAATTTCATGAAAATCCGGATACAACATGAAAGCACTTCTCATACAATTTCCATGTAGATTGGTCCCTGGATTTTCAAACTCTTCTTAATGCTGAAGGTGATGTGGGCCACATGCTCTAACACACACACTCTAAATCAGCCTTCCCCATCCTGGCACCCTGAGATGTACTGGACACCTTTCAGCACCACCCAGACAGCTCTTTGTCAAATTTGATATTTGCAATTTGCTATTTGTCATGTCTTCTTGCAATGCATTTGGAAAGAAGAGAGATATATTAGAATATAATGCAAATGAAGTTCAGTCCCAAGGCAGGTACATTGGTTTTTATTACCAGCCAGCATGGTGTAGTGGCTAGAGTGCTGGACTGGGAGTTGGGAGATCCAGGTTCTAGCCCCCACTCAGCCATGGAAGCTCACTGGGTGACTTTGGGCCAGTCACATACTCTCCGCCCAACCTACCACGCAGGTTTGTTGTTGTGAGGATAAAATGGAAGAGGAGGACAATTATGTATGCTGCCTTGAGTTCCTTGGAGGAAAAAAGGTGGGATATAAATGTAATAAATACTAAATAAATAAATAAATATTACCACTATGCTGTACAAAATAAGTGTATTTCACTCATATGCGGTCTTTTGCTTTCATCATTAGATGCTCTTTTTTATTCAGATCTGGCCTCAATACAATAATGTAGCATTTGGGGATGAAGATGCAACCTTGTAATCCCAAACTGGAGGCTAAGATGGAGAAAACCTGCACAGCCACCATGTATTTCCCTTTGGTGCTCAGGTAGGTGGGCACAAAGGACACCCAAACGCTGCAAAACACCAACATGCTGAAGGTGATCAGCTTGGCTTCGTTGAATGCCCCAGGCAGCTTCCTGGCTAGGAAAGCCACCATGAAGCAGATGGCAGCTAGAAAGCCCATGTAGCCAAGTGTGATAGAAAACATGATGACAGACCCTTCATTGCATTGCAGGATGATCTGCCCAGGTTGGGAAATCATGTCGGAGTCTGGAAATGGAGGAGAGATTCCCAGCCAGAGAATGCAGATGCCAACTTGAACACTAGAGGAAGACATTACAATTGAGATTGCCAAACTGTTCCCCAGCCATTTCCTCATCCTGCTTCCTGGCTTTGTAGCTAGAAACGCCACTACCACCATAATAGTTTTGGCCAACAAACAAGAGATGGCAGACGAGAAGATGATGCTGAAGGCAGATTGTCGGAGAAGGCAAGTCACCTTCTGGGGCTGACCAATAAATAGGAAGGAGGACAAGAAGGAAAGCAGCAGGGAGATGAGGAACATGTAGGTGAGGTTGCGGTTGTTGGCTTTGACTATTGGAGTTTCTTGGTATTTAATGAAAATTCCCAAAAGAAGGCTGGTGGTTAGGGACAAGAAAAGGGAAAAGAAGGTGAGGATGATCCCCAACATTCCTGTGTAGGAGAGAAAGTTGATCAGCTTAGGAACACATTGATCTTGGTCCTTGTTTGGATGTTGATCATCTGGACACTTGTTGCAATGGCCCGCATCTGAAGGAGAAGGAGAAGGAGAAGGAGAAGGAGAAGGAGAAGGAGAAGAAGAAGAAGAAGAAGAAGAAGAAGAAGAAGAAGAAGAAGAAGAAGAAGAAGAAGAAAGATTAGCTGCAGCATTACTATAATCCTGGCTTATCTCAGTGGTCTTGCCCTGAAAAGGTTTTGGACTATAGTTCCCAGCATTGCAGACCATTGGACATCCTGATTTGGACTGATGGCAGTTAAACTCCAGAACATCTGCTTGGAATCATGTTGGGGAATGCTGCTACACTCGATTTTACATCATTCTTCATCAGTAGTCTATCACATTCTCTAACACAGGGCTGCACAGGAAATAGATCCCCAGATAATTTCGAATTCCAATCCCAGCTTTCTCTCTGTTGACCATGTTAGCAGAAGCTTCTTGAAGTTGACTTCCAACATTTGGAGATCTACTTTCTGCTAGGGTTGGCGGAGAATTTCTCCCCGAAACTTCGGGGGGCCAAGCGCCAACGTGTTCAGCCCCCCGAAGAAGTTTTGGGGAGACATTCTCCGCACCCCCCCGCTCCCCGCACCCCCCCTGGGACGGGACTTACCTTTCCCGAATGTCCCTCCCGGCGGCAAGTCCCGGCGGCGGTTCGTCAGTTCTTCGTCAGGGGCGGGGGCGGCAGCCGATCTTTCGACTGGCTGCCGCCACCACCATTCCAATAAAACTAAAAAAAAACACAATGCCCCCGTGATAGGCTTCGTGATGATTAACGTAGCCTATCACAGCTAGATTTGCAAAGTCAGCCGTGATAGGCTACGTAAATCGTCACGTAGCCTATCATGGGTGACTTAAAAAAAAAAAAGCGCGTACGGCTAATGGCGGCCCCCATACGGAGCCGCCATTCATGTTCCTTATTTGGTCGCTGTAGTCTACGTAAATCTTTACGTAGACTATGGCGAAAATAAGGGCAACGCTATTTGCGTTGCCCTTATTTTCGCCGTAGTCTACGTAAAGATTTATGTAGACTACAGGGACCAAATAAGGAACGCGTATGGCGGCTCCCTATGGGGGCTGCCATTTGCGTATGTGCTTTTTTTTTTTTTTTAAGTCACCCGTGATAGGCGATGTGACGATTTACATAGCCTATCATGGCTGACTTTGCAGATCTAGCCGTGATAGGCTACGTTAATCATCACGTAGCCTATCACGGGGGCGTGTTTTTTTTTTTACTTTTTATTTCGCGGCCGGGCGAGGTGAGGCGCCTCCTCCCCGGCCTGAATTTCGGCCGGGCGAGGCGGGAAGCCTCCCCCCCCCGGCCTGAACTTTGGGGGGAGAGCAGCGAAGCACATCCCCCCCACCGCGAAAAGCTGCGAGACCAGGTAAGTGGCTTTCGTGCACCCCTACTTTCTGCCCAGCCCTGCCCTATCAGATATGTTAAGGGTGAAAACATAGATGCCATGAGAGGAAGGTGAAACAAGGATGTGGGAGAGCAAAAACTAACAAAATGAATTAGGGTTGAATAGGGGCCAGATTTCAGAATGCCACACCACAGTATGTGGCGGTGGCCTGTAGCATTAAACAAAGATTTGATACGTTCATGGAGGTCTATCAATACCTTGTAATCATGGTGCCTATATGGTTGCCCCCTTCTCTTTTCATTGTGTGCCATAACTTTTTATATTGTAAGTCCATCAACACTGTCATTTTTCTGATCAATTGTAGGCCACTCTGGGAGCCTTTTTTGCAGATGAACAGGATGAAAATAATTTGACTAAACAAATAATTAATACACATATATACATCCTACAGATAGAAAGGCAGTCTGCTTCTGCATACCAGTTGATGATAACAAAAGGAGAGGGCTATTGCCTTCATGTCCTGCTTATGGGCTTCTCAGAGGTACCTGGCTGGATGCTTTGGGAACAGCCTGCTGGACTTGATGGTCTATTGTTGTGAACCAACAGCACTCTGCTTACGTTCAGTAGCAGGGGACATGTTTTCCATGGAGAATGTTGCAGGTTCAGTCCTGTCCACCCCAAAAGGATCCCAGAAAGAAAGTCCAGGAATCCCCTGCTTAGTATTTTGCCTGAGATTCTACATTGTCTACCAGTCAAAGTCACTCCATGGGTGAGTGGCTTCATTGTCCAGGAATGTGGTCAGTTGCCTGCTCTGGATGGGGTTATTCTTCTCTGGGGTAGCAGGAGAGTTGTCTCAAAGCTGGAATTTTGTGATGCACTCTATGTGGACCTGCCTTCAGGTGGGTGTGAAAACTAGGGCTGTGCATCGCTTCAGTGCTAAATCCGAATCCCAAAGCTAATTGGAGCACTTCAGGGGTACTCTGTGCGATCTGAGGTAAATCATCAGACCAGCACCGAATTGCTCCAAAGTGAAGCAGGTCAGTGATGAAGTGCCTACATCCACCTGGCATATTTGGAGCCCTTCTGATGCCTTCTGAAACTCAGACAGCCTGTCTCCAAAACGTATCAATTGGAGAAAGATCAGGGAGGGGGAGAGGAGGAGGAGTGAGTGAGCTTTGGTGAATGGCACCTCCAGTTGCCAAATTAGGGCTGAACATCACCCAGCTTTCTCCAATCAGTATAGTGTTGGAGGAGGGTGGGGGGACACTGGGTATATTGGAGGTTACCCTGAGTTTGTTTCATTGTGGGAGAGTGAGCTTGTGCTTACAGTTACAGATAGCTGTGTTGGTTAGTTGGCTAGATCTGTGGGGTGTGTGTGTGTGTGTGTGTGTACCACTTTATGACCTTTGGTTTGAGTCTCTGAGAACAGCATATTTTATCTGTGCCTAACACAAAAACCACTGTGCCAAATTGTCTGAGGTTTGGCAGGTACAATACCCTCCGTGGGGCCTGAGTGGTCCCTGAACTTCATGCACTTCTGTGGAAACAGTAAACAGTTACAGCTCTTTGCTTTGAGAGTTTTTGTTGAAAAAAACAAATGTCACCTGAACCTAGCACAAAAACTACTTGGCCAGAAATGTGGCAGGAGGAAAGCCCTCCATAGAGGCTTCCAGGTCCCCAGATTTCATGTATTTATGATGAGAACTGAAAAGGGTATGGCCATTTCTGTTTTCCTATGCAAGTCAATGGGAAAACGCCAAATCTGAATGGTGTGGATATCTGAATCTCCTTTTGGATCCAAATCCGAAAAAAAGTGAATGGGTTCTGAATCAGTCCGAAGTGAAGCAAGGCTGCTTTGGGAGGTCCAAAGTGGAATCCGAGGCAAAGTTGGGTGATCGGTGCACAGCCCTATTGGAACAAACAGCTTCCTTGGTAATGAGAGCAACCTATGCTGAGGGAACTGCACTGGCTCCCTGTATGCTGCAGGGCTGGGTGGAAAAGTATTCATACCCTTTTACAAAGCCATAAACAACTCAGGAGTAGGATTCTTAAGAGATCAACTGAATTAATTAGACAAAAATCCTCAAAGGAACCCATGCCTAAAACAACCCTTCCCAGAACATGTCAATACGTGTATGCCCTTTTCCTAAAGAACAGCTCTTGGCTGTAGAGTCACTCACCTTCCTGAGTGGAGATTGTTCCTTCGGAACATGGGACACAAGCATAGCAACAGAGGGGCTCTCCTTCCTTAATCAACTTGGCATATCCAGGCAGACAACTTTCAGTACATCGAGAAAAAGGCACGGCCTATCCATGAATACAAGAATACAGGAAAGTTTCTTAGTCTGAAAGGTTAATTTTTACTGGTAGAAACTAGTTATACTTGTGTATAACAGCAAACTTTTAGTTAGTGCTCCCCTGGCTCTTTTTTGGTGGCTGTTCTTGTGTTGATGGAACAAAGGCAGAGGCAGTCTGCAATCTGGTGCTTGAAAGGGACAATTGAAGGCACAATCCTATGTATATTAAGACGGAAAGAAGTCCTTCAACTCTCAGCAGCCCGCAGCCTACAAGGCTGTCTGAAGCACCCTCGGAGTTGGAAGAACTTTTTCTGTCTAAACCTGCATGGGATTGTGCCCTGAAAGCATCCCTAATCCACCCCGTGCACATTGTAACAAATATAAAAATAACCGTGGAAAAACATTACTTTGGTTTGTGTCCAGATTCTCCAGTAACAACAGCAACTCCCATTCCACAGAGAATCAAATGCCATTAAAATCATGAGTGCAGAACAGTGGGGGCCAGCCACACAAGATGATGATGATGATGATGATGATGATATGCTCAGAGTCTTTGGAACCCAGCTACAGTTGGTGAGATTGTCTGAATTCCACCTCTTTTAATGACCTCAAAGAATCACCTGCCATATTAAAGACTAACAAATTCACTTTGGGCTACGTTTTGTAGGCACTGTTCACTTCATCAGGTACAGATGGACCCCTGCTCATTCCTGTTCAGAAGCTCCTGTTCCTGTGCTGCAAGAATGAGGCTATGACACTGAAAGGTGAGGTTCATCATTTGTGGTACAGCTGATTGACGTTTTAATAATGCCTGCAATGTTTGGAAAAGTGCTGTATAGGTATAATCTGCCAGTGGATTTATGTTTGGATATCTGGTATGCTTGTAGATATAATGCTTCTTCCCCCCCCCCTTTCCTTCTTCTTTTGCTATCCTCCCCCCGCCCTCAAAATACTGTATTGTTGGAAACTGAAGATTCTGATTATGTTGCTGGTAATGTTTATTTTATTTATAACAATTAAAGAAACACATTAAAAAAGTAACAAAGAGAAGTACAAAAATCCATCTTATGATTGTCTCCTCGCAAATAAAGACAACTGGATTACTTCGGACTAAGTATGGGAGAGCATACCTGCAAAGCTGAGTGTGGTGGTATAATAATAAAGGATTTGGGGGGATAATTAACAAATAAATTAAAAAAGACATTAAAGACAGGGTTTAAAAAATATCCAAAATGCAGTGAACAAAGACATTGTAACACTTTCAAATTAATATACACAGAAATCTCTCTCATTCTCATTCACACACACACATACACAAACAGATCCACCCCTTTCACACAGAACACCCATGCCTTAAAGCAAATTTGTGGCCAGCACCGGCACACATGACCGAGACCTTGTCATACAATGGCACACAGGATGGGATGCAGGGGGATCTTTCCCAACACTGCCCTGCTTCCCTTCCCTGTTCCCTCTGCTGCCTTCTGTGAAATGGGTAATTTATGACGGCCATGTCCACCAGAACAGCCATTACACGAATGGGCATGCCCCATCATGGAAGCCATTTTGTGACAGCCCCCATAAGAGTTTGCAACATTTCAAATATGCCTTGTAAACAACATAGTGGAACACTGGCCTGGGAAACTTCACAGCAGGCCTCCAAGGGTTCCTTAAAATGATGCTAGCCCTTTTCTATTTATACTCACTATGATATTTTAGTATAAATTAATGGATTGGGAAGCACATTCCGAAAGAGTTATGTACAATAGCTAACAAAGTGATAGAGCTTAAGGCTGCAATCCTATGCCCACTTGCATGGGACTAAGCCCAACTGAACTTAATGGGCAAGGCTTACTGAACTCAGTAGGACAAATTTTGCAATTGACAAATATCGGATTGCCTGGGAAGGTATAGAAATGTAATACATACATACATATATACATACATACATACACACACACACTATTAAAGGGCATCAAATGAAACAAATAGTTCATCCTACCTGGTTAAACCTCTTGGGCCACAAAATGGCCTTCTGATCAATGGTGAACTTGATCTCAGAGGAGGCCTGTCTCTCTATACTCCCAACATCCACTCTAGCAGTGGACATATTGGGAAAAACCACCCAGTTCACAATATAAAAGTCAGATGCCAGTTCCCCATTCTCATCCA
The DNA here is from genome assembly GCF_057233095.1 of Heloderma suspectum. Taxonomy (NCBI): domain Eukaryota; kingdom Metazoa; phylum Chordata; class Lepidosauria; order Squamata; family Helodermatidae; genus Heloderma; species Heloderma suspectum. Next base: position 352,977,645 of record NC_139459.1, on the reverse strand, counting down.
AATAAGCTCCATCCACAGAAGTATTGTAAAGATGGTATTCTCTCAGGAAAGGGTGTAACTAGAATGACACAGAACAAGAAAACACTTAAGAATTTCTGGGCAGTCTGTTGTACAACTTGGGTCTGCCCATTTGGAGCTCTACTCTACACTGATTCTTCCAGACCACTGAGCCCTGTTCTGGTATTATAGCAGGAATACGGTATCTTAGCCTGTATGTGGAATTCCCAGTTGCTAGGAGAGTTCTATTCACAGTCAAGCAAATGTGGGTAGATCTTTCCATGAGGCTATGTGACAAAAGGCAAAGTGGGCAGTTCTTGTAAGTCTCTAAATCCATCCAGGGCAGGTAGTGATCTCAACATGACAAATAGACAACGTTCTTTACCTCCATACCCAGCTCACCAGAGTAATATCATCTGATACAGCCACGAAGACCTAAGCCACTCCCAGCAGGGCTGCCTCTGCATGAATATTGATGTGACTCAACAATCTTATCTAGGAGACCCCAGCATTACCACTGAGACCACCCTGGCTCGCTCAGGTTGGCACACTGTTGAGGAGCTGGGTAGGAGGTATACCCATGGAATCTCCATTTGGTTGTGCACAGATTTTCAAAAGAATATTGGCTCAACAATGAAAGGATTTCTGACTGGGGCACCAGATAGACCACAGTAACTCTCACACTACATTCCTACCCTCATGTGGGATCACATCCCCACTATGGCTTTTCTTTGAAGCTCACTAGATTGCCTTGGCCATTAACCAGCACTCAGCTTAACCTGATTCACACGGCTGTTGTGAAGACAAAATGGGCAGGATGGCATGTGTGCCACATTGAGCTCCTTGGAAGAAAGGTGGTGTAGAAGTATAAACAATGAATGAAATGTGTGGGGAGAAGGAGTACCTGCCATGGCTGTACCATTTGAAGTGGGTGCTTCTTTCCGCCAGCCATCCTCATCCCATTTGATCGGGATAGGTGTGCAGCATGTAAGGTCCGTGCCACAGCCTGGATGGAACTGTAGACACTGTAGGAGTCTTGAGACAGGATCCTTTCAATCACATCCTGGGGCAGGTTCTCCCAGGTCTCTTTTTCTCTGCATCTTTCCCAGACTTTCACAGACAGCACACGACTGGAATATAAACAATGAAATGGTGACTCCCCAAACTCCTTGATAGCAATGACAAATGATTCAAAATTGTAATACTGTGTCCGTCTATCTTTCTTGATTAAGAAGGACAAAGAAACTTGGGTGTGCAGGAAATCAACCATTTTGTACATGAAGCTGACACTGATTTCCTGCAGAGCTGTTGCAATCCAAACTTTCCCCACAGTTTGTTTTGTCATCTGTTCAGCTATATACATTATGTATCCTAGAGTTAGTATGATCTGAGAGTCCACTGGACAAACAACTACATTGACCTGGGTTTTTATAAAATATGAAACAATGTTGGACATCTTTCTCCAATTCTGCACTGGAATGCTTTCTGAGAAGGCAATGCAAATTCCGTTCCTGATCACCACAGGTGTGAAGGTGCTCATGAACCTTTCTCCATTGTCATTGTCTGGAGCCAGGAGGCTGATCCAAGTCCATCCGAAATGCAGGAGCAGTTTGACAATCCCCAGGTATGGGGGTTCTGGTTTGGGGACCATCCGGTAACAAAAGGGGAACTCAGATCTCTCCTTGGGACTTCGACTGACAAACCCATAAGTGACCTAGTAAAGAGGGGAAGAGGTTGGGGTTTTTCAAAAATAATATGCATTTTCACACTTCAGTCAATGTGGGGGAAAGTGCAGACTTTTGAAAAATATACACAGAAATGTGCACTTTCCCCTTTGAATGAGCAAAAAACAGGTCAAAAGGAAATCAAGCTTTGAGGTGGATTTGGCAGGATTTCAGCAAGTTCAGAAATCACTGGTTCTACCATCCCTTCCCAATTCCCAGACGGTATACTGATCAAGCTCAGACAAAGCTAATTTAGACAAGAAAGGTAAAAGACACATGTGAAATCTGAGCCCCCAATCACATATTTGCTCCCACAAAGCAAGCAAATATAATCTATGAGAGTCAATGGGAGCATGAACCCTCAGATTTCCTAACCTTGCCTCGGGTTTGATGGTGATTCAAAGGAGATTGATTCCAAAACAGTCTGAGCAGAATGGGGCCAGTTTCCAAACCACTGAATTGGGGTCAGTGCACAGTCACACTGGGGGTCATAGAAGCAAAGAATCATAGAATATTAGGGTTGGAATTGGCCTACAAGGCCATCGAGTCCAAACCCCTGCTCAGTGCAGGAATTCAAGTCAGAGCATCCCTGACAGATGGCTGTCCAGCCTCGTCTTGAAGGCCTCCAGTGTGGGAGAGCCCACCACCTCCCTAGGTAATTGGTTCCACTGTCATATTGCTCTAACGGTCAGGACATTTTTCCTGATGTTCTGTCGGAATCTTGCCTCCTGTAACTTGAGGCCATTATTCTGTGTCCTGCACTCTGGCATGATCGAGAAGAGATCCTGGCCTTCCTCTCTGTGACAACCTTTCAAATCCTTGAAGAGCGTTATCGTATCACCCCTCAGTCTTCTCTTCTCAAGGCTAAACATGCCCAGTTCTTTCAGTCTCTCCTCATAGGGCTTTGTTTCCAGTCCTCTGATCATCTTTTTGCCCTCCTCTGAATCCTCTCCAGCTTGTCTGCATTTGGGGTGCACGAAAGTCACTTACCTGGTCTCGCAGCTTTTTGCGGTGGGGGGGAGGCGCTTCACTGCTCTCCCCCCAAAGTTCAGGCCGGGGGGGGAGGCTTCCTGCCTCGCCCGGCCGAAATTCAGGCTGGGGGGGAGGCTTCCCGCCTCGCCTGGCCGAAATTCAGGCCGGGGAGGAGGCGCCACGCCTCACCCGGCTGCGAAATTAAAAGTTAAAAAAAAAAAAACGCCCCCGTGATAGGCTACGTGACGATTAACGTAGCCTATCATGGCTAGATCTGCAAAGTCAGCTGTGATAGGCTACGTAAATCGTCACATAGCCTATCACGGATGACTTAAAAAAAAAAAAAAAAGCCCGTACGTAAGTCATTACGTAGACTACAGCGACCAAATAAGGAACGGGAATGGCGGCTCCCTATGGGGGCCGCCATTATCCGTACGCACTTTTTTTTTTTTTTTAAGTCACCCGTGATAGGCTACGTGACGATTTACGTAGCCTGTCACGGCTGACTTTGCAAATCTAGCTGTGATAGGCTACGTTAATCGTCACGTAGCCTATCATGGGGGAGTTTGGTTTTTTTTTAGTTTTATTGGAATGGCGGCAGCGGCAGCTGGTCGAAAGATCGGCTGCCGCCTCCGCCCCTGACGAAGACCCGACGAACCGCCGCCGGGACCCGCCGCCAGGAGGGACATTCGGGAAAGGTAAGTCCCGTCCCGGGGGGGTGCGGGGGCGGGGGGGATGCGGAGAATTTCTCCCCGAAACTTCTTCGGGGGGCCGAACACGTTGGTGCTCGGCCCCCCGAAGTTTCGGGGAGAAATTCTCCGCCAACCCTAGTCTGCATCTTTCTTCAAGTGTGGTGCCCAGAACTGGACACAGTACTCCAGATAAGGCCTAAGCAGTGCTGAGTAGAGGGGAACTAGTACTCCCTGGGATTTGTCAGCTATGCTTTTATTAATGCAGCCCAAAAGGGCATTGGCCTTTTTCGCAGGCACATCACATTGTTGGCTCATATTCAGCTTGTGATTGAAAACAATTCCAAGATCCTTCTCACTTGTAGTGTTGTTCAGCCATGTATCCCCCATCTTGTAACTGTGCATTTCGTTTCTTCTTCTTAGGTGCAGAACTTGGCATTTATCCCTATTAAATGTCATCCTGTTGTTTTCTACCCAGCGCTCCAGTCTATCAAGATCACTATGAATTTTGTTTCTGTCTTCCAAAGTATTAGCTATCCCGCCCAATGTTGTGTCATCTGCAAATTTGATCAGCATTCCCTGCACCTCCTCCTCCAAATCATTAATAAAATTGTTGAGGAGCACTGGGCCCAGGACTGAGCCCTGTGGTACCCCACTCGTTACCTCTCCCGAGTTTGAGAAGGTCCCATTGACAAGCACTCTTTGTGTCCGATTCTGTAACCAACTGTGGATCCACTGGATTGTTGTTTCATCTAACCAATAGACAGCGGTTCAGAGAGTTCTTCTGCCAATTCCTTTATTACTCTAGGATGCAGTTCATCTGGCCCTGGAGATTTGAACTCATTCAAAGTAATTAAGTGTTCCTTGACCATATGCCTATCGATCTCAAGCTGCAATCCTGCCCCTTCAGCCTGTACTTCGCCTTTGCCAGGGGGATCATAGACCTTCTTTTGGGAGAAGACTGAGCCAAAGTAGGAATTGAGCACCTCTGCCTTTTCTTTGTCATCTGTTTTCATTTTGCCTTCCTTATTTAATAGCTGAACAACCATTTTTTCCTCTGTCTTTCACTACGCACGTAGCTGAAGAAAGCCTTTTTGTTGTTTTTAGCATCTCTTGCTAACCTCAGCTCATTCTCAGCTTTAGCCTTCCTGACATCATCCCTGCAATTCTGTGCTACCTGCCTGTACTCTTCCTTTGTTGCTTGACCTTCTTTCCACTTCCTTTATGTGTCCTTTTTGTTTTCAGGTCATCTCTAAGCTTTTTGTGAAGCCACATTGGCTTCTTCTGTTGTCTTCCACCTTTTCTTCTTGTTGGAACGGTTTGTAATTGTGCCTTGAGAATTTCCTTTTTTAAAAGCTCCCACCCATCTTGGACTCCTTTTCCTGTTAGCATTGCTTGCCATGGGACCTTACTGATCATTGTTCTGAGTTTATTAAAATCAGCTTTCCTAAAATCCAGGGTCCGTGTTTGACTACACTCGGCTTTTGCTTCACTTAGAAGCAAGAACTCAAGTACAACATGGTCGCTTTCCCCCAGAGTTCCTGTAACTGCTACTTTATCCACTAAGTCATCTCTGCAAATGCACACCTCTGCTTTGCAGCCGTTTCCCACCTTTGCCCAGCACAGGTTGTCAGTGATGCCTCGTTCTTGGATGCTTTGTTCAAGTTCCAGTAGCTGAGGTTGTATTCCTATCTACACAAGTTGAACATATGTCCAATTGGCTTTTCACCAGTAACTGGCAAGAAAGGTTATGGGAGGAAGCTACCCTTGTGCTCTGGTGGTCTCATCATATCTAAGGCCATCCAGCCACTGTGGGATGCAGTGTTCAGCTGCATCTCAGCACACTTTACAGTGAGCAGGCAAGGATAAGCACAGATCAGGCAGCATGCTGGTTGGGTGCTCTGACCCAGGGTGGTGTTACCTGTGTCAGATAGACAATAGGAGAGGCTCTCAGTTCTCACCTAAACTTCAGGAGCCCATACTGAGGGTTTCTGAGTCAGTTGCCAGAGCTGGCCCTACCATGAGGCAGAGTCAAGCAGCAGCCTTGGGCAAAAGTTTGGCTATCGATAGCTACTGGTCCTGATGGCTATATGCTACCTCCAGTATTGGAAGCAGTGTGCCTATGTAGACCAGTTGCTGGGGAACATGGGTGAGAGGGTGCTGTTGGACTCATGTCCTGCTTGTGGTTCCCTGGTCAACAGCTGGCTGGCTGTTGTGTGAACAAAATCCTGGACTAGATGGAACCTTGGTCTGATCCAGCAGGGCTCTTCTGATGTTCCTGTGTTTTTATGATGGGAGAGGATGGCGAGGAATTTTATGTTGGGGGTATTCATTGGACAAAAACTACAGTACAAAAAGTAGACTCATATCCACAAAAGTATTTGCCATAATAAATATGCAATTTTTTCATATGCACAACATTGTTTGTCCTTCATACAAAATGGAAGTTGTCCAAAGGAAATGTAATTCTGTGAATATTATATATTCCAGGGGACTGTTGGATGGACATTGATAGAGGGATCTTCTGGTCAAGGCATGTGCACCATTCCAAGTTTGTTTTTACTTATAAAATTAAAACATTTATACCCCACACATCAGTATTACAACTTCCTGGGAGATTTTCAGTAATCATAAAAATACAACATTAGATCCAGCCTAAATTATTTGAACTAAGGTCCCATTGAAATCAGTGTGAAAAGTTAGCTATGATTGAAGTGCCACTGATAGCAATGGGATGATGTGTGACTGGCTTATGTTGCATCCACGGTGGGGGGATTCTGATGGGAGGTCCAGAAGATGATGTCTTCACTGTATAACCCTCACACGCTTCCCCACTCCTGGGATTTTTTGTTACTAGAAAAACAAATGTTAAGGAAAAATCAGTCCAAATTGCTGCAGAATGCCTTTGGAGTGTTACTGCTAGGAGGCCTCCATCTGGAAGCATCCTTAGTCTGGATTCAACCTAATATCAAAAACTGAAAACTCACTGCACCCTTTGTACTATTTCACCCTCCCCTGTGCAGTGGTGACAGGGGGACAAGAGAAGTAAGAGTGCTTTCTATGCTAGGGAAAACCTCTCTCAGATCATATTCAGCTCTTCTGATGAGTGCTCCCTGTCTCCAGCCTGACATGGTGATGCCCAGCTCCATGCCACCTCCTGTCCTTCTCTGGAGAGAATGCAAAGTGGAAGTAGACCCAGACTGCATCCTTCACCACCATTCATACCTGTGGTACTTTGTAGATGTCCAGCATGGTGGAAATCTTGTTGGAGATTTCAGAGTCAGACCCTTCAAGGACCGCCAAGAGGTTACTCTGTCTTCCACAGCTGAAGTTCGGAACACTTTGCTCCCCCATGGACAGAAGGTCTACCATGGCCTCATAAGTCATTCTTGCATTGAAATAGTTCTCATAGATATTGTAGCCCAGAGTGACATTGGGCAAGAGCCTCGGATTCTGGTTGATCTCATGAATGGCAAAGAAGAAGGGTAGGATGGACCAGTACCTTATATCTCCTATCCTGCAACAAAAATAGATGCCATCAGATTTTCACCCAAAATTCCATGGAAGGATATGACAGTTCTTCCATCATTTATTAAAACGGCCTTTCTAGGAATTAGAAATCTCAACATTTTACTCTTAGAACAAGACTCCCAGTGACACTAATGGGAACTTTCTTCCCAATGCAAAGAGTAGTATCAGGAGGTGGTTTTTGTTGGGACCATGATGGGGGGGGAGTTACGCACACCTTCCCCACCCCTTGTAGTCAGGTGCCTAATTGTCAACCTTCCCTGGCATGTATTTGCGTCATTTAAAATGTGGACATTAGATGCAAAAAAAAGGTAACTTGTCACATTTTGCTTGGCCCTCAGGCTACCGCTGACCTAGAGCCCAATGCAACTCAGTTCATCCTAGCATGTGGGGTTCTCCAAATGACATGGTGCCTAACCCGTGGCAAGCAAAAGGCCCTGATCCACGAAGCAGGGGAAGACGCCCAGTCCAGTGCTGGAGAAGGCAGTGCAGAAGCTTCGAAGAGCCAGGGCTGAAATCTCGGGATGTCAGAGAATTCTGCCATGGATCTCGGTGAGGCCAAATGCCAGTGCACTCATCCCCCCGAAATCCATGGCAGAATGAAGCCCCCACCCCCCCAACCCACAAAAGGCACTAGGGACGAGTCCCCAGCGCCCAAAAGGAGCACAAAACGGATCACTTACCTGCTGCCGTCCGCACTGATTTGCGAATGGTGGCCGCCCTGCGTATTATTTACGTAATAGCCTACGTAAACATTTACATTGGCTAGAATGGCGAAAAATAAAGGAATGCAAATGGTGGCCTCCGTAGCCACCGCCATTTGCATATGCGGTTTGTTTGGGATTTTTTGCTTGCCGTGATAGGCTATGTAAATACTTAAGTAGACTATCATGGTGAAATACAGGGACACAAATGGCGGCGGCTATGGAAGCCGCCATTTGCGTTCCTGCTGCCCAGCGGAGGGATGTCCGGCTGCGGGTGGAGCTGGCCGGTGGCTCCGTGGAGTCCCCGTGGAGTGGAGCCGGCTGTTGAGGGTTCCTGGGGGGAGGGACGGACCACCTCCCCCGCACACTGCAAAGCAGATCCGCAAAATGGTGAGTGACTTTCGTACATCCCTACTGAAATCCTAAACATACTGGGCAGGGAATAAGCCCCATTGGGCACAGCGAGATCAATCCCTGAATAACTGGGCCTGCACAACACAACTAGGGTCATACGAACATAGGAAGCTGCCTTCTACTGAGTCAGACCCTTGGTCCGTCTCACCCGGTATTGCCAACACCGAATGGCAGCAGCTCCCCAGGGTTTCAGGCAGGTTTTTTTCCAGCCCTACCTGGAGATGCCAGGGATGAAACCTGGGGCCTTGTGCATGCTATGCACATGTTCTATTGACTGAGCTATGGTCCCTCCCTGTGTATATCCCATCAAAATATATCTTGAAGAGTTTCATGAGATGGTGGGGTGGTGCTATACGATGAGGGAATGTTTTTAGGATGTTTGCTAGTTAAACATAGAATCGTCGATGCGAGGAGGGGCAGTCAGCCTCGAAACTAGAAAGGAACTATAAAACAAAGGGAGCCAGGTGATCTTTTATTTCCTTCAGCAAATGATGGCCTCCCTACACACACTGCAACTGCAGAGGTGCTTCCAATACCTTTCTGGAGTTAAAGTGCCATGCATAGGTACTCACCCCCCTTTGACTTTTCCACATTTGGTTGTGTTACAACCTGGAATTCAAATGGATTTAATTAGGATTTCTTGTCACTGATCTACACAGAATAGTCCATGATGTCAAAGTAGGGGGGAAAGCTACACTTTTACAAAATGATTTCCAAAGAAAGAACTGAAAAGCCTTCATTGCATAAGTGTTCACCCCCTTTGCTGTGACACCCCTAAATAAGCTCTGGTGAACCAACTGCCTTCAGAAATCTCATAGTTTAATGGAGTGCACCTGTGTGCAATTCAAGTGTCACATGATCTCAGATTAAAGGCACCTGTTTCTGGAAGGCCCCAGAGTTTGTGGGAGAGCATATCTAAACCAACAGCATCATGAAGACAAAGCAGCTATCAAAACAAGTCTGGGATAATGTTCTGGAGAAGCCCCAGTCAGAGCTGGGTTATAAAAAAATATCCAAAACTATGAACATGCCTAGGAGCATTGATAAATCCATTATTACAAAATGGAATTCATATGGCACAACTATTACTCTTCCTAGAGAAGTCCATCCACCAAACTCAGTGACCGCGTAAGGAGGGCATTAGCCAGAGAAGCAACCAAGAGGTAACTCTGAAGGGCTGGAGAGATCCACAGCTGAGATGGGAGAAACCATCCATGGGACAACTGTCACCCAAATGCTCCACAAAACTGGGCTTCATGGAAGGGTGGCGAGAAGAAAACCACTGCTGAAAAAAACCCATATCAAATTTCATTTAGATTTTGCCAAAGGACATGCAAGAGAAATAAATATATGGGGAAAGGTTCTCTGGTTTGATGAGACCAAAACTGAACTTTTGGCATTACCACAAAACACTATGTGTGGCGAAAAGCCAACAGTGCTCATTGCCCTGAGAGCATCATGCCCACGGTGAAACATGGTGGTGGCAGCAGCATCTTGTGGGGAAGCTTTTAATTGACAGGCGCTGGGATACTGGTGTAATGTCACATCAATTACAGTTTCCTCCATGCTAAATTGACTTTACGGCAAATCCAGATTTAAGAATTGGCAAGAAAATGTTTTGATGGTGGACTTGGATGGATAAAATCATCTTTACCCTGGATAAATTTGTGGAGGTCGATGATGAGTTTTTGTTATTTTCAACATTGTGAGATGAATTTGATTTGCCTGCTGCAGCAGAATGTCAGTACTTGCAATTGAAACATTTGTCACTATCTAGATTCGGTTGTCTTTCATTTAATCCATGAACTACCATCTTGGCTTCTTTATTGGACATTTCAAGGGATCTTCGGTTACACCTTATTCAGCAAAAACCTTTGTTTTGGGTCTACTGGATGTCACAGCACCCTTTTAATAAAGGCTTGTCAAATTTGGCTAATTGTTGGAGGTGTCATGCCATCAACGCTTTTCTTATTCATATCTTTTGGAAATGCCCAATGGTTGTCTCCTTTGGGGAAGAAGTTATTATATGGATCAATTTTGTATTGCAAAGCTCTTTAATATTTACTGATATGAATGTTCTTTTAAATTACTTACCTGATTCTTGTAGGGATGTACGAAACACTTACCTGGTTTCGTGCAGGGACATCCACAGTAGGGGGGAGGTGCTCCGTCCCTCCCCCCAAAATCCTCGATGGGGGGGAGGCAATCTGTTCCTCCCCCCGGAATCCTGCCAGGCTGTGGAGCCGCTGGCTGGGCCAACCCGCAGCGGGGCGTCCAGCCACTGCCGGGCTCCTGTGGATGCAAATGGCATCCGGAGTAGGGGACGCCATTTTCATCCCGATGTGTCAGGGTGGACACTGAGCCCATAGAATCCCAGATTAGTTCTGATTCTGAGGAAGAGGAGTTGCTCCTGGGAGAGGAGTGTGCTCATTTTTCCCAGGGCCAACAGCTGACAGAGATTCCTCCCACTGGCATTCCTAGCTTAGATAGCAGTCCTGGGAGTGACAGAGTGCGGGAAGCGGACTTGCTGGACGCGCGCACCGATGCAGAGAGTGGGGCCAAATGGAGGGCGCGGAAAGGAGGCATAGTGCCTGGTTGGTGTGTAAACAATGGTTGCGCCCAGAGGATCCAAGGGAAAAGGGGAGGGGCGCTCCCTAGCCCTTAAGTTCAGGGTCTGCCAGTGATTCCCTTTCAAATGGGGACCAACTGTTCCCACTTAGGGCATAGGTACTCTGCTGCTCATATCTAGTTGCTACCAGTAGAGTTGTTAAGTTGTAAAAGAGGAATAAAGCTTTGAAAAGAATCCCTTTGTCTGTGTCTGGACTAGGGATGTATGAAAGTTCCGCCACAAATTTCAGGGAGGCCGAATGCCAGCTCATTCGCCCCCGCGAAATTGGTGGCGGAACGGCCCACCACCACACCGCCCCCCCCCAGGACAGGACTTACCTTGGGAGGATCTTCCTGGCGGAGGCAGCGGCGACGGTGTGGCGGCGGCAGCGGCCGGTCTTCTGACCAACTGCCACCGCCGCCATTTCCAGTTTTAAAAAAAAAACAAACACACGTGATAGGCTACATAAAGATTTACGTAGCCTATCACGGCTAGATTTTAAAAAAACACCGTGCGTTAGGGGTGCACGTCAATGTTTATGTAGCCTATCACGGCTGACTTAAAAAAAAAAAAACAACGTGCGTTAGGGGTGCACAAAAGTCACTTACCTGGTCTCGCAGCTTGCTTCGCGGTGGGGGGAGGCGCTTCGCTGCTCCCCCCGAAGTTCAGACCGGGGGGGGAGGCTTCCCACCTCGCCCAGCCGAAATTCAGGCGGGGGGGAGGTTTCCCACCTCGCCCGGCCGAAATTCAGGCTGGGGAGGAGGCCCCTCTCCTAGCCCGGCCGCGAAATAAAAAGTTAAAAAAAAAACAAAATGCCCCCGTGATAAGCTACGTGACGATTTACGTAGCCTATCATGGCTAGATCTGCAAAGTCAGCCGTGATAGGCTACGTTAATCATCACGTAGCCTATCATGGGTGACTTAAAAAAAAAAGCGCGTACGCAAATGGCGGCCCCCATTGGGAGCCGCCATTCACGTTCCTTATTTGGTCCCTGTAGTCTACATAAAGATTTACGTAGACTACAGCGACCAAATAAGGAATGCGAATGGTGGCTCCCTATGGGGGCCGTCATTAGCCGTACGTGCTTTTTTTTTTTTTTTTTTAAGTCACCCGTGATAGGCTACGTGACGATTTACGTAGCCTGTCACGGCTGACTTTGCAAATCTAGCCGTGATAGGCTACATTAATTGTCACGTAGCCTATCACGGGGGCGTTTTTTTTTAGTTTTCTTGGAATGGCGGCAGCGGCAGCCGGTCGAAAGACCGGCTGCCACCCCTGCCCCTGTCGAAGCCCTGCCGAACCGCCGCTGCGACCCGCCACTGGGAGCGACATTCGGGAAAGGTAAGTCCCATCCCGTGGGGGGTGCGGGGGGCGGGGGTGCGGAGAATTTCTCCCCGAAACTACTTCGGGGGGCCGAATATGTTGGCACTCGGCCCCCCGAAGTTTTGGGGAGAAATTCTCCCCCATCCCTAACGTGCGTACGCAAATGGCGGTGGCCATGGCCGCCGCCATTTGCGCTATTTGCGTTCCCCTTATTTTCTACGCTACGCTATTTTCTACGCTATTGGCGTTCCCCTTATTTTTGCCGTCTTAGTCTATGTAAATGTTTACGTAGACTAAGACTGCCAAAATAAGGAATGCAAATGGTGTCGGACATGGCCGCTGCCATTTGCGTACACGTGTTGTTGGTTTTTTTTTTTAAATCAGCCATGATAGCCTACATAAACATTTATGTAGCCTATCACGGCTGACTGCAGGGACGCAAATGGCAGCGGCTAAGGCCGCCGCCATTTGCGTCCCTGCTAGACAGCGGCCGGATGTTCGGCTGCTGGCGGAGCCAGCCGGCGGCTCTGCAGAATCACTGCGGAGCACAGCCGGCTGGCCAGAATTTTGAGGGGGAGGAACGAAGCGCCTCCCCTCCGGCCAGGATTCTGGGGGGAGGGACGGAACGCCTCCCCCCCAGCATCAACATAATCCGCAAAAAAGTAAGTGACTTTCGTACATCCCTAGGACTCTGGACTTGGCTACTGGATTAGACTGAGAGAGGCCTCCAAGGAGCCCTTGACACTATGGTAGCCTGTGATAGGCTACGTAAATATTTACGTAGCCTATGACAGCTAAAGCGGGAACACAAATGGCGTCCCCTATGCCATTTGTGTTCCCGCTTTAGCCGTCATAGTCTATGTAAATATTTACGTAGCCTATCACGGAGAAAATGGGAACGCAAATGGCATAGGGGATGCCATTTGTGTCCCTGCTTTAGCCGTGATAGGCTACATAAATATTTACATAGCCTATCACAGGCTACCATAGGGACGCAAATGGCATCCCCTACTCAGGACGCCATTTGCGTCTGCAGCAGCCCGGCAGCAGCCAGAGCCGCCGCTGCTGCCGCCGGAGCCGAAGCCGGAGCCGGAGCCGAAGCCGCAGCCAGGGCCACAGCCAGGTTGGCTCCGTTTCGCGGGGCTTTCGTAGGGTGGGTTGCTCCGTTCCACCACGGATTCCGGGGGGCCAAATTTACTGGAATTCAGCCCCCCTGGGATCCGTGGCAGAATCCTCTAACATCCCTAGATTCTTGGAATATAACACATGGTCAGCGTAAATGATTTTTTTTTTTTTTGCATCCTTTTTGTTACTAGAAGACTGATACTACGATACTGGAAGATTAAAATCTCACTGCCTATAATGCAATGAATTGAAGATTTAACCACGCTAGCAACATTTGAAAAAGTGTTATATAGGCCACTTCCAAATGGACTTATATGTGTCTATCTGGTCTGTTTCTACTGAAGTTTATGTGTAACCTTTTTGTCCCTTTTTTCATTCTATTCAATATTTGAAACTGAGGATTTTAGAATATGTTGTTATATTTTTATGTTGTTGTTTTTTCCTTTGCTTTTTGTCATGATTTCTTTTTGTTTTGTTAAAATTCACAATTACAAAATTGGGGGGGGGGGACAGCAGGACAATGACCCTAAACACACACCCAAAGTTATACTGCAGTGGTTTAAAACAAGAACCTGGATATCTTAGAATGGCCCAGTCAAAGCCCAGACCTCAATCATATTGAGAATCTGTGGCAAGACTGGAATAGGGCTGTTCACCAATGGTCCCCAGCCAACCTGACATAGCTTCAGCAATTTTGCCAAGAAGAATGGGCAAAAATGGCAGGATCCGGATGTGGAAAGCTGGTAGAAACTTACCCCAAAAGACTCACAGCTGTAATTGCTGCCAAAGGTGCTTCTACCAGGTATTATTGACTCATGGGGTGAATACTTATGCAACCAAAAAAAGTCACTTTGTTTTTGTTTAATTAATTTTGTGCCACAGTCAAAATATTTTGCACTTTCCAAGTGTTAAGTACATTGCGTAAATCAAATGGTAAAAATGCCAATTAAATCCATTTTAATTCTAGGTTATAACACAATCAAAGTGCTCAGGTCAAAGGGGGGGTGAATTCTCATGCAAGGCGCTGTACACCCTAAATCACATTGTTCTCTCTTGAAACTGATATATATTTTATTGTACAGCAGCTCAGGGTAATGTACATGGCTCCTACACCCATCTTATCCTCACAACAGTCTAGTGTCTAGTGTCAGCCACCAAACGTCCTGACTGAGTGGGGATTAGAACCTGAGTCCAGTCCTAGTCCCAGCACTCCAATGCCACACACCAGCTCTTGGAAGATAAATGCACCACACGTTCTGCGGAGTCAAGGAAGCAATTGAACCAGAAACCATTCAGCCCCCCAACCAGTTCACACATTGTCCCACTATACTCAGAACAAGGATCATTGCCTGAGCTCAGACAATCTCCTGTGCCCACTTTCCCCACAATACTGAAGTGTCTTCTGTACCTGCTCTACTCACTGTCATCTTTTATTCCATAATAGCCTGCCAGCACTTGGTTCTGAAAGAGGGCAGAACGTTTTGAAAAAAATGCAACCTAAGAGGGCAAGCTCCCCCCTGCAATAGTCCAATGAGAACTATGACATGTTCAGTACCCACAGAACATTGAGTGCCAATTTGAAAAGGAAAGGGGGAATGGGTAGGGGAAATGAAATGGAGAACCCCAGAGAAGGGCAAGGCTGGCAATTTGAGCAGGAAAACACATTTATAATCCTTGGTGTTAACCTACCATTGAGATGTCATTTGAAAACAGTTCTCCCTGATACTCATGAGAAGAGAGAAGAACACACAGAGCCTCAAGACTAACACATTCATTCTGGCCTACGTTTTGAGGGCATTGGCCACTTCATCTGCTGCAGATGGACCCCTCTCCATACCTTTATAGGAGTAACAGGGAGAAGCTGCACAGTACAAAAATCCAGTTTATGGAAAAAGCTGACCAGCAGCAGCTCTCCAGGGCTTCAGGCAAGAGTTTCGCCAGCCCTACCTGGAGATGCCAGAGACTGAACCTGGGACCTTCAACATGCAAAGCAGGTGCTCCAAAACTGAGCCACACTCTCTACCCACAGAAGTAAGGACTCAGGAATAAACATGAACAGCAAGAAACAGCCAAACTCCTCGCTTTCCATGTTGACAGAGTATCCCCAAAAGGAGAGGAACACAAGACTCAAGGGGGACGGTGGTAGGACATTTTCCCTCACATGGTGAAAATAGTTTCAGGGGGGTTGAAAAATACACAGATTTTGCCCTCCCCACCTCCACCACCCAATATGTACCAAAAGAATTACATGACATAAAGAGACAAAGTGAGAGAAAGAGGGGGGGGGGGAGAGAGAGAGAGAGAGGGAGGGAGAGAGAGAGAGAGAGAAGGGCACTGCCATGCTTTGGCTTAAATAAAAATATTAGATTAAACTCCTTCCTATCTTCCTTGTCTCTGGGACATGATCAGAAATTACTTTGGGTCTAATTGTCTCCCATAGAGGAGCCTCTATTCTCTGCTCCTTCCTGCAAGTCCCATACTTCAAATGCTAACTCTTGTCCTGCCACGCTGAATGCATTTTCTTCAACTGGAATCACAACCAGTGATGCAGATGGTGAACGTTAGACCCTCGACATAATGGTCTTATGGAGTCCCCTTTAGACCACTGTATACCTTCCGCTGTAAAGCACGCAATTCATATCTCTCTTCTCCCACATCCGCACAACAACCATTCCTTGAAATACAATTGCTTCTGCATTCCTGATATTTAGAGCAAACACACACACCCCATTTTAAAACCCCAGTTTGCCAGTCCTGATTAAAAGACAAAAAAAGAAACACTCTGCGAATGTGGAGTTTCATCTTTTAAACTCACTCAAATTGTAGCATAATCATGGTTCAGTAAATACAAGGGAATTTGCTTCTGATGCCCCAATGCTAATGACACTGACCTGGGAATCATCATCGTCTTGTTGCAGAAAGGGATGACATATTTTAAAAGTAACATGAGAGTCCTGTGGCACCTTGAAGGCTAACAAGTTTATTGGGCCACAAGCTTTGTGGACTATAGTCCATTCCATCATAGGCAGTATACTGTAAATATACTGGAAGGTTTGACTTTTTTATACACTACAGATGTTATGGGTGTGTGTGTGTAAACTATTAGGTAAGAAGGAAATTCAGTGTAGAATTACTGACAGAGACCATCACATTATTAACAGTGGTCTTTTACATTGCAGCTGTTGCTGATAATGAAAATCCTGCACTAGTAAGTCAGTTAACACATGCAAGGTGATCATAGAATTCAACCTGTTGATGCATTCTGTTTCAGCGCTCTCTCTCTCTCTCTCTCTCTCTTATATCTCCCTTTGAAGTTCCTATGCTACACATCAGATATGTTAAGATCTTTGATAGTGTGTGATTTATAACTGAAAAATGTAAATGCCTGGGAAAATAAGGTCTTCACCTGGCGCGAGAAAGAGCTCAATGTACATGCCAGATAAGTCTGTAGGCTCCGGGTGAGCTGATAGTAGCTACAACTCAAGGAACTTCAGCACCATCTATTACTGGAATGACCCACAATGCCGCAGAATGAGGGTAGTTCAGAGGCACTGTGAGAAAATGAAATGGTGGCGCAGCCATGAGTGCTGACACAGAAAAAGAAGGGGGCAGGCGGGCATCGCCAATTAGCCATGGAGCCCTAGCAGCCAGTATTGCCTGTACTCAATTTTAGACCCTGGACTTCCCAGTCTTAAGGGCCCCAAGTCTTAAGATGGCCTCGTCTCTTCCTTCAATTTTGAAGCACACAACTAACATTTCTCCTCATCTGTGCGATGCTTAGGATCCTTCCTACATTCCAGAAATATTGGTCCCCACTCCCAAAAAAACTCCGTTTGCCAAACCTGATTAAAAAAAATTTAAATTAAATTCTCTAAGCATGCACAGTTTCACATACTGAGCTCACTTCAGATAACAAATATATGTTAAAAATAATAAAACGAGAATCTATATCCCCCCCCTCTCTCTCTCCCAAACTATCTATTAAAATATGCTGCAGTGAATAGTGACAGTCCCAGGATGGTTGTGTGTGGCTGTTCCCATCACCTGCCAATCTCTGGGTAGTCATTTGGGGAGGGAGCTATTTTGTATGCCTTTGGACCCTTGCCCTGAGGCCTTGCACTAACTGAACCATTGCTGGCAAGCACCCAAGGGTCTCACGTGCCAATGCTGGCCCTGACTGAAGCGTCCAAATAGAACCTCCCATGATGCAGCATTTGAAATGGCAGGCTGTGCACTAAATAGATAGCTCCTGAGCATCTGTACAGCCTCCTAAGCATGTTTTCCCTTGAAGGAAAGAAGGACAAAATCGGGATCCAGTTTACCACACCCACCACCCTCTTATTAAATGAACAGCTAACCAGAACAGAGAGATTCATGGCCCCCTCTGCTAAAGACAGACAGCTGGCAAGTCTGAATTCAGAACTAGACATAACATCACTTACGAGGAAAATCGGGAAGAGGGAGGCTTGAAGAAAACAAATGGTTCAAATGCAGTATTTCCTGTAGATGTGATCGCACTGATCAGGTACTCCCCTGGCCTGTAATAATTGAATGATTCATTCCAATCACTTCTCAGGTTCAAAGGGCATTTTGTCTTCAGCATCCGACAGGGAAGGTGGGGCAGCAGCAGGATGAGCAGCAGCAGCAGCATGCTAGAAATGTGAGCAACAATCTCCTTCTGCTTCTCGTGTGTGTGCAAGCACGCGCCGGTGACTGGGCTCAGGAACAACTAACTGGAAGCTGAGCCCTCACAGCTGCAGTGACTGCACAAATAAAAAAGGCGCAGTCTGGCATGGCCTCAGCTATGAAGACATCATTTCATGTATAGGCGCAAATGCGGAAATAATAACTATGGTTTAAATGGAAATACAAAGCATCTGACCATAGTGGAGAGACTGCGTAGGTGACCTGTGTGCCTGCTCAGTTTGCTGTCCAGGGCCTATTGCTAGAGAACTTCCAGGCCCCTGTGTCCTCTCCCTTCTTGTGGGTTCTTTATTTTTCATCCAGAGGTGGACTGGACAGCTCATCGGAGAGAGAAAGAACACCTTCAAATGCAGGACTGTCCTCTGCTAGCTCACCAAAATAGAGGATTGTCCTCTGTAATGGAAGGCATTTGGCCACCCAAGAAGGGGATGATATGGAACCTCACACTGATACAGTCCCTGCCTTCCCTATATCTCCCCCCAGGCTCTCAGAGGCTTAGGAGCTATATATGCACCAGTTTTTCAGCCTTCATATATGAGGAGGGCAAGCGTTGCTCTTGATTTGAGGTTTCTTGCATTGTTTTCAAAAGTGGCCTTTGGAAATCAAAATCCCTTGAGCTTTGGTGAGCAGTAGAATAAATAGCCATGATTTTTATAATTATAAGGCAGCAAGAATCACTCCTGCAACTTTGTTGATGCTTTGTGGCTCCATGCGCAGGTGCTCATCTGAAGAATACATGTTTCCATGACTCACCAGTGTAGCTCCATTTCATGGGTCAGTGACAGAGTAGTTCAACCAAGTTTGAATGACCTTAGGAACATAATCGTGTACTTTGTTTTACCTTAAATGCAACCAACCATTTCTGATCTTCTCTCTCCTTGGTTCATGAATACGGACACTCAACTGGAGACAGAACTTGCTTTAGTTCTTTGGCCTATGTTGAGATCGGTCTGACTGACACCTGGACCACTTGGCAGGCACTAGCTTGGTGTTTAAGGAGTTTCAAGGGGATCAGGGAAACAGGACCTATCTTTCTCCATACATACAAGCCGTCAGTGGGGATTCCCCTGTGTCGAGGATATGAGAGGTGGTGGCAATATTTCATTAACCATGAATGAAGAAATGAATTCTTGATGTAGGAAGGCTTGCAACATGCCAATAAAACTGAACAGTGGTTAACTAGCTCTTGACAACTCTGTTGCTTGTGCTTGTGCTCCAGGAGGAGGAGGAGGAGGAGGAATGATCCACGCAGTCTGTCAGGATTAATTCTGTATATTTAACACATTTACATAGTATAGAGTTTTCTAGGAATCTCAAGACATTCCACAATGCCATGCAAATTAGTAGTAAAATATGTAGATTCAGTAGCAAGCAGAAATGATCTTAAAGGGAAGGGATAAAAAAAAGGATCTGCCCTAAAGTGATGCAGGAGAAATATTAGCAAAATGGGAACTCACCTCTCATCATGAAAAGAAAATAGTCATGAGACTCAGAATGAGTAAGCCATCTTTTCAGAACAATGTTAGCATCCTTATGATGAGCCAAACCCCATTTCTGCTACAGGCAAAGGAGGACTTTGTAAACATATGTGTGCAGATGTATCAGCTGCAAAAAATTATTTCACATTAATGTGTGGAAGAAGGGCAACAAAAACCCATCAATTTCACTTTGATTGTTTTATCACAAGAGGTGATGGGTTAAAGAAGACTCAAACAACAAAGTTTGGCTTGAAAATTGGGCCACATCTATTGAAAATATCTGCAAAGGGGTACCTAGGATGGGCCCCTGACTGTGTCAGTGACTAGCTGGCACGTCTTAGGCGAAAAACACCCAGCCTGAGGGGTGGCGGTGATCTCGCCATCCCTCCGGACTGCTCCTTCTGGGAGAGGTAGACCTTCCCCTGTCACCCCCTCCTGGTGCCTGGGTGAGTGAGGAGGGTTGGTTTCCCAGGCAACCCTTGTCCCCCCGCCAAGCCGCACAACACGTTCTGGGGGCCTCAGGCATCACCTGTCACCCTAAGGTGCCTCTGCATGCACACCATCCCTAATCTCTTTCTGCTTTTGCCCATCCTAGCCACCACAGGAGTCACAAGCCTATTGCTTGTGAAACTCCCCCCACCTGTGAAGAATTTCCCACAGGCCCCTTTGCAGATCTGACAGAAATCTGTCCTGCCTGTAAAGCTCCCTCCTTGTCCATGGAATTTCCTGATGGGCGATGAACCCATCACCATGTTCCAATAGCCCCCATGCCACTTTTCTGTTCACCTTCTGACATGTTCATCAATGGCAGCATCATTCTTCGCCCTCCAATTGATTCTCAGGAACATCGAGGACCACAGTATGGTTACTTGCGGCCAACGCTGCCGGACCACCCGCAATCAACCAATCCCTGCTCAATCAGGCCCTTTCCTGGCTTGCAGCCCAAGTCATTCCCTCCCAGGTGCAGCTCCAGAGGAAGACTGACCAAAACGTGATGAAACAGGGTGGGAAGGAGGGAGTCCCACTGCATACTTCATCTGCTGAGCCACTGTATCTGACGAGCCCTTCCATGGCTTGGTCAGAACATTTCTCACTTCCTCCTTCCGAACACACTAGACCAACTGTAGTTACTACCAGTAAACGGTGCCAGATATCTCAAATTTGGTCCAAGGCCTACAATGAGTTCCTTGCCTTCAGACAGTCAGGTCACACCCCATAGATGTGGCACCAGACCTGCAGGGGAACTTGCACGTCACATTGATGGAGTGGAGTGGAGAAGCACCCTAGCTGCAAACCACATCTGCCAGGCCCCAGGGATACTGGGACAGTTGAAGCTGGGAACCACAGCTTGACGTGGGACCACCGACCATCCAAACACTGCTCTGTGACACCATGTGCACACACAAGGGTTCACATCCATTCTGCTGATCTAAAGGAGATAAAAGAGTGTAGTAAGAGGCAAAAGGGGAGTGGCAGCACCATGGTATAGAGGAAGACCCATACGGAAGCCTTGAAGCCTTGGAGTGCCCCCGGCCATTGCCTTCACTTAATCCAGTGCTTAACAGCTGGGCTGTGGGAGCTGCCCTGTTGCAAAGAATGCATCTTAAGCAAATATCCTAGCCTGAGAGTACTCAGTGCCAGCTTAGTAGCAGCCATGGAGATTAATGTCGACAACCTCTGGCATAATAAGGGATATCTGGGAAAGGGGGATGTCAGGAGTCTGCAGATGCATGTGACGTCTTTTCCCTACAGTGAACGGTATGCCATGCCCCGAAACTTGTGCTCTAGCGGCTGCTGGGAGTGATGAACCCGTGTTGAGATGCACTCCCCCCCAGTGTGCTAAGAGGACTAATCACCAGCCCTCCGCCGATCAAAAACTGCACTTTGTCGCCACAAGGTCGGGCAGGTCCTGTCTAAAAGGCTCGGACCCTATTCAAGTAATTCCCAGAGAGAAGATCTGATTGCTATTCTGATAAAAACTGGATGCCATAGCCCATTCCGCTTTCTGCTGGGCCCATTCCTTGCCCCTGGTTAACACCCATTCCCCAATTAATTCGCGCACGCAGGCAGGACCGAGATCATTATTGCTGACAAACCGTACCATGAGACCTGCACCAGATTGTTCCCTCCTGGAAGGAGCGCCAGGACCTGTGAGGGAACTTGCACCCGCCCAAAATGGAACGGCGTGGGAAGCAGGCGCCCCTACATGATGCACGTGTCAAGCCACTGACACTTGCGACTGGAACAGCCTGCTCTAGGATCCGCAGCCTGACCCATGGGCCCGCTGACCAGCCCCTACGGCCATGCTGAATCCAGACATGAGCATGCGCATGCACGGGTTCACGTCTATTCCTTTAATCAAAAGGGGAAAAAAAGGAAAGACAAAAGGAAATGCTGAGCTGTGCAACCCCACTCCAGGAATGGACAAAAGACCCTGACTGTAAGCTTACTGGGAAGGCTGCAGCTGCTGCAACTGAAAGTGAGAGCGAATCCCAGGGCTTGCTATTGACCGAGGTACTGGAGTCCCATTGACCTGGGACTGGGAGGCATGACTGCAGCATGGCTTAACCAATTAATCCCTGATACTCGACAAGAGCCTCATAGTATGATCTCTGTAAGTGCCGTCATCCAGGATTGGACAAACTTGGCACTGGCATCCAATCTGTTGTTTATATGCCTTAAAAGACAGAGGTAGTACTCAGGAGGTGGATCAAACTCAATACTACAGGATCAGGATTGGATTGTGGGAGGACTGCGATTAATGGCATGAAATGGAGCCTGCCCCCTGTTGGCGAATGGATGTAGAGCCTTGAAACAGGCCGCCTAGACAATGCCACATACTTAAGTTAGAATAATGGGGTCACAAAATGAACAGATGGGTACAACACCACACACCTGATTATTCTCTAAGTTGGTCCTAAAACCCCAGCCCGCTAGGGCATCATACTAGATCTACAACTAAAACCTTTGGGGATTAACTCGCATCTCTGGACGAAAAGGCTGGAATCACCAGATTAAAACTCCAGCAGGATCTGCTTGGGGCGGGGGGGTAGCTCAATAGTGAGGGAGGCTAACATGAAGGCCATGCGCTGGCCCAAAACCTGCCAACCGTATCTTGACATATGTGTGTCCCAATCTTCCTGCTGTAGAGAAATCTCTGATTTGGAAAAGTGGGCCATGTACCAACCCTGGGATGACACCTAAAACTTCCGAAGAAGTGGCTGACAAAGTACAAAAATTAACTAGGAGGTGCCCGGTCGTGACTGTGATGGCCCCTTCTGATGCGGCCACTGCACCATGCCCACCACCCCGTGCCCATAATGAAAAAAGGCAATGTGACAGTACTTCCCCTTCGCCATATGGGAGAGAAGAGCAAAGATGCCCTGGGTCCGTAATTAGCGTAAGAGGCTGCCGACTGGCCTGGATGCTGCTACCACATATTATACCAAAATGGCACAGGATGCTTTGGTCCTGCGAGAGGTGCAGATCTTGATCTCAGAGTATGAGCTGAGGTGGGAGATGCCTGAAGACACCCGGACAGATGAGTGACACCAGATGACTTGGACCTTCCAGTGTCACACAAGAACAGGCATGGATCCTACTGTGGAGCCGTGCTGGAGGAAGCTCTGATGGCGGCCAAGCGTGCTGCAACAAAGGAATAGGTTACACTGGGTCTGTATCAAGGTTTGTCTTGGGCAAAGAGCTCGCACCGCATTCAAACGAACAAGAGAGGGAGGGCAAAAACCATCCCTCAGTCTGCTCCATCGTCTTGAGAAAGCACGGCTCAAGGTGGGACCGGTTGAGTCTCAGCCCCAGAGGAAGAATCCAGCTTTCTCCTATGTCTATTGCAAAGTGCGCAGAGCACCTCCCCCCCTCCACTGTTTGCCCATCCAGCGGGGCATCCTATATGCCCTGGAGCCATGGCCCAGGAGGTCCACAAACCCACTACAGAGGTGGTAAAATATAAACAAAAGAAGGAGGGGGGTGTCGAAAGACAGACTGGAATCCCCTTTCACATCCCCATGGAAAATAATGCTATACTTAAGTATGGACCTGGGATACAGGTCATGCCTAAACTTACCGACCAGGCCCAACCCTGCTTTGCAGGCTGTGCGCCATGGAGAATAACCTAACAACAACCCCGTGAGGCATGTTGGCAGAGGGCCAGGGTAATGGCCCAGGGGACCCAGTGCAGTGAGCTCATGGCCGTGAGGGGACAAGAGCCCGCATTGACCAGACCCAGTACAGCATTCAACCATCACGTACTAGAATAGAATCTAGGGATGTCAGAGAATTCCACCACGGATCTCAGTGAGGCTGAATGCCAGTGCATTTGGCCCCCCGAAATCCATGGAGGAATGAAGCCCCCAGCCCCCCCACCCTGCGAATGGTGTGCAAAACTGAGCACTTACCTGCTGCCGTTTGCAATGCTTTGCGAATGGTGGTCACGTCTGAAGCCGCCATTCACTTCTTCATTATAACCGTGAAGCCATTTGCGTCCCTGCAGAGGCCATGATAGGCTACGTAAGTATTACGTAGCCTATCACAGCAAAAAAAAAGGGAAAGCAAATAGCGGCCGCCATTTGCTTCCCTGTGCAGGCTGCCCAGCGGCCAGATGTCCAGCTGCGGGTAGGGATGGACGAAAGTCCCTTACCTGTCCTCGAAGCTTGCTTTGCGGTGGGGGGGAGGAGCTTCGCTTCTCCCCCCGAAGTTCATGCGAGGGGGGGGAGGTGCCCCGCCTCGCCCGGCTGAAATTCAGGCCAGGGGGGAGGCGCCCCATCCCTCGCCGGCGAAATTCAGGCCGGGTAGAAGCACCCCGTCTACCCGGCTGGGAAAAAAAAGAAAAAAAAGCCACCACCGTGATAGGCTACGTCACGTGCAATGCAAATAGCGTTGCCCTTATTTTCGCCATAGTCTACGTAAATCTTTACGTAGACTACAGGGACCAAACAAGGAACGCAAATGGCGGCTCCCTATGGGGGCCGCCATTTGCGTACGTGCTTTTTTCCCCCCCCCAAAGTTACCCGTGATAGGCTACGTGACGATTAACGTAGCCTATCACGGCTGACTTTGGAGATCTAGCCGTGATAGGCTACGTTAATCGTTACGTAGCCTATCACGGGATTTTGGTTTTTTTTTTACTTTCCTTGTAATGGCGGCGGCAGCAGCTGGTCAAAAGACCAGCTGCCACCCCCGCCCCTGACGAAGACCTGATGAACCGCTGCTGGGACCCGCTGCCGGGAGGGACATCCGTGAAAGGTAAGTCCCATCCCGGGGGGGGCGGGGGGCAGAGAATTTCACGGCCAATTTCGGGGGGCCAAATGCGTTGGCACTTGGCCCCCCAAAGTTTTGGGGAGAAATTCTCCCCCATCCCTAGCTGCGGGCAGCCCTGGCCGGTGGCTCCACAGAGTCACCATGGAGCGGAGCTGGCTGGGGAGAATTTTGGGGGAAGGGACGGAGCGGCTTCCCCCCACCATGAATGTCACCGTTCGAAAAGGTAAGTGACTTTCGTACATCCCTAATAGAATCATAGGATTGGAAGGGGCCGAAACCATGACTTCATGAAACCATGAAGTCCAACCCCCTGCTCAATGCCGGCGGCCTAATTCCCGGGCAGTCTCCCATCGAAGTACTAACCAGGGCTGCCCTACCTAACTTCCCAGATCAGATGAGATTAGGCACATCCTGTCTTTTGCCCATCATAAGCCGGTCTAGGCTGCCTAGGAGGTGAGAAAACTGGCGAACCCCAGGCCCAAAGGGCTACTGGTCTGCCTGCACAGCACTGACATAGGACCTACTCAGGTGATAAGAAAGATCCTTGCCCTGCCCCAGGAAAGATGGGGATTGAGCCACAAACCTTCTGAGACGAGACAGGGACAAGAAGGGGTGGTCCATGGTCAACGTCTGATGAAAGCAGGGAGGGGCCCTGCAAGATGCCCAAGATGGAGAGGGCAATCAAAGCCCACTAAGCAGACCGTGAACCCCACCCCCTGATGAAGCAATCAAGGGCAAGGCCACCCGAGGTGGGGCAAAACCATCAATGCTGGCCCCCACCCAGCCCTGGCAAGGCAGAAACAAGGATTGCCTCCCTATAACATCTAAGACCTAAGAAACCACTGGAAAGTCTCCCGCCGTCGGCACCGCACAACCACAGGCCAGGGAGTGCAAAGGAGGCACGTGCTGTGAGGGTCGTCTGCCAGGACTGCCACCGCCCCATGGCAGAGGAATGCAGAGGGAGAGGGAGGCAAGGGCCGGAGGGCGAGGGGTGGATGCAAGTACAGCCGCCTCCACCGTCGGGGACCAGAAAGGCCTCCAGCCACGTCGGAGGAGAGGTGAGGGGCACGTGTGCCGTTGAAGCGGGCGGAAGTCCGCCAGAGGCCAGAGCCGGCCGACAGCTATGCAGACTTGGGGTGGAGCCAGCCAGGGTGGGCGAGGAGTCCGGGGCAGGGATCATCTAACCCCCCCCCCACAGAGCCAAGGTAAGGGGGGTTCCCACACCCCTTCTTCGGCCTGGTCCCTAACAGACCACGGACCAGTACCGGTCCACAGCCCGGGGGCTGGGGACCCCTGGGGAGGGGGGCAGAGATTAAGGCAACTCTGCCTTCCCCTATCTGCTTGGTGGTGCCACTGTGGGTGCCAATGACAATCGCCGACATCATCTCTATCCACCCGCCTGCAATATCCCACCCCTTTCAGCGATCCATTCCTCCCCCCAAAAATCCTCCCCAGCCAGCTTTGCTCCACAGCGTGTACGCAGAGGCGGCGGCTGGGCCAATCCGCAGCCAGGCTGATGTGGATGCAAATGGTGTCCTGCGTTGTTGTTGTTGTTGTTCAGTCGTTCAGTCATGTCCAACTCTTCGTGACCCCATGGACCATAGCACGCCAGGCCTTCCTGTCCTGCGCTATCTCCTTGAGCATGCTCAAGGTCATATTCATTGCACAGGTGATGCTATCTAGCTATCTCATCCCCTGCCGTCCCCTTCTCCTTTTGCCTTCAGTCTTTCCCAGCATCAGGGTCTTTTCCAGAGAGTTTTCTCTTGCATTCGTTGGCCAAAATATTTCAGCTTCAGCTTCAGTATCTGTCCTTCCAATGATCACTCAGGGTTGATTTCCTTTAGGACGGACTGATTTGACCTCCTTCCAGTCCAGGGGACTCGTAAGAGCCTTCTCCAGCACCACAGTTTGAAAGCATCCGTTCTTGGGCGCTCAGCCTTCCTTATAGTCCAGCTCTCACAGACATACATTACTACTGAGAAAACCATAGTTTTGATTAGATGGACCTTTGTCGGCAAGGTGATGTCTCTGCTTCTTACTATGCTGTCTAAATTTGCCATAGCTTTCCTCCCAAGGAGCAAGCATCTTTTAATTTCATGGCTACAGTCACCATCTGTGGTGATCTTGAAGCCCAAGAAAATAAAATCTGTCACAGCTTCCATTTCTTCCCCTTCTATATGCCAGGAAGTGATAGGGCCAGATGTCATGATCTTTGTTTTTTTTATGTTGAGTTTCAAACCAGCTTTTGCACTCTCCTCTTTTACCCTCAACAAGAGGGTCTTTAGATCCTCTTTGCTTTCTGCCATTAGGGTGGTATCGTCTGTATATCTGAGGTTGTTGATAATTTTCCAGGCAATCTTAATTCCGACCTGTGATTCATCCAATCTGGCGTTTCTCATGATGTACTCTGCATATAAGTTAAATAAGTAGGGTGACAATATGCAGCCTTGTCGTACTCCTTTCCCAATTTTGAACCAATCGGTTGTTCCATGTCTGGTTCTTACTGTTGCTTCTTGACCCTCGTACAGGTTTCTCAGCAGACAGGTAAGGTGGTCGGGTACTCGCATCACTTTAAGAATTTGCCACAGTTTGTTGTGATCCACGCAATCAAAGGCTTTAGTGTAGTCAATGAAGCAGAAATAGACATTGCTTTCTCCATGATCCAGCGAATGTTGGTGATTTGATCTCTAGTTCTTCTGCCTCTTCGAAACCCATCTTTTACTTCCGGTAGTTCTCAGTTCGCATACTGCTGAAGCCTAGATTGTAGGATTTGGAGCATCACCTTGCTGGCATGTGAAATGAGCACAATTGTGCGGTAGTTTGAACACTCTTTGGCGTTGCCCTTCTTTGGAATCGGAATGTAAATTGACCTTTTCCAGTCTTGTGGCCACTGTTGAGTGTTCCAGATTTGTTGGCATATTGAGTGCAGCACTTTAATAGCATCATCTTTTAGGATTTTAAATAGCTCAGCTGGAATACTGTCATCTCCACTAGCTTTGTTGTTACTAATGCTTCCTAAGGCCCACTTGACTTCACTCTCTAGGATGTCCGGCTCAAGTTCAGTGACCGCACTATCATGGCTATCAGGGACATTCAGATCTTTCCTGTATAGTTCTTCTGTGTATTCTTTCCTCCTCTTCTTAATCTCATCTGCATCTGTTAGGTCCCTGCCTTCTTTGTCCTTTATCATGCCCGTCTTTGCACAAAATGTTCCCTTGAGATCTCCAATTTTCTTGAAGAGATCTCTAGTCTTTCCCATTCTGTTGTTTTCCTCGATTTCTTTGCATTACTCATTTAAGAAGGCCTTCTTGTCCCTCCTTGCTATTCTCTGGAACTCTGCATTCAGTTGGATATATTTTCCCCTTTCTCCCTTGCTTTTCGCTTCCCTTCTTTCGTGAGCTACTTGTAAAGCCTCATCAGACAGCCACTTGGCTTTCTTGCATTTCTTTTTCATTGGGATGGATTTCGTTGCTGCCTCCTGAACAATGTTACGGACCTCTGTCCATAGTTCCTCAGGCACTCTGTCTATGAGGTCTAATCCCTGAAATCTATTCCTCACCTCCACTGTATATTCATCAGGGATATGATTGAGGTCATACCTGAATGGTTTAGTGGTTTTCCCTACATTCTTCAATTTCAGCCGAAATTTTGCAATAAGAAGCTCATGATCTGAGCCACCATCAGCAGCTCCAGGTCTTGTTTTTACTGAGTGTATAGAGCTTCTCCATCTTCGGCTGCAAAGGACATAATCCATCTGATTTCGATATTGGCCATCTGGTGATGTCCATGGTTAGAGTCGCCTCTTGTGCTGTTGGAGAAGAGTGTTTGCTATGATCAGCGTGTTCTCTTGGCAAAACTCTATTAGCTTTTGTCCTGCTTCATTTTGTACACCAAGGCCAT
This sequence comes from Heloderma suspectum, assembly GCF_057233095.1. Classification (NCBI taxonomy): domain Eukaryota; kingdom Metazoa; phylum Chordata; class Lepidosauria; order Squamata; family Helodermatidae; genus Heloderma; species Heloderma suspectum. The sequence continues at coordinate 352,949,204 of NC_139459.1, read as the reverse complement.
GCTTGGCTGTTATCCCAGTGATTTCTTCACTTCTTACTTTAGCGTTCCAATCCCTTATGATGAAGAGGACATCTTTTTTTGGTGTTAGTTCTAGAAGGTGTTGTAGGTCTTCATAGAACTGATCAACCTCAGGTTCTTCGGCATCAGTGGTTGGGGCATAGACTTGAATTACTGTGATGTTGAATGGTTTGCCTTGGATTTGTACTGAGATCATTCTATCATTTTTGAGATTGTACCCCAGTACTGCTTTTCCCACCCTTTTGTTGACTATGAGTGCTACTCCATTTCTTCTCAGGGATTCTTGCCCACAGTAGTAGATATGATGGTCACCTGAATTAAATTCGCCCATGCTAGGGATGTCAGAGAAATTCTCTCGAAAGTGAAATGGGCCCGAAATCAAACACATTCGGCTTGCCGAACCCTCTCCCGGGATGGGGCGCCCCGGTCTACCCGAACCGGAGATCACGCGGCACTTTTTTTTTTTCTCTGTCGAAAATTTTATGAGGGTATTTACGAAGGAAACTTTGCAAATATGGATGAAAGATGGCGAAAGGGATTTTACAAAACTATTTAATAAATATGCAGTTTCCTGCTACAACAACGTGGCTTTCTTTCGCTGGGAGGGACGGGTCATGAAGTGCACGTAGCCTGCATGCCCTGAGGCTGAGTCACGACCCCTCATCTTTTGTTTTATTGTCTGTGTGAGGTCAGGTTCAGGTCAGGTGAGGTCAGGTGAGCGAGATCCCTCCAGGCCAGCCCCCACCCCACCAGGAAGATGATGTCATTGAGGGGAGGGAACTCATCGACCATTTATCCCATCGATTTCCCGCCTTTAGTTCACATAGGACAGCGGTCGTGTATGTCCAGCAGCCTCACTTGCTCCAGGCCAGAGACTCCAGAGTCCAGACAGAGGAGAACAGGCGCTGCTGCTGCAGACAGAGTGTCCAACCCAGCTGCTGCAAGGAGTGTGTTTCTCTGCATCCCTGCGTTCTACAGCACTGCAGTTCAACCTTTATTACAGTGAAGGTATGTTTACTTTACCTGAATGTGCCCCTATGCTTAGTGATTTTGGGGTGAGATGGAGGAGCAGGGGGAAGTGGGTGGGAAGGCATCCTGCAAGGACTCCATCCCCCATCCTCCTGGGCTTTCCAGGATTAATCCATGTGCCTGCCTATGTGGGCGGGGGAAGGGGGAGGGGGGGACTGGCCTGGGGGGGGGGAAGCCATGCTCCAGCAGCCATTGCTATTGCTAGTCTAGTCTGCAAGGCAAGGATTCCATCCCCTATCCTCCTGGGCTTTCCAGGGTTAATTCATGTGCCTGCCTATGTGGGCTGGGGCGGGGGGAAGGGGGGGACTGGCCTCGGGGGGGAAGGCATGCTCCAGCAGCCATTGCTATTGCTAGTCTAGTCTGCAAGGCAAGGATTTTATTTATTTATTTATTTATTATTAAATTTATGTATCGCCCATCTGGCTGGTCACCCAGCCACTCTGGGCGATGTACAACATACAATAAAAACAGTTTAAAACAATAAAATTCTACAATAAAAACATTTTCTAAAATACCCTTGTTGTTGTTGTTGTTGTTCAGTCATTCAGTCGTGTCCGACTCTTCGTGACCCCATGGACCATAACACGCCAGGCCTTCCTGTCCTGCGTTCTCTCCCGGAGCGTGCTCAAGTTCATATTCATTGTATCCGTGATGCTATCTAGCCATCTCATCCTCTGCCGTCCCCTTCTCCTTTTGCCTTCAGTCTTTCCCAGCATCAGGGTCTTTTCCAGGGAGTTTTCTCTTCGCATTAGGTGGCCAAAATATTGGAGCTTCAGCTTCATTATCTGTCCTTCCAATGAGCAGTCAGGGTTGATTTCCTTTGGGATGGACTGATTTGACCTCCTTGCAGTCCAGGGGACTCATAAGAGTCTTCTCCAGCACCACAGTTCGAAAGCATCAATTCTTCGGCGCTCAGCCTTCCTTATAGTCCAGCTCTCACAGCCATACATTACTACTGGGAAAACCATAGCTTTGATTAGACGGACCTTTGTCGGCAAGGTGATGTCTCTGCTTCTTACTATGCTGTCTAGGTTTGCCATAGCTTTCCTCCCAAGGAGCAAGCGTCTTTTAATTTCATGGCTACAGTCACCGTCTGCGGTGATCTTGGAGCCCAAGAAAGTGAAATCTGTCACTGCTTCCATTTCTTCCCCTTCTATATGCCAGGAAGTGATAGGGCCAGATGACATGATCTTAGTTTTTTGAATGTTGAGTTTCAAACCAGCTTTTGCACTCTCCTCTTTCACCCTCAACAAGAGGCTCTTGAGATCCTCTTCGCTTTCTGCCATTAGGGTGGTATCGTCTGCATATCGGAGGTTGTTGATAATTCTCCCGGCAATCTTAATTCCGACCTCTGATTCATCCAACCCGGCATTTCTCATGATGTACTCTGCATATAAGTTAAATAAGTAGGGTGACAATATGCAGCCTTGTCGTACTCCTTTCCCAATTTTGAACCAATCGGTTGTTCCATCTCTGGTTCTTACTGTTGCTTCTTGACCCTCGTACAGGTTTCTCAGGAGACAGGTAAGGTGGTCTGGTACTCCCATCACTTTAAGAATTTGCCACAGTTTGTTGTGATCCACACAATCAAAGGCTTTAGCGTAGTCAATGAAGCAGAAATAGACGTTTTTCTGGAATTCTCTTGCTTTCTCCATGATGCAGCGAATGTTGGCGTTTTGATCTCTAGTTCCTCTGCCTCTTCGAAACCCAGCTTGTACTTCCGGTAGTTCTCGGTTCGCATACTGCTGAAGCCTAGCTTGTAGGATTTGGAGCATCACCTTGCTGGCATGTGAAATGAGCGCAATTGTGCGGTAGTTTGAACACACTTTGGCGTTGCCCTTCTTTGGAATTGGAATGTAAACTGACCTTTTCCAGTCTTGTGGCCACTGTTGAGTGTTCCAGATTTGTTGGCATATTGAATGCAGCACTTTAACAGCATCATCTTTTAGGATTTTAAATAGCTCAGCTGGAATACTGTCATCTCCGCTACCTTTGTTGTTACTAATGCTTCCTAAGGCCCACTTGACTTCACTATCTAGGATGTCCGGCTCAAGTTCAGTGACCGCACTATCATGGCTATCAGGGACATTCAGATCTTTCCTGTATAGTTCTTCTGTGTATTCTTGCCACCTCTTCTTAATCTCATCTGCTTCTGTTAGGTCCCTGCCTTCTTTGTCCTTTATCATGCCCGTCTTTGCACAAAACGTTCCCTTGAGATCTCCAATTTTCTTGAAGAGATCTCTCGTCTTTCCCATTCTGTTGTTTTCCTCGATTTCTTTGCATTGTTCATTTAAGAAGGCCTTCTTGTCTCTCCTTGCTATTCTCTGGAACTCTGCATTCAGTTGGGTATATCTTCCCCTTTCTCCCTTGCTTTTCGCTTCCCTTCTTTCGTGAGCTACTTGTAAAGCCTCATCAGACAGCCACTTGGCTTTCTTACATTTCTTTTTCTTTGGGACGGATTTCGTTGCTGCCTCCTGAACAATGTTACGGACCTCCGTCCATAGTTCCTCAGGCACTCTGTCTATCAGGTCTCATCCCTGAAATCTATTCCTCACCTCCACTGTATATTCATCAGCGATATGATTTAGGTCATACCTGAATGGTTTAGTGGTTTTCCCGACGTTCTTCAATTTCAGCCGAAATTTTGCAAGAAGCAGCTCATGATCTGAGCCACAGTCAGCTCCAGGTCTTGTTTTGACTGACTGTATGGAGCTTCTCCATCTTTGGCTGCAAAGGACATAATCAATCTGATTTCGATATTGACCATCAGGTGACGTCCATGTGTAGAGTCGCCTCTTGTGCTGTTGGAAAAGAGTGTTTGCTATGATCAGCATGTTCTCTTGGCAAAACTCTATTAGCTTTTGTCCTGCTTCATTTTGTACACCAAGGCCATGCCTGCCTGTTATCCCGGTGATTTCTTGACTTCCTACTTTAGCATTCCAATCCCCTATGATAAAGAGGACATCTTTTTTTGGTGTTAGTTCTAGAAGGTGTTGTAGGTCTTCATAGAACCGATCAACCTCAGCTTCTTCGGCCTCAGTGGTTGGGGCATAGACTTGAATTACTGTGATGTTGAATGGTTTGCCTTGGATTCGTACTGAGATCATTCTATCATTTTTAAGATTGTACCCCAGTACTGCTTTTCCCACCCTTTTGTTGACTATGAGTGCTACTCCATTTCTTCTAAGGGATTCTTGCCTACAATAGTAGATATGATGGTCACCTGAATTAAATTCGCCCATGCCTGTCCATTTTAGTTCACTGATTCCCAAGATGTCGATGTTCAATCTTGCCATCTCATGTTTGACCACCTCCAACTTACCTTGATTCATTGATCTGACATTCCAGGTTCCTAAACAATATTGTTCTTTACAGCATCGGATTTTCTTTTCACCGCCAGACACATCCACAGCTGAGTGTCCTTTCGGGTTTGGCCCAGCCGCTTCACTCTTTCTGGCGCTACTTGGAAATACCCTCTGCTCTTCCCCAGTAGCATATTGGACACCTTCCGACCTGAGGGGCTCATCTTCCGGCGTCATATCTTTTAGCCTTGTGATACGTTCCATGGGGTTTTCTTGGCAAGAATACTGGAGTGGGTTGCCATTTCCTTCTCCAGTGGACCACATTTTGTCAGAACTCTCTGCCATGACCTGTCCGTCTTGGGTGGCCCTGCACGGCATAGCTTATGGCTTCACTGAGTTACGCAATCCCCTTCACCACAACAAGGCAGTGATCCATGAAGGGGATACCCTAAAATACCCTAACCCACCCCAAATGCCTGCCTGAACATCCACATTTTTAATGCATGACGGAAGCTCATTAAAGAGGGGGCATGACAGAGTTCCCTAGGGAGGGAGTTCCACAGAGTGGGGGCCACCACAGAAAAGGCCCTCTCCCTCGTCCCCACCAGTCTAGCTGTCCTGGCTGATGGGACAGAGAAAAGGCCATCCGAGGCTGATCTTGTTAAGCGGCCTGTCTGGTGCTGCTGGAGGCGCTCCTTAAGACTGCCTGGGCCGGAACCATATAGGGTTTTAAAGGTCAAAACCAACACCTTGAATTTGGCCTGGAAAACAACTGGTAACCAGTGCAACTCCTTCAGCACTGGAGTGATGTGATCTCGCTGGCGGCTGCCTTTAATCAGGCGAGCCGCCGCGTTCTGTACCAGCTGCAGCTTCCGAACCGTCTTCAAGGGTAACCCCACGTAAAGCGCATTACAGTAGTCTAAACGAGAGGAGACCAGGGCATGTACTACCGATGGGAGCAGATGGTCAGGAAGGAAGGGGTGCAGCCGCCGTATCAGATGGAGTTGATACAGCGCTGTCCGGCTCACAGCTGACACCTGAGCCTCCATGGACAGCTGGGAGTCCAAAATGACCCCCAGGCTGCGGACCTCATCTTTCAAGGGTAGCCGGACCCCATTCAACACCAGGTCAACATCCTCCAGCCTCCTCTTGTCTCCCACCAAAAGTACCTCGGTCTTGTCAGGGTTCAGCTTCAGCCTATCACTCCCCATCCAGCCACTCACCGTCTCCAGACATTTGGACAGGGATTCTACGGCCAATCTTGGTGAAGATTTAAACGAGAGGTAGAGCTGCGTGTCATCCGCATATTGATGACACTGCACCCCAAACCTCCTGATGATACCCCCCAGTGGCTTCACATAGATGTTAAATAGCATCGGGGAGAGGATGGAACCCTGTGGCACCCCACAAGTAAGTGGCCACGGGTCTGAAACCTCCTCTCCCAGTGCTACCCTCTGGTACCTGCCAGAGAGGAAGGACCGGAACCACTGCAATTGGTGTGCACTGGTGTACTCTGTGTGCACTGCAGAGACCGGCAGCAGCAGCATTTCCCTGGAAATGGACAGCGTGTCAGTGTGTAATATGTAGCCAGGCCCACATAATCCTATGCATGTGGTTGTACAGGAAAAAACAATGCAGTTCCCAGCATCCCTTCAACCAGGCAAAGTGGCTGGAAGACGATGGGACCTTTTTCTGTCCAAGTTCAGCAAGCATATGATTGCAGGCTAAATGTCAGGATTTGTTTGTTTCTGCATGAGACCGCAAAGAGATAGCTTCATTTTCGGTATACATCCTTGTCTTCATATTTAGTTGAGCTTGATGATAGGATGTGATAACTATAACTTACCAGGCATATACCTCTGCAAAAATGGGGGCCGGCCTGCTTTGACCCACACTCTGCAGATGCGCCAGTAGTAAGCAGGGGGGTTGGACAGCGGTGCCCTCCGCTCAGCAGCAGCAATCCCCTCTCTGATGAAGGACTGCTTGAGTGCCCTCCATTTGGACCTCAGTTGTCCAACTGTGCGATGGTGGCCTGCTCGCTCCATCCTCCTCTTTAGCTGGGCCCAATACAGTTAATTGCGGCAGGAGGAGCTGCCAAACAGCACTGCCACCGCCTCACTGCTCTTAATGCTGATGAGGAGGGCCTTGGTCTCCTCATGGTCCCACCTCCTGCCACGCACTGGTGCAGCCATTTTGCACACAAACACACACACACCAAGACAGCCACGCACAACCACCACTTAACTACACACACACAGAGACCAAACCGAACAAAAACACCTCAATGAACAACTACACACACACAGAGACCAGACAAAACCACAACAATGAACAAACAACAGGAAATCCACTAAGCACCACCACTAACACACCACCACCACCACACCACAGAACTCCACCCACAAATCCCCACGCAGACGCAAGCGCAAATGCAGATGACATTCATGAAGTTAGCAGGAAGTTGACGACAGATTTTGCGGAAGCGGAGCGGCAGCCCCGTTTTTTTTTTATTGTGAGGCGGTTAGGTTAACAAGACCAGTAAACGCAAGGATCTTCAAGCACAAATACACAGAAATTAATAAAATCACAGTCCCTGTCCCTGTCCGAGAAAACAGGACAGTGGGGGAGTGCACAGAAGGCGGGAAACATATTTTGGGAAGCAATTAAAAAAATACGTAAATAATTACGAAAATAGTGGAAAAGTTCTGGCCAAGGCAATCCACAATGGCGAGAGTATGGCGGAAGCAACGGGGGGATTCCCCCCTACGGAGGAAATACGTAAGCAATCACAACGTAATATTTATAATTACGTTGTGATTGTTAATATTTACGTAGACTACAGCAAAAATATGGGCAACGCAAATAGCATTGCCCTTATTTTCGCCGTAGTCTACGTAGACTACCCCTGTCCAAATAAGCAACGCAAATGGCAGCACCTATGGTCGCCGCCATTTGCGTACGCGCTTTTTTCCCCCCACATCAGCCGTGATAGGCTACATAACGATTTACGTAGCCTACCACGGCTGACTGAGAAATCTAGCAGTGATAGGCTATGTAAATCTTTACGTAGCCTATCACGTGTTTTTTTTTTTTTTGCATCCACGCTCTTCCCGGAAGAAGAACTTTCACGGCCGGGGAGACGGGGCGCTCCCCCCGGCCAGAATTTCGGCGGTGAGGGATGGGGCGCCTGCCCCCTGGCCTGAATTTCAACCGGGCGAGGCGGGACGCCTCCCCCCCTTGCCTGAACTTCGGGGGGAGAAGCGAAGCGCCTCCCCCCTCACTGCGAAGCCAAGCTGCGAAAAGGTGAGTGACTTTCGTACATCCCTACCTATGCCTGTCCATTTTAGTTTGCTGATTCCCAAGATGTCGATGTTCAATCTTGCCATCTCATGTTTGACCACCTCCAGCTTACCTTGATTCATTGATCTGACGTTCCAGGTTCCTAAACAATATTGTTCTTTACAGCATCGGATTTTCTTTTCACCACCAGACACATCCACAGCTGAGTGTCCTTTCGGCTTTGGCCCAACCGCTTCACTCTTTCTGGCGCTACTTGGAAATACCCTCTGCTCTTCCCCAGTAGTATATTGGACACCTTCCTACCTGAGGGGCTCCCCTTCCGGCGTCAAATCTTTTAGCCTTGTGATATGTTCCATGGGGTTTTCTGGGCAAGAATACTGGAGTGGGTTGCCATTTCCTTCTCCAGTGGACCACATTTTGTCAGAACACTCTGCCATGACCTGTCTGTCTTGGGTGGCCCTGCATGGCATAGCTTATGGCTTCACTGAGTTATGCAAGCCCCTTTGCCACAACAAGGCAGTGATCCATGAAGGGGGGCGTCCTGCGTAGGGGACACCATTTGCATCACTGCTATAGCTGTGATAGGCTACGTAAATATTCACATAACCTATCACGGCTAATCCAGGGACGCAAATGGTGTCCCCTACGCAGGACGCCATTCACGGCCGCACACCAGAGTAGCAGCCAGCAGAGGCCAGATCCAGACCGCCAGACGCAGGTAGTATCCGGTCTGCGGGGACTTTGCATGATGGCAGGGGGGGGGATTGCTCTGTTCCACCACGGACTCCGGGGGGCCGTATTCTAAAGGATCTGGCCTCACTGGAGTCTGTGGTGGAATTCTCCGCCATCCCTAACTACCCTATAGAGCTCACAATGTAAGAGAAAATGTTCAACTGATTCTGTTACTCCAGCACCACCAAAACACTCACTGGGATCTTACTAAATTGTCCATTTAATAGTGTCGATGGCAGCACATGAAAATGGGCAAAAGTAAATGCTCTTTTATACTTCGGAATGGTTAATGTATACAGATATGGGGCTGCAGTGATTCCGTAATTCTTTAAATTATTATATTTAGTACAGAGTAATGGAGAGCAGGTTTTATTTGTGACACTTCTCAAATACTGTGCATCTAAGTCTGTTAGTCTTTGAACAACAAGACATTGGGCCTCCTCAAGCCCCTAATTGCCCATGACTTCTGCAGAGAAGCCTAGCCTATGCAATTTCTTCTCCATCCCTCTCATTCAGCAGGTAACATGAGAATCTGAAAGCACTAAGTGAGATAGCTACCAGGAACTGCTAAAAATTTAATCATCACCACTTAAAGGCATCAATCTATGCCTTGCATTCAACTGATGGGATACCCACTTCCAGATAGACTGATGCATTTCCCATACAAGAAGGAGGGCCCAATAGCATCCTAAGAAATACAGATTGGACCCTTTCCATTTGGGAATTAAACCCCTAAATCTAATTAGGGATACCCTAAGTGAGTTGGGCCAGAATCTTAGCTTTGTAAATTGGAATTGCAGAGGGAATAAATTGGCCACCACACATAAAGAAAGATCTTAAGATCAGCTGCTGGCTAAGGTTTGCTGAATCAATTGCCTGCCGGCGTTGTTCAGACCAGAATCCAGTGCTCTGCATTTGGATGCCTAGGTATTTTATATGGGAGACTTGCTTGCTTGTGTTACCATTTAAAGTCCATTAAATTGTTTACAGGCTTTTGAGAACACTGAAACTTCAGACTTCCTGTAATTGATAGTCAAACTATTCTTGGAGCAATACATAGCAAATGCAGACAATAAGCGATTTAACCCAGTTCTGGAAAGTGACGGCAGTACAGCATCATCAGCATACAAAAGTAGAGGTGTCTTAATGCTGGACATCTTGGAAGGATGGGGATCAACAATACGAACATAAGAGGCCAAATTGTAGGGATGTACGAAAGTCACTTACCATTTCGCGGATCTGCTTCGCAGTAGGGGGGAGGCACTCTGTCCCTCCCCCCAGAATCCTCAACGGGGGGGAGGCGCTCTGTCCCTCCCCCCGGAGTCCTGCCCAGCCAGCTCCGCTCTGCGGGGATTCTGTGGAGCCGCCAGCTGGCTCCGCCCACAGCCAGACATCCGGCCGCTGGGCAGCAGGTACACAAATTGCGGCTGCTGTAGCCGCCACCGTTTGCGTCCCTGTATTTCACCGTGATAGGCTATGTAAATATTTACGTAGCCTATCACGGCAGAGTAAAAAAAAAAGCGTACGTAAATGGCGGCGGCTATGGCGGCCGCCATTTGCGTTCCTTTTTTTCGCTGTTTTAGCCTATGTAAATATTTACGTAGGCTATTACGGCCAAAAAAAAAAAAGGGGAACGCAAATAGTGTAGTGGGCGCCATTTGCGTTCCTTTTTTTCGCTGTTTTAGCCTACGTAAATATTTACGTAGGCTATTATGGCAAAAAAAAAAAGGGGAACGCAAATAGTGTAGTGGGCGCCATTTGCGTTCCTTTTTTTCGCTGTTTTAGCCTACGTAAATATTTACGTAGGCTATTATGGCAAAAAAAAAAGGGGAACGCAAATAGTGTAGTGGGCGCCATTTGCGTTCCTCTTTTTCTACCATTCTAGCCTACGTAAATATTTACGTAAGCTAAAACTGCAAAAAAAAAAAAGGAACACAAATGGCAGCCGCCGTAGCCACTGCCATTTGCGTATGCAGTTTATTTTTGTTTTTTTCTTGCCCTGATAGGCTACGTAAATACTTACGTAGTTTATCACGGCCTCTGCAGGGATGCAAAAGGCGCCCTTGCGATAACCGTGATAGGCTACATAAGTATTTACGTAGCCTATCATGGCTAGGATGAAGTAGCGAATGGTGGCCGCCCTGCAGCCGCCATTCGCAAATCAGTGCGGATGGCAGCAGGTAAGTGCTCCGTTTTGCATGCCTTTCGGGGGTTCGGGGCTCCGTCCCGCACGCCTTTCAGGGATTGGGGGGCGGGGGCTTCGTTCCGCCATGGATTTTGGGGCAATCCATGGCGGAATTCTCTGACATCCCTACCAAATTGTTTCAAAATAAATTGAAAAGAAAAGGGGCCAAAATGCAACCCTGTCTTTTACACCCTATGTAGCAGAGATTGGAGTAGAGACTTGGCCCTGCTGCCCACATCTATGTTGACTCGAGGTCTGATTATACAAACATTGAATGAGAAACATGAGGTGCCTGTCCACAGAACATTCATGTAATCCAGACCATAACAATTCCCTCAAGACCACATCAAAGGCAGATTTAAGATCAATAAAAGCAGTGAAAGGCTTCCCACCGGGAACTGAGGTATATTTCTCTGCCAAGTCAGCTAACCCACAACAATGATCTAAAGTTGAACGGCCGGTTTTACACCCAATCTCTTCCTCACCTATTATGCTATTATCCTCCATCCAACTTAATAGCTCACGCTTTAGATACCTTGCATATAGCTTACCAATAACTGAGGGGAGACTAATGTGATGGTAGTTACCTGTCTTCATCCTGTCAGCTTTCTTGAAAACAAGAGCTATAATCGCTTTACTCCAAACATAGGGGATCTTTCCAGAGTGATTAATGAAAGTAAATAAAGCTGAAAGTAAAGGAGCCCACCATTCTGAGTTAGATTTCAAACGATTGCGGTGGAGCGGGGAATAGAATCTGGGCTATGAGCTTTACCGGATTTAAGTTCAGCAATCAAATCAATCATTTCACCAGGAGTAGTAACAGATCGCCATTCTGGAGTGTGAGAGGACAGTTTGAAACTATGGGCTTCATCACACAGAGCTTTTATCCTGCGATTGAGATGGCTCTTTCACTGACGTTTGCGGGCTCTTTACATGATGCCTTGAACCTGCCATGAGCCTCCTGCACTAAATGCCCTTTGTTCCATTTTTAAATCAATCGCAGATAATGAGCTATCAAATTACCCCATTCTGTTCAGCTTCAGTTTGTTCCATGAAAAGAGTAAAAGCAGCAAGAAGAGGAGGGAGATCAATGAAAGACAATGGAAGACTCAGATATGAGGAGAAGGAGGGGAAGAGGAGGGGGAAGAAAACACATGTAAAGGGAGTCAGTCATGATCCTGCATTTAACATGGATGCAGAAAGTTCATTTTAAATGTAGGATTTTAGGCTGGTGAAGCAATGCCCTAAGTAAAGTGATCTTGTCAGGCTCCTGAAGAATTGCAGGAAAATGTCTTTCCCACTCATAATTGGAAATACAGCAGGCTGGATGTTCTTGATGATCCAACAGGGCTCCCGTAACAAGTCGCCAAAATAACGTAGTATCTCTCTCTTGTGTAGCACGTATTAGTAGGTTCCATTTCCCTCTCTCTTTAGCTCTTTTCTTCTGACTGATAAGTGCTTTATACTCTCATTTCAATTTATAATACTCTTCGGGTAAACATTTAGCAACTTTATTCTGGTACATAGTGTAAACCTGAGTAATCTGATTCTTAAGTAGCATACAGTCATGGTCAAACCACCTTCTGTTCCTGTAATATTTATCACCATTCAAGGAACTACCTACCCCTAAAGTCACTTACAGAGCTGTATCTCTTCTGGTCCTTCATAGTCTAGATCTAGACCACGCCCTCAGCAGAAGAAAAAGGGCAAAATGTCATCACTTTTGCTGAACTTAGGGTACCTGTTTGGCATCTTTCACATGCATGGGCAGTGGTGTTCTGATTGTTCTACTAACTCTGTTGCTGTATCAGGCTTTGAGATGGAGAGGAAGCTGCAAGTGACCCAGTTCCCACTTCTATCCCACTACTGGCACACAGAAAGGCCAGCCAAGGACCAAGCAGACTTAAACACTCCTGGGGCCAATCTACAAGGATGATTTTGTGCAAAGCAATCGCTTGTGACACATGATGTTGTCGCCAATCCAGAGCAACCCATCAGCTTCCTTCTGTTAAGGCACATTTTTGGAAACTCAGTTTTTAGTACATATTTTTTTCCTGAAATGTGGCCCCCGTTCAGTTCTGCCACGGTGTGCCCCCTCCTTCCAGCACTGAAAACTGGGCGTGCCTCTGTGACCTGGCAGTGACATGGTCAAGTGGTGGGGCAGCCCCTTCCCCCGCCTCCCCCCCCATTCCCTGCTTTTCCCCATTCAAAGCAGGACGCTTTTGGACACAGGTTTCCTTTCCCACTTAGCATTATTTCACTCTGTTTCATCCTTTCACTATATCACTGTAGTACTGTTTTTCCATTCACAATATAAAGACTAGCACAGTAACCGCTTTACCCATTCACAGTATACCGCCTGATTTTCCCATTCATGATAGCGCAGTAGCATGCTTTAAATAATTCAGAACAGCGCAGAAGCCGCTTTACTCATTCACAATATGAAGCCTGTTTTCCCCATTCATAATACAGCAGTACCTTTGAATCTTTCCCAATATCCAAATGGTGGATGAGAGGGGAGAGGTGTGGGGTAAAATACAGGGACTAAAACTTCCCTGAGCAAAGGGGCTTGGACAGGGGTTGGGAACAAGCCTCTCTCATTCACTGAGCTTTGGCTGGCTAGATGCAACCCACCAAACACTGAAGTATGGCACTTTCAAGTCTGTGACATGTGGAACTGGGTCTTTAGCTAATGTATTCTCTGCTTTTCTCATTTCATGTGCCCCTGGCAGATCAAAACCAATTTCATGAAAATCTCAATATAAGATGACAGCGCTACTCATATCGTTTCCACGTAGACTGACCCCTGGATTTTCAAACTCTACTTAATGCTGAAGGTTATGTGGACCACATCCCCTAACACACACACCCTTAATCAGCCTTCCCCATCCTGGTACCCCGAGATGTGCTCGATAACTTTCAGCATCACTGAGACAGCTATTTGTCAAATTTGCTATTTGCAATTTGCTATTTGTTGTTTCTTCATGCAATGCATTTGGAAAGAAGAGAGATTTGTTAGAATAGCATACAAATGAAGTTCACTCCCAAGGCTGATACATTGGTTTTTATTACCACCACACTGCACAAAATAAGTGTATTTCACTCATATGCAGTCCTTTGTTTTCATCATTAGATGCTCCTTTTTATTCAGATCCGGCCTCAATACAATAATGTAGCATTTGGGGATGAAGATGCAACCCAGTAATCCCAGACTGGAGGCCAAGATGGAGAAGACCTGCACAGCCACCATGTACTTCCCTTTGGTGCTCAGGTAGGTGGGCACAAAGGACACCCAAACACTGCAAAACACCAACATGCTGAAGGTGATCAGCTTGGCTTCGTTGAATGCCCCAGGCAGCTTCCTGGCTAGGAAAGCCACCATGAAGCAGATGGCAGCTAGAAAGCCCATGTAGCCAAGTGTGATAGAAAACATGATGACAGACCCTTCATTGCATTTGAGGATGATCTGCCCAGGTTGGGAAAGCATGTCAATATCCAGAAATGGAGGAGAGATTCCCAGCCAGACAATGCACATGCCAACTTGAACACTAGAGGAAGAAATTACAATCGAGTTCGCCAAACTGTTCCCCAACCATCTCCGCATCCTATTTCCTGGCTTTGTGGCTAGAAATGCCACCACCACCATGATAGTTTTGGCCAACAAACAAGAGACAGCAACTGAGAAGATGATGCTGAAGGCAGTTTGTCGGAGAAGGCAAGTCACCTTCTGGGGCTGACCAATAAATAGGAAGGAGGACAAGAAGGAAAGCAGCAGGGAGATGAGGAGCATGTAGGTGAGGTTGCGGTTGTTGGCTTTGACTACTGGAGTTTCTCGATATTTAATGAAGACAACTAAAAGAAGGCCAGTGCTTAGAGACAAGAAAAGGGAAAAGAAGGTGAGGATGATCCCCAACATTCCTGTATAGGAGAGAAAGTTGATTAGCTTAGGAACACATTGATCTCGGTCCTTGTTTGGATGTTCATCATCTGGACACTTGTTGCAATGGCCTGCATCTGAAGAAGAAGAAGAAGAGGAAGAAGAAGAAGAAGAAGATGAAAGACTAGCTGCAGCATTGTTATAATCCAGCCTTATCCAAGTGGTGGTGTAAGGAAAATGTTTTGAACTACAATTCCCAGGATTGCTGACCACTGGACATCATGATTTGGACTGATGGCAGTTGAACTCCAGAACATCTGCTGGGAATTAGGTTGGGGAAAGCTGCTACACTCAATTTTACATCATTCTTAGTCAGTGGTCTATCACATTCTCTAAGGGGGGGGCAAAAATAGATTGCCAGATGTTTTGGAATTCACATCCCAGCTTTTTCTCCATTGGCCATGTTAACAGGAGCTTCTGGAAGATGAATTCCAAACATTTGGAGATCTTCTTTCTGCCCACCCTTGTCCTGTAAGATATGTTAAGGGTGGAAGCATAGATGCCATGAGAGGAAGGTGAAATAAGGATGCGGGAGAGAGCAAAAACTAACTAAATGAATTAGGATTGAAAAGGGGCCAGATTTTAGAATGCCACACTACGGTATGTGGTGGTGGCCTGTAGCATTAAACAAAGATTAGATACATTCATGGAGGTTAGGTATATCAATACCTTGTAATTAGGGGTGTCAGAGAATTTCTCGCCGAAACTTTGGGGGGCCGAGTGCCAACGTATTCAGCCCCCTGAATTAGTTTCGGGGAGAAATTCTCCCCATCCCCCCCGTCCCCCCCCCGGGATGGGACTTACCTTTCCCGAATGTCGCTCCCGTTGGTGGGTCGCAGCGGCGGTTCGGCAGGGCTTCGACAGGGGCGGGGGCAGCAGCCGGTCATTCGATCGGCTGCTGCTGCCGCCATTCCAAGAAAAGTAAAAAAAAAACAAACGCCCCCATGATAGGCTACGTGATGATTAACGTAGCCTATCACGGCTAGATTTGCAAAGTCAGCCGTGATAGGCTACGTAAATCGTCATGTAGCCTATAACGGGTGACTTAAAAAAAAAAAAAAAGCGCATACGGCTAATGGTGGCCACCATAGGGAGCCGCCATTCACGTTCCTTATTTGGTTGCTGTAGTCTACGTAAAGATTGCTATTTGCGTTGCCCTTATTTTTGCCATAGTCTACGTAAAGATTTACGTAGACTACAGTGACCAAATAAGGAACGCAAATGGTGGCTCCCTATGGGGGCCGCCATTATCCGTACGCACTTTTATTTTTTTTAAGTCACCCATGATAGGCTACGTGACGATTTACGTAGCTATCACGGCTGACTTTGCAGATCTAGCCGTGATAGGCTACGTTAATCGTCACGTAGCCTATCACGGGGGCGTGTGTTTTTTAATTTCGCGGCCGGGCAAGGCGAGGCGCCTCCTCCCTGGCCTGAATTTCGGCCGGGCGAGGCGGGAAGCCTCCCCCCCGGCCTGAATTTCGGCTGGGCGAGGCGGGAAGCCTCCCCCCCCAGCCTGAACTTCGGGAGGAGAGTAGCGAAGCGCCTCCCCCCCACCGCGAAAAGCTGCGAGACCAGGTAAGTGGGTTTCCTGCACCCCTAATGGGAACAACTTATTACCAGCAGATTACATCTCTGCTGAGGAAACCGCACTGGATCCCTGTATGCTGCAGGACTGGGTGGAAAGTATTTGTACTCTTTCACAAAGCCTTAAACAACTCAGGACCAGGATTCTTAAGAGATCAACTGAAACCCTACCGGCCTGCTCAGATCACTGCACTCATCAGGAGGTACTATTGGGGCAAACTGCACATGTCACTGTTTGCTCCAGTGAAGGGGCATGAACAGTCATGTTGAAGACTCCACTGACTAGTTGCTTTCTCCTCGGTGCTCCATTACTTCAGGATATTTCTTTGGATACCCTTGGTGAAATTAGTTAATTAATATATTAATAATTGATTAGACAAAAATCCAGAAAGGAATCTGTGCCTAAAACATCCCTTCCCAGAACATATACATACATGTATGCTCTGTTCCTAAAGAGCAACTCCGCTCTACAGTCACCCACCTTTCTGAGTGGAGATCATTCCTTCTGAACATGGGACACAAGCATAGCAACAGAGGGGCTCCCCTTCCTTAATAAACTTGGCATATCCAGGCCGACAACTTTCAGTACATTGAGAAAAAGGCACAGCCTATCCATAAAGAGAAGGAGAGTACAGGAAAATTTCTTAGTCTGAAAGTTAATTTATATCAGTAGAAACTAGTTGTACATTTCTTTAATAGGGAACGTTTAGTTAGTGACCCCTGGCATTTATTTCATGGTTATTCTTGTGTTGGTGGAAGAAAGGCAGAGGCAGTCTGCAATCTGGTGCTTGAAAGAAACAATTGAAGGCACAATCCTATTTAAGTTAAGACATTAAGAAGTCCTTCATCTCTCAGCATCCCAGAGCCAACATAGCTGTCCGAAGGATCCTGGGAGTTGCATGACCATTTTCTGTCTAAACCTACATGGGATTGTGCCCTTAATGCATCCCTAACCCACCCCTTCCACAGTGTAACAAAAATAAAAATAATCCTAGAAAAATATTACCATGGTTTGGGCTCAGATTCTTCTGTAACAACAGCAACCCCCACTCCACAGAGAATAAAATGACTTTAAAATCATGAGTGCAGAACAGTGGGCAGCCACACAAGGTGATGATGATGATGATGATGATGATGATGATGATATGCTCAGAGCCACAACAGTCTTTGGAAGCCAGCTACAAATTGAGATTGTCTGAATCCCACCTCTTTTAATGACTTCAAAGAATCACCTGCCATATTAAAGACTAACCAATTCACTTTTGGTTTTTAGGTACCATTCACTTCATCAGATACAGATGGAGCCCTGTTCATACCTATTCAGAAGTAACAGAAAGAAGCTACCAAGTACAAAAATTCATCTGATGATTGTCTCCTTACAAGTAAAGAGGACTGGATTACTCAGGACTAGGGATGGGTGGATTCGCTACCTGCTTCTCCGCTGGGGAATCTGCCCTTTTGGGGGGGGGGCGATCTATCCCTCACCCCAGAATTCTCTCCACTCTGGTCAGCTTTGCAGCGATTCTGCAGAGCCACCGGCTGGCTCTGGCGCATCAGCAATACAGCCTCCAAGGGCATGCTGTATCACTGGCTGAGGTTGACTCCGGATGCAAGTGGCATCCGCTATGCAATTTTTGGCCGTAAAGCTCTTAGATTAAGCTAAATGCAACCATAAATGGCTGCAGCTGGCTTAAACCAAGGGCTTTAAGGCCACAAATGGCATCTGCTATGCCATTTGCATCTGTGGTTTTGCGTCCGGAGTCAGCCTCAGCCAGCGATATGGCACGGCAATGATGGCCATATCGCTGGTGCTCCAGAGCCGCCAGCTGGGAGGATCCAGCCGGGGAGGATTCCGCACGGAGGTGGAGGTAAGGGATCCTTTCCGCACTGGACTCCGTGGAGTATTTCTCTGACAACCCTACTGAGGACTAAGTATGGGAGAGAATAACTGCAGAGCTCTGTGTGTGGGGTGGTGGGGTGGTATAATTCTCAAGGATTTGGGGGGATATTTAATAAATAAAATTGCAAAAGACATTAAAAACAGTGTTTTTTTAAAAAATATCCAAAATGCAAAGAACAAAGATAATGTAACACTTTCAAATTAATATATATGGAAATCTCTCTCATTCTCATTCACACACACACATAGACATACAGATCCACCCCTTTCACACAGAACACCCATGCCTTAAAGCAAATTTGGGGCCAGAACCTGCACAGGTGGCCCAAACATTGCCACACATTGGCACACATGATGGGATGCAGGGGAATCTTTCCCTACACTGCCCTGCTTCCCTGTCCACTCTGCTGCCTTCTGTGAAATGGGTAATTTATGATGGCCATGCACACCAGAACAGCCACCATGCGAATGGGCACACCCCAGCATGGAAGCCATTTTGTGACAGCCCCACAAGAGTAGGCACCATTTCAAATATGCCTTGTAACCAAGATAGGGGAACATTGGTCTAGCAAACTTCACAGCAGGCCTCCAAGGGTTCTTTAAAATGATGCTAAACCCTTTCTACTTATACTGACTATGTTATTTTAGTATAAATTAATGGATTGGGAAGCACATTCCTAAAGTGTTACGTACAATAGCTGACAAAGTGATAGACCTTAAGGCTGCAATCCTATGCCCACTTACCTGGGACAAAGCCCATCTGAACTTAATGGGCATGCCTTATTGAGCTCAATGGGACAAATTTTGCAGTAGACATATATTGGATTGCCTGGGAAGGTATAGAAATTTAATAAACAAACAAACAAACAGATAGACAGACAGACATCCGGTTGGAGCCATGGCATCCAGGCAGTGACTTGCAGAGCTCCACAGGTTGCTTATCAAACAGCTGTGAAAAGGTTGAGAAACCTTTTTATCTTCCCCTAGAATTCAAAGGGGAAGTTTACAGTACCATCTAGGGGTGTCAGAGAATTTCTCGCCAAAACTTCGGGGGACCGAGTGCCAATGTATTTGGCCCCCCGAAGTAGTTTCGGGGAGAAATTCTCCGCACCCCCGCACCCCCCCCCGGGATGGGACGTACCTTTCCCGAATGTCGCTCCCGGTGGCGGGTCACAGCGGCGGTTTGGCAGGGCTACGACAGGGGTGGGGGCGGCAGCCGGTCTTTCAACCGGCTGCCGCCACCGCCATTCCAAGAAAAGTAAAAAAAAAACAACGCCCCCGTGATAGGCTATGTGACGATTAACGTAGCCTATCACGGCTAGATTTGCAAAGTCAGCCGTGATAGGCTACCTAAATCATCACGTAGCCTATCATGGATGACTTAAAAAAAAAAAAAAAGCCCGTACGGCTAATGGCAGCCCCCATAGGGAGCCGCCATTCGCGTTCCTTATTTGGTCTCTGTAGTCTACGTAAAGATTATGTAGACTATGGCGAAAATAAGGGCAACGCTATTTGCATTGCCCTTATTTTCGCTGTAGTCTACGTAAATATTTACGTAGACTACAGCGACCAAATAAGGAACGCGAATGGCGGCTCCCTATGGGGGTCGCCATTTGCGTAAGCGCTTTTTTTTTTTTTAAAGTCACCCGTGATAGGCTACGTGACGATTAACGTAGCCTATCACGGCTGACTTTGCAGATCTAGCCGTGATAGGCTACGTAAATCGTCACGTAGCCTATCACGGGGTGTTTTTTTTTTTTTTTACTTTTCTGTTGAAGTTTGCGGCCGGGGAGACGGGGCACTTCTCCCCGGCCTGAATTTCAGCCGGGCGAGGTGGGAAGCCTCCCCCCTGGTCTGAATTTCGGCCAGGCGAGGCGGGAAGCCTCCCCCCCCGGCCTGAACTTCGGGGGGAGAAGCGAAGCGCCTCCCCCCCACCGCAAAGCAAGCTGCGAGACCAGGTAAGTGACATTCGTACATCCCTAGTACCATCTGGATGAAATCTTGGAAGAATAGCTGCTTCTGTGGAGAAACAGAGGGGCTGGAATCTAAGGTTAGTTACCAGAGTATCATCTACTGACCGCTGTTTGAAACTCCTAAGCAATTAGGAGACACAAGGACAAATGGCTCCAAATAGTATTTGTGAATTTAAACTACCAGCAATATCTGAGGACTTGTAATTAAATCTGTTTAAGTGATTGTTTTTCTGTTTCTGCAATCATACTTGCTTGTTGTGCTTTTGAAAGTGGAGGATGGCAGTACCAAAGGAAAACAAGAAAGGCTTGAGAACACCATCTACCCCACCCGCCAATTGCTCCCTTGGCTAAAGTTGCTAGAAATTCCGGAGATGAAGAGGAGCTGCTTGCTTTGATAAAAACTATGTTTTCTTAGCTAACAGAGCAGTCAAAGAAACTTGAAACAATTCAGGACTCAAAGATTGCCCTTCAGGGGTTGTGGATCTAATTAATATCTCTTTTCAGAAGATGGAATCAAATGTTAGTTCCCTTGAAGATTGGTTTACTGCTCAAGAAATTGCCATGGAAGCTTCTCATAATATTTTGTCTGCTCGAATTTCTCAACTGGAGGCCTTCACACATAGTGCGAATCTACGTATCCTTGGTAGGAATGGCGGAGAATTTCTCCCCGAATCTTCGGGGGGCCGAGCGCCAACGCATTTGCGTACGCGCTTTTTTTTTCTTCTTCAAAGTCACCCGTGATAGGCTACGTAACGATTTACGTAACCTATCATGGCTGACTTTGGAAATCTAGCCGTGATAGGCTATGTTAATCGTTACGTAGCCTATCACAGGGTTTTTGTTTGTTTGTTTGTTTTTTACACTTTGTTTCGCGGCCGGGGAGATGGGGCACTTCTCCCCGGCCTGAATTTCGGCCAGGCGAGGCGGGAAGCCTCCCCCCCAGCCTGAATTTCAGCCGGGCAAGGTGGGACGCCTCCCCCCCCTCACCTGAACTTCGGAGGGAGAAGTGAAGCGCCTCCCTCCCACCGCAAAGCACCCCTGCGAAAAGGTAAGTGACTTTCGTACATCCCTAATCCTTAGTATTAAAGACGTGGCTACTGATATAAGTTTGGCTGAATTTATGGATAAACTTTTGCATGAGCTATTAGCTTTACCTAATGATTTTCTAGTTGATATTGAGCATGCATATCAAAATCCCGGTTCAACACGTGGTACTAAAGGGACTTTTGGGACTTTTACTGTTCAATTTTCACAAGTCTCTACAAAAAATTATCTTGACAAGAGACCGAGGTGAGCTCCAGTGGGGACAAGCCAATGACAAGGTTATATTCTTTTCTGACTATATGAAAGAAATCGCTGACAGAAGAAGGCAATTTACCAAGGCGAGAAGTTTGGCAAAGCAAATTAACCTGCAATATCATATTAAATATCAGGCAACATTTTGCATTCTCTTTGAAGGCCAGCTGAAAAGGTTTTTAAATCCTGATGTGGCAGAGTCATTTTTAATTGGTATTAAAAATTAAAACAAGGGAACCAACTCTCTCAGCCTCTGGAGTTGGAACTTAGCAGTCTTTACTGTTCTTTTGAAGTGCTGTTTGGGCTATAGCTGATAAGATGTCTAGGCAGTATGCCAGAGTAAATGTATGCATATTTCTGTTTTCTTTCTCCTTTTCTGTGTTATATTGTCAAATGCCTGTTTGTGTGTGCATGTGTATGTACACATATAAATATATATTTTAGATATGATATTTTTTTATTATTAAAAAAATAATATTTTTATTATTATTATTATTATTATCATCATCATTATGAGATTATTATTATTACTATTCCTTGCTCTCTAAACCTTTAATGTTTATTAATATGGGTTAATTGAATGGTAATACATGGCCAATGGAAATGGATTGTTTGCTCCCATTTCTCTGCTATAAGACTGAGGTTATGACACTGAAAGGTTCATCATTTGTGGTGTAGCGGATTGAAGATTTAATAATACTTGCAATGTTTGGAAGAGTGCTGTATAGGTATAATTTCCAATTGGATTTATATTTGGATATTTGGTTTGTTCTTCTTGAAGTTTAATATAATCCTCCTCTCCCACCCAGAATACTGTAATCTTGGAAACTGAAGATTCTGATTATGTTGTTGATATTGTTTATTTCATGTATAAAAAATGAAATAAAGATAGATTCAAATTAACTTAATAAAAAGATAAAGTATTAAAGGACATCAAATGAAACAAGTCATTTCTCCTACCTGGTTAAACCTCTTGGGCCACACAATGGCCTTCTGATCAATGGTGAGCTTGATCTCGGAGGAGGCCTGTCTCTCTATACTCCCAACTTCCACTCTAGCAGTGGACATGTTGGGAAAAATCACCCAGTTCACAATATAAAAGTCAGATACCAGTTCCCCATTATCATTCATATAAGCTCCATCCATGGAAGTATTGTAAAGATGATATTCTCTCAGGAAAGGGCGTAACTAGAATGACATAGAAAAAGAAAACACTTAAGAATGTCTGGAAAGTCTGTTGTACAATTTGGGTCTGCCCATTTAGAGCTCTACTCTACACTGATCCTTCCAGGCCACTGAGCCCTGTTCAATTATTATATCAGGAATGTGGTATCTCAGCCTCTATGCAGAATTCCCAGTTGCTAGAAGAGTTCTATTCACAGTCAAGCAAATGTGGGTAGATCTTTCCTTCAGGCTATGCGACTAAAGGCAAAGTGGGCAGTTCTTGTAACTCTCTAAATCTATCCAGGTAGTGATCTCAACATGACAAATAGAGAATGTTCTATACCTCCATACCAATTTCACCAGAGTGATAATATCTGATACAGCCATGAAGACCTATGCCACTGCCAGCAGGGCTCCCTCTGCATGAATGGGGAGGATAACATGTGTGCCACCTTGAGCTCCTTGGAAGAAAGGTGGGGTATAAGTGTAAACAATGAATGAAATGTATGAAGGAGAGGGAATACCTGCCATGGCTGCACCCTTTGAAGTGCCTGCTTCTCTCCACCAGCCATCCTCATCCCATTAGATCGGGATGAGTATGCAGCATGTAAGGTCCATGCCACAGCCTGGATGGAACTGTAAATACTGTAGGAGTCTTGAGACAGGATCTTTTCAATCACATCCTGGGGCAGGTTCTCCCAGGTCTCTTTTTCTCTGCATCTTTCCCAGACTTTCACAGACAGCACATGACTGGAATGTAAACAATGAAATGCAGTCTCCCCAATATGCTTGATAGCAATGGCAAATGATTCAAAATTGTCATATTGTGTCCGTCTCTCTTTCTTGATTATGAAGGACAAAGAAACTTGGGTGTGCTGGAAATCAACCATTTTGTACATTAAGCTGACACTGAGTTCCTGCAGAGCCGTTGCAATCCAAACTTTCCCCACAGTTTGTTTTGTCATCTGTTCAGCTCTATGCATTATGAATACTAGAGTTACTATGATCTGAGAGTCCACTGGACAAACAACTACATTGACCTGTGTTTTTATAAAATATGAAACAATGTTGGACATCTTTCTCCAATCCTGCACTGGAATGCTTTCTGAGAAGGCAATGCAAATTCCATTCCTGATCACCACAGGTGTGAAGCTGCTCATGAACCATTCTCCATTGTCATTGTCTGGAGCCAGGAGACTGATCCAAGTCCATCTGAAATGCAGGAGCAGTTTGACAATCCCCAGGTATGGAGGTTCTGGTTTGGGGACCATCCGGTAACAAAAAGGGAACTCATATCTCTCCTTGGGACTTTGACTGACAAACCCATAACTGACCTAGTAAAGAGGGGAAGAGATTGGGGTTTTTCAAAAATAATATGCATTTTCACACTTCAAGTCAATGGGGCTAAAGTGCACACTTGTGAAAAATATACAAAGAAATGTGCACTTTCCCCATCTGAATGAGAAAAACAGGTCAAAATGAAAACAACCTTTGAGGTGGATTTCAGAGATTTTCAGCAAGTTTAAAAATCACTGGTTCAACAATCCCTTCCCAATTCCCAGTTGGTGAACTGCTCAAGTTCAGAGAAAACTAACTTAGACAAGCAAGGTAAAAGGCACACTTGAAACCTGAGCCCCCAGTCACATATTTGCTCCCACAAAGCAAGCAGATATGATCTATGAGAGTCAATGGGAGCATGAAGCCTCAGATTTCCAAACCTCGACTCAGGTTTGGTCATAACTCCTGACTCCAAAATCAGTCTGAGCAGAATGTGGCCAATTTCCAAAGCTCTGAATTGGGGTCATTGCACAGTCAAAGCAGAGTCAGTGCACATCTCTACTCTGCAGCCATTTCCCACCTTTGCCCAGCAAATGTTGTCAGTGATGACTTGTTCCAGGATGCCTTGGTCATGTTCCATTACCTGAGGCAATATACCTATCTACACCTGTTGCTGGGGAACATGGGTGGGAGGATGCTATTGCACTCGTGTCCTGCTTGTGGTTTCCTGGTCCACAGCTGGCTGGTCACTGTGTGAACAGAATGCTGGACTAGATGGAACCTTGGTGTGATCCAGCAGGGCTCTTCTGATGTTCTTGTGTTCTTATGATGGGAGGGGATGGTGAGGAATTTTTTGTTGGGTGCATTCACTGGTCAAAAATTACATTACACAAAGTCATGTCAACAAAATTATTTTACAGAATACATATGAATTTTTGTTCAGATGCACAGGATTCTTTGTCCTTCTTACAAAATAG
Source organism: Heloderma suspectum (assembly GCF_057233095.1). Taxonomy (NCBI): domain Eukaryota; kingdom Metazoa; phylum Chordata; class Lepidosauria; order Squamata; family Helodermatidae; genus Heloderma; species Heloderma suspectum. Next base: position 352,924,526 of record NC_139459.1, on the reverse strand, counting down.
AAGTTGTCCAAAGGAAATTTAATTATGTGAATTATATATATATATTTATACACACACACACACAAACACACACACACATTCATTCCAGGGGGACTGTTGAATGGATGTTGATAGAGGGATCTACTGGTCATAACATTTGCACTCATTCCACATTTGTTTTTACTTATGAATTAAACCATTTGTACCCCACCCTTCAGTATTACAACTTCCTGGGAGATTTTCAGTAATTCTAAAAATGCAAAGTTCGATCCAGGCTATATTAGTCTAACTAAGGTCCCACTGAAATCAATGTGAAAAGGTAGCTGTGATTTAAGTGCCACGGTTAGCAATTGGATTACATGTGACTGATTCATTTTGCTTCCACGGGGGGATTCTGATGGGAGATCCAGAAGATGATGTCTTCACTTTGTAACCTTCTCATGCTTCTCCAGTTCTGGGATTTTTTGTTACTAGTAGAAAAACAAATGTTAAGGAAAAACCAGTCTGAATTGCTGCGGAATGTGTTTGGATTCTTACTGCTAGGAAGCCTCCAACTGGAAGCATCCTTAGTCTGGATTCAACTCAATATCAAAAACTCAAAACTCACTGCACCCTTTGTAAGGTTTCACACTACCCTGTGCAGAGGTGACAGGTGGACAAGAGAAGCAAGGGTGTGTTCTAAGCTAGGGAAAACCTCTCTCAGGTCATATTCAGCTCTTCTGATGAGTGCCACCTGTCTCCAGCCTGACATGGTGATGCCCAGCTCTGTGCCACCTCCTGGCCTTCTCTGGAGAGACTGCAAAGTGGAAGTAGACTCAGGCTGCATCCTTCACCACCATTCATACCTGTGGGACTTTGTAGATGTCCAGCATGCTTGAAATCTTGTTGGAGATTTCAGAGTCAGACCCTTCAAGGACCGCCAACAGGTTGTTCTGTCTTCCACAGCTGAAGTTCGGAACACTTTGCTCCCCCACAGAGAGAAGGTCTAGCATGGCCTCATAAGTCATTCTTGCATTGAAATAGTTCTCATAGATATTGTAGCCCAGGGTGATATTGGGCAACAGGCTCGGATTCTGGTTGATCTCATGAATGGCAAACAAGAAGGGCAGGATGGACCAGTACCTCATATCTCCTATACTGCAACAAAAATAGATGCCATCAGATTTTCACCCAAATCCCATAGAAGGATATCACGTTTCTTGCATCATTTATTAAAATGCCCTTTCTAGGAAATAGAAATCTCAACATTTTACTCTTAGAACAAGACTCCCAGTGACACTAATGGGAACTTTCTTCCCAGTGCAAAGAGTAGTATCAGGGAGTGATTTTTGTTGGGACCATGATGGGGGGGAAGGCTATACTCCCTTTCCCCACCCTTTCTAGTCAGGTGCCTAATTGTCCACCCGCCCTGGTATGTATTTTCATCATTTATAATGTGGATGTTAGATGCTAAAAAACAGATACCTTGTCACATTTGGTTTGGCCCACAAGCTATCACTGACCTTGTTTTTGTTTTTGTTTTAATCTTTTTCTTAAACAACTTATTATTATCATCATTATCATTATGGGATTATGATTATTACTATTCCTTTTTGGCTAAAACTTTAATGTTTATTAATATGCATTAACTGAATGGTAATATATGGCCAAGGGAAATGGATTGTTTGCTCCCATTCCTTTGCTATAAGACTGAGGTTATATTGAAAGATAAGGTTCACCATTCGTGGTGTAGCGGACTGAAGATTTAATAACACTTGCAATGTTTGGAAGAGTGCTGTATAGGTATAATTTCCAATTGGATTCATATTTGGATATTTGGTTTGTTTTTATTGAAGTTTAGTATAATCCTCCCCCCCCCCCTTCAGAATACTGTAATGTTGGAAACTGAAAATTCTGATTATGTTGTTGGTATCATTTATTTCATTTATAAAAATAAAATAAAAATAGATTTTTTAAAAAAAAATGAAGACCAAGCAGCTATCAACACAAGTCTGGGATAAAGTTCTGGAGAAGCACCAATCAGGATTGGGTTATAAAATAATACCCAGAACTATGAACATTCCCCAGAGCACCATTAAATCCATTATTATGAAAAGGAAATAATATGGCAGAACTATGATTCTGCCTAGAGAAGGCCGTCCACCAAAACTCAGTGACTGGGTAAGAAGGGCATTAGTAAGAGAAGCAACCAAGAGGCCAAAGGTCACTCTGAAGAAGCTGGAGAGATCCACAGCTGTGATGGGAGAAAATGTCCATGGGACAACTATCACCTGGATGCTCCACTAAACTGGGGTTTATGGGAGAGTGGCAAGAAGAAAGCCATTGCTGGAAAAAAAAAAAGATATCAAACCTGCTTTGGATTTTGCCAAAAGGCATGCAGGAGACATAGCAAACATGTGGGGAAACGTTCTCTGGTTTGATGAGACCAAAACTGAACTTTTTGGCATTACCGCAAAATGCTATATGTGATGCTAAGCCAACCATGCTCATCGCCCTGAGAACACCATCCCCACGGTGGAGCATGGTGGGGGCAGCATCATGTTGTGGGGAAGCTTTAAATCGACAGGGACTGGGAAACTGGTCAGGATTGAGGGCAAGATGGATGGTGCCAAATACAGGGCAAACCTAGAGGAAAACCTGTTTTGGTCTGCAAGGGACCTGGGACTGGGGCAGATGGTCACTTTACAGCAGGACAATGACCTAAACACACACCCAAAGTTACACTGGAGTGGTGTAAAAAGAAGAACCAGAATATCTTAGAATGGCCTAGTCAAAGCCCAGACCTCAATCATACTGAGAATCTGTGGCAAGACCGGAAAATTGCTGCTCACCAACAGTCCCCAGCCAACTTCACATAGCTTGAGCAATTTTGCCAAGAAGAGTGGGGGGAAATGGCAGGATCCGGATGGGGAAAGCTGGTAGAAACTTACCCCAAAAGACTCACAGCTGGTGCTTCTACCAACTATTGCCTCAGGGAGTGAATACTTATGCAACCAACAAATGCCAGTTTGTTTTTGTTTAATTAATTTTGTGCCACGATAAACATAATTTGCATCCTTCAAATGCTTAAGTATGTTGTGAAAATCAAATGGTAAAAATGCCAATTAAACCCATTTTAATTCCAGGTTATAGCACAACCAAATGTGGATGGTCAAAGGGGGGTGAATGCTCACGCAAGGCACTGTACATCCTAAATCACATTGTTCCCTCTTGACACTGATATGCATATTATTGTACGGCAGTTCAGGGTAGTGTACATGGCTCCTACACCCATCTTATCCTCACAACAGGATTGGTCCAGTGTCAGCAAGTGAATTTCATGACTGAGTGGAGATTAGAACCTGAGTCTAGACCTAGTTCCAGCACTCCAGTGCCACACACCAGCCCTTGGAAGATAAATGCACCACACGTTGGGCAGAGCCAAGGAAGCAGTTGAACTAGAAACCATTCAGCTCCCCAATGAGGTCACACATTGTCCCACAGCTAAAGAGACATTTCCCACTATACTCAGAACAAGGATCATTGCCTGAGGTCAGACCCTCCCCTATTCCCACTTCCCTCACAATACTGAAGCTTCTTCTGTACCTGCTCTATTAGCCGTTATCTTTTATTCCATAATAGCCTGCCAGCACTTGCTTCTGAAGGAGGGCATCAGTGTACAAAGGCAGAATGTTGTGTTTTTTTTTAAGGCAGCCTAAGAGGGCAGCCCCCCCCAAAAATAGTCCAATGCGAACTATAACATCTTCAGTACCTACAGAATTTTGAGTGCCAGTTTGAAAAGGAAAAGGGGAAAGGGTGGGGAAAATGGAATGGAGTACCCTGGAGAAGGGCATGGCTGTCTGGCACCTTGAACAGCAGAACACATTTATAATCCTTGGTGTTAACCTACCATGGAGATGGCATTTGAATAGGGATGGCGGAGAAATCTGCCATGGACTACCCCCCCGCCACCCTCCACAATCCCCCTGGGACAGAACCTACCTGGCGGTCACTGGTCCAGGTTGTTGTCTTCATTCTGCAGCCATCTGCTGCCAGGCTGCGGAACAAAATGGCGTCCAGCGTAGGAGAAGCCATCTGTGTCTCTGCCCTTGGCCATGATTGGCTACGTAAATATTTATGTAGCCAATCACAAAAAGAGCAGGGACACAAATGGTTTCCACTACGCCATTTTCATCCCTGCTCTTTGCCGTGATAGGCTACATAAATATTTACGGAGACAATCACAGCCAAGGGCAGGTATGCAAATTGTGTCCCCTACACCAGACCCCATTTGCGGCCGCAGCCCGGCAGCGGACAGAAGTCTGGCTGTGGGCGGCCCCAGCCAGGGGCTCCGCAGACTTGCTGCGGAGTGGAGCAGGCCAGGCAGGATTCCGGGGGGAGGGACCGATTGCCTCCCCCCCCGCGGACACGCAGATGGAACAGTAAGTGGGTTTTGTACCCCTCTATGTTTGAAAACAGTTCTCCCTAATATTCATGAGAAGAGAGAAGAACACACAGAGCCTCACAAATGAACGCATTCATTCTGGCCTGCATTTTGAGGGCATTGGCCACGTCATCTGATGCAGATGGACCCCTCTCCATACCTTTACAGGAGTAACCGTGAGAAGCTGCATGGTTCAAAAATCCAGCCTATGAAAAAAGTGGGAACCCACATGAAAGGGAGCCATCAGCTTCCAAACTACAAAGGATGTATAGAAGAAGAGCAGCCAGACAATTCATTTCTCCCCATGGGCAAACTCTGTTCTTCCCAGACACAGTGAAACCAGGGAGCTAACTCCTAAATCAGGCTGTGGACCTCCCTGCCAACTGAGGATGGGTTGGCTCCCTCTCTGCTGTACTTGCTCAGCAGGCTCAGAAATGCAAGCAGGCCTTTGGCACGTCAGCAGCTCTGCTGGGTCAGGTGCTGTTTTTGTTCTACCATGGTTGGATTTCTAAGTCTGTTTAAATGTATTTGTTTTAATCAAGTTTTTATTTATCCATTATTGAAAGCAAACCTGAGTTCCATTGTCTTGGTAGAAACAAGGAGGACAAATACAATAGATCAGATTATGCCCTCTGATGTTTATTTATTTGATTTCGTGGGAGCTCAAGGTGGTGCACCTGGTCCCTCTTCCCCATTATATCTGCATAACCAGGTAAGGTAAATTAAGGGTCACCCCATGAAATTCACGTGAGAGTGGAGATTTCTGCCCAGGCCTGGTGGATCTCAGTCGGTCCCAATATTCTAACTTTACTACTGCAATACACCCAATCTGCAAAGACAGATAAAGACAGGCTTGGCAGAGTCAAAGATGTTCTTAAACCAGAAACCCCTCAGTTCCCCAATCAGCTGACAGACACTTAGTGCCACAGCTAAAGACATAAAACAATGCCCTTTTTTGGAAAATTGCTGGAAAATTCTCCTATTCCAGCAAGAACTCCCATTGCCAGGAGAGTTAAGTGACGTTAAGGTCAAGAGCACAAAACATGGTGGGGGGGATCCACACAGCTACTCAAAATAATAACAACAGCAACAACAACTTGTTGATACAGGGGATGCTTAGGGGTGATCATCATCATTGTCATCATATCCTCAGAGCCACACAGAAAAGCAGAACAGCCTATAGACCTTCACAGCATCCATTCTATGTTGACAGAGTATCCACAAAAGATACTCTGCGCCCCAAGAGGGATGCAAGACTCAAGGGGGCCAGTGGGAGGACATTTTCCCTCAGGTGGTGAAAATACTTTCGGGGGGTGTGTGAAAAATAAACAGATTTAGCCCTCCCCACCCCCACCCCCAATATGTACCAAAACTATTACATGACAGAGAGAGAGAGAGAGAGGCACTGCCATTCTTTGGCTTAAATAAAAATATTAAACTCCTTCCTAACTTCCTTGTCTCTGGGACATAATCAGAAATTACTCTGGGTCTAATTCTTTCCCATACAGGAGCCTCCATTTCTCTGCTCTTTCCTGCAAGTCCCATACCTCAAATGCCAATGCATGTTCTGCCATGCTGAATGCATTTTCTTCAGCTGGAATCACAACCAGTGATGCAGCTGGCGAATTAAGACCCTGGGCTTAATGGTCTTATGGAGTCCCCTTAAGATGGTCATTGCATTACTTCCACTGTGAAGCACACAATTAATATCTCTCTTCTCCCACCTCGCACAACAACCATTCCTTGAAATACAACTGCTTCTGCATTCCTCATATTTACAGACATCCCATTTTAAAACCCCAGTTTGCTAGCCCAGATTAAAAGAAGAAAAAACAAACACTCCGAGAATGTGGAGTTTCATGTTTTAAACTCACTCAAATTGTAGCATAATCATGGCTCAACAAATACAAGGGAAATTGCTTCTGATGCCCGGATGCTACCTCCACTGACTCAGGAATAAGCATCATCTTGTTGCAGAAAGGGATGACATAGTTTTAAAGTAACAGGAGAGCCTTGTGGCACCTTAAAGACTAACAACTTTATTGGGCCACAAGCTTTGTGGACTATAGTCCATTCCATCATAGGCAGTATACTGTAAATATACCAGAAGCTATACTGGAGTATACTGGAAGGTTTGACTTTTTTATACACTATATATGTTATGGGGGAGGGTGTTGTAAACTATTAGGTAAGAAGGAAATTTGATGCAGAATTACTGACACAGTCCATCACATTATTAACAGTGGTCTTTTACAGTGCAGTGTTGCTGATAATGAACATCCTGCAGTAGGAAGTCAATTAACACATGCAGAGTGATCATAGAACTCAACCTGTTGATGCAGTCTGATTCAGCACTCTCTCTCTCTCTCTCTCCCATATCTCCCTTTGAAGTTCCTTTGCTACACATCAGATATTTTAAGATCTTTCATAGTCTGTGCTTTGTAACTGAAAAATATAAATGCCTGGGGAAATAGAAAGGCCTTCACCTGGTGCCAAAAAGAGTTCAGTGTACCTGCCAGGTAAGTCTGTAGGCACTGGGTGAGCCGATAGTTGCTACAACTCAAAGAACTTAAGCACCATCTACTACTGGGTTGGGCAGCTAGGCTTTGGAATTAACCACAATGCTGAAGAATGATGTTAGTTCAGAGGCACTGTGAGAAAATGAAATGGTGGCCCTGCTATGAGTGTTGACAGGGGAAAAAAATGAGGGGGGATCGCCAATTAGCCCTTCCGGGGCCATGGAGCTCTAGCAGCCAATATTGCCAGTACTCAATTTTAGACCCTGGACTTCCCGGTCTTACGGGCCCCCAGTCTTAAGAGGGCCTGGTCTCTTCCTTCTATTTCTCCTCCTCCACTGCATGCTTTAGGATCATTTCTACATTCCAGAAATATTGGACCCCACCCTCAAAAAACTACATTTGCCAAACCTGATTAAAAATTCATTAAATGCTCTGCGCATGCGCAGATTCACAGGTTGAGCTCACTTCATGGCATCACAGCACCATCATGACTACAGGTGCCAAATGGAGTTTGTTTTATCTGCCCTAATGCTGAGCACATTTCCTTGCAAATATGCATGAGAGGGCGGTAAAAAAAAGAAAAGGTAATAAATACATGTTAAAGATAATACAATGAGAATCTTTATCCGTATCTCTTTCTCTATCTCTAATGAAACATGCTGCAGTGAATAGTAGCAGGCCCAGGATGGCTGTGTGTGGCTGTTCCCATCACTGGCTGATCTCCGGGGAGTCATTTGGGGAGGGGGCTATTCTGCAGGCCCTTGGACACTCGCCCTGAGCCCTTGCACTAATTGCACCATTGCTGGCAAGTGCCAAGGGTCTCACATGCCAATGCTGGTCCTGACTGAAGCATCCAAACAGAAACTCCATTCATGCTGCATTTGAAACGGCAGGCTGTGCACTAACTAGATGGTGCCTGAGCATCTGTACATCCTCCTAAGAATGTTTTCCCTTGACAGAAAGAAGGACAAAAGCAGGATCAAGTTTACCAGACCCACCACCCACTTTTTAAAGTCAACAGCTTACCAGAACAGAGAGATTCATGGCCCACTCTGCTAAAGACGGATAGCTGGCAAGTATGAATTCAGAACTAGGCATAACATCACTTACGAGGAAAATTGGGTAGAGGGAGGCTCGAAGAAAACAAATGGTTCAAATGCAGTATTTGCTGTAGATGTGATTGCACTGATCAGGTACTCTCCTGGCCTGTAATAATTGAATGATTCATTCCTATCCCTTCTCAGGTTCAAAGGGCATTTTGTCTTCAGCATCCCACAGGGAAGGTGGGGCAGCAGCAGGATGAGCAGCAGCAGCAGCATGCTGGAAATGTCAGCGACAATCTCCTTCTGTTCTTTGTGTGTGTGCAGGCTGCAGTGACTGCACAAATAAAAACGATACAGTTTAGCATGGCCTCAGCTCTGAAGACGTCATTTCATGTATAGGCCCAAATGCGGAAATAATAACTATGGTTTAAATGGAAATACAAAACATCTGACCATAGCGGAGAGGCTGACTAGATGACCTGCGTGCCTGCTCAGTTTGCTGTCCAGGGCCTATTGCTAGACACTTCCAGGCCCCTGTGTCCTCTCCCTCTTTGAGGTTCTTTATTTTTAATCCAGACATGTATTGGACAGCCCCTGCAAGAGACAACACCGTCAAATGCAGGACTGTCCCCTGCTAGCTCTCCAAACCAGAGGATTGTCCCCTATAATGGAAGTCACTTGGCCACCCTAGAAGGGGATGATATCAAAGCTCTCACTGGCACAGTCCTTGCCTTCCCTGCATCTCATCCTCTCAGAGGTTCAGGAGCTATATTTATGCACCAGATTTCAGGCTTCATGTATGAGGCGAACAAAGGTTGCTCTTGATTTGAGGTTTCTTGCATTGTTTTCAAAAGTGGCCATTGGAAATAAAAATCCCTTGAGCTTCTGTGAGCAGTAGAATAAATAACCATGATTTCTATAATTATAAGGCAGCGAGAATCACTCCTACAACTTTGTTGACTCTTTGCGGCTCCATGCGCAGGTGCTCATCAGACGAATACATGTTCCCATAACTCACCAGTGTAGCTCTATTTCATGGTAGGGATGTACGAAAGGCACTTACCTTTCGCGGATTATGTTTATGGTTGGGGGGGAGGTGTTCTGTCCCTCCCCCCGGAATCCTCACGGGGGGGAGGCACTCAGTTCCTCCCCCCCCAGAATCCTGGCCGGCTGGCTGTGCTCCACAGGGATTCTGCGGAGACGCTGGCTGGCTCCGCCAGCAGCCAGACATCCGGCCACTGGCTAGCAGGGACGCAAATGGTGGCGGCCATAGCCGCCGCCGTTTGCGTCCCTGCAGTCAACCATGATAGGCTCCATAAATGTTTAGGTAGCATATCACGGCTGACTTAAAAAACCCCCCAAAAACGCACGTATGTAAATGGTGGTGGCCACGGCTGCTGCCATTTGTGTTCCTTAGTTTGGCATGTCTTAGCCTACATCAAGATTTACGTAGACTAAGACGGCGAAAATAAGGGGAACGCAAATAGCGTAGCGGACGCTATGCTATTTGCGTTCCCCTTATTTTTGCCGTCTTAGTCTATGTAAATGTTTACGTAGACTAAGACGTGCCAAAATAAGGAACACAAATGGTGGCAGCCGTGGCCGCCGCCATTTGCGTACGTGCGTTTTTTGTTTTTAAGTCAGACATGATAGGCTATGTAAACATTTACGTAGCCAATCACTTTTTTTTTTTTGAACTGGGAATGGCGGCGGCGGCAGCCGGTCAGAAGACCGGCCACTGCAGCCACTGCTGCCAAACCGCCGCTGGAGCCACCGCCAGAGCCACTGCCGCCAGGAAGATCCGCCCAAGGTAAGTCTCATCCCAAGGGGGAGCGGGGGGGCATGCCGTTCTGCCACCTATTGGGGGGCCAAATGCGCTGGCATTTGGCCTCCCCGAGATCCATGGTGGAATTTTTGTACTTCCCTATTTCATGGGTCAGTGACAGAGCAGTTCAACCATGTTTGAATGACCTTAGGCACTTAACTGTATTCTTTGTTTTATCTGAAATGCAACCAACCATTTCCAATCTTCTCTCAATTGATCCATGAATAAAGACACTCAACTGGATATGGAACTTGATTTAGTTCTTTGGCCTATGTTGAGATCGGTCTGACTGACACCTGGGCCACTTGGCAGGGACTACCTTGGTGTTTAAGGAGGTTAAAGGGGATCAGGGGAAGCAGGATCTATCCTTCTCCATAAATACAAGCTGTAAGTCGGGAGTCCCCTGTGTCCAGGATATTAGAGTTGGTGGTGATATTTCACTGACCAGGAATGAAGAAATAAATTCCTGATGTAAGAAGGGCTTCAACTAAGGATGGATGAAAGTCCCTACCTGGTCGCGCAGCTGTTTTTGGTGGGGGGGAGGCACTCCAGTTCTCCCCCCAAAATTCTTGGCGGGGGGGAGGTGCCCTGCCCCTCCCCACCAAAATTCAGGCTGGGGGGAGGCGCCCCATCCCTCCCTCCCTAAATTCTGGCCGGGGGGGAGCGCCTCGCCTCTCCAGCCACGAAAGAAAAAAGTTATGTTAAAAAAAAAAAAACGTGATAGGCTATGTAATGTTTTACATAGCCTATCACGGCTAGATTTTCAAAGTCAGCCGTGATAGGCTACGTAAATCATTACGTAGCCTATCACGGTTTTGTTTTGTTTTTTACTTTACTGGGAAATGGCGGCGGTGGCAGCCGGTGGGAAGACCGGCCGCCGCTGCCGCCGCAACGCCGCCGCAACACCGCCAGGACCCGCCACCCAGAGGGACATTCGCACGAGGTAAGTCCCATCCGGGGGGGGGGTGTCGGAGAATTTCCCCACCAATTTCGGGGGGCCGAATGCATTGGCATTCAGCCTCCCGGAGATTCGTGGAGAAATTCTCCGACATCACTAGCTTCAACAAGCCAAGAAAACTGTACAGTGGTTAACTAGCTCTTGACAACTCTGTTGCTTGTGCTCCATGAGGGTAAGGTGGAGGAGTAACAGAAGCAAGAGGAGGAGGAGGAGGAGGAGGAGGAGGAGGAGGAGGAGGAGGAGAAAATATCCAAGTATTCTGTCAGGATTAATTCTGCATATTTAAGACATTTAAATAATTTAGATTTTTTCAAGGAATTACAAGACATTCCACAATGCCATGCAAATTAGCACAAATGTATGTAGATTCAGTAGCAAACAGAAATGATCTTAAAGAGAAGGGATTAAAAAAAAAGGCTCTTCCCTAAAGTTATGCAGGAGAAATATTAGAAAAAGGGGAACTCACCTCCCATGATGAAAACGAAATAGTCCTTCGACTCAGAATGAACAAGGCATTTTTCAGAGTAATGTTAGCATCCTTATGATGAGCCGAATCCCATTTCTGCTGCAGGCAAAGGAGGACTTTTTAAAAATATGTGTGCAGACATATCAGCTGCAAAAAAATCTTTCACAATTATGTGTAGAAGAAGGGCTATGAAAAACCCATGATTTCACATTGATAGTTTTAATATTAGAGCAGGTTTCACTGGCCCAGTGACACCAGAAATCCAGTAACATCTGTTCATATTAGGCCTCTGCATTTGATTTGTATGAACCCAGAGCCAACTCAGGCTGCACTGGAGGTATGTGGGGCTCTCCCAAAGTGAAACACGTGTCCTCTGAGGCATCCCACATCTAATTGGGCTCATCCCACAATTTGGGGGAGCCTCAGAGTTCCCAGAAATCTCTCACAGACACAGACCAACTGTTTGAATGGATGAATCTGTTTTATTATGGTCATAGACCAGCAAAATCAGTATAAAACATATAAAACACAGTTTAAACTACCACAGTAACAAAATCCGATTTATGAGGTTCCTTTTTTCAAGGAAACAACATCATTTTTTTCCTAGTTTTCATGGAAATTATCATAAAAAAAACAAAAAACAAACCCTGGCAAACCTTCCAGTGACCCAAGGACACTCATCCCTTAAACAAATGGACACAAAAGTGGTGGAGGTATTTCCTGAGATGGCTCTTAATAGTGGGGAAATTAGCTTTTCTCCGCATCCCCTATAGAGGCCTCAATGTAAGAGAACATGTTCAACTGATTCTGTTACTCCAGCACCACCAAAACACTCATTGGGATCTTACTAAATTGTCCATTTAATAGTGTTGATGGCAGCACATTAAAATGGGCAAAAGTAAATGATCTTTTTAGCCTTGTGATAGTGTCCAGTATACTACTGGGGAAGAGCAGAGGGAATTTCCAAGTAGCACCAGAAAGAGTGAAGCGGCTGGGCCAAAGCCGAAAGGACACTCAGCTGTGGATGTGTCTGGTGGTGAAAAGAAAGTCCGATGCTGTAAAGAACCTGTTTAGGAACCTGGAATGTAAGATCAATGAATCAAGGTAAGCTGCAGAGGATTAGATGGCTAGATAGCATCACTGATGCAATGAATATGGACTTGAGCATGCTCCAGGAGAGAGCGCAGGACAGGAAGCCCTGGTGTGCTTTGGTCCATGGGGTCACGAAGAGTCGGACACGACTGAATGACTGAAACAACCTTTCAATTTATTTTGAAACAATTTGGCCTCCTATGTTCATATTGTTGATTCCCATGCTTCCAAGCTGTCCAACGTTAAGACACGTCTACTTTTGTATGCTGATGATGCTGTACTGCCATCACTTTCCAGAATTGGGTTAAATTGCTTATTATTTGCATTTGCTATGTATTGCTCCAAGAATAGTTTGACTATCAATTAGAGGAAGTCAAAAGTTTTAGTGTTCTCAAAAGCCTGTAAACAATATAATGGACTTGAAATGGTAACACAATCAAGCAAGTCTCCCATATAAAACACCTAGGCATAGAAATGCAGAGCACTGGATTCTGGTCTGAACAACGCCGGCAGGCAATTGATTTAGCAAACCCAAATTTAGCATGGACTGATGCTTTACTTGGTGATGATTACATTTGTAGCAGTTCCTGGTAGCTATCTCACTCAGTGCTTTCAGATTCTTATCTTACCTGCTGAATGAGAGCACTGGAGAAGAAATTGCATATGCTTGACTTCTCTGCAGAAGTCATGGGCAATTATGGGCTTGAGGAGGCCCAATGTCTTGTTGTTCAAAGACTAACAGACTTAGATGCACAGTATTTGAGAAGTGTCACAAATAAAACCTGCTCTCCATTACTCTGTACTAAATATAATAATTTAAAGGATTACAGAATCACTGCAGCCCCAAATCTGTATACATTAACAGTTCCAAAGTATAAAAGAGCATTTGTTGTTGTTCAGTCGTTAAGTCGTGTCCGACTCCTCATGACCCCATGGACCATAGCATGCCAGGCCTTCCTGTCCTGCGCTCTCTCCTGGAGCATGCTCAAGTTCATATTCATTGCATCGGTGATGCTGTTTAGCCATCTCATCCTCTGCCGTCCTCTCTCCTTTTGCCTTCAATCTTTCCCAGCATCAGTGACTTTTCCAGTGACTTTTCTCTTCACATTTGGTGGCCAAAATATTTGAGCTTCAGGTTCAGTATCTGTCCTTCCAATGAGCGCACAGGGTTGATTTCCTTTAGGATGGACTGATTTGACCTCCTTGCAGTCCAGGGGACTCGTAAGAGTCTTCTCCAGCACCACAGTTCGAAGGCATCGATTCTTCAGCGCTCAGCCTTCCTTATAGTTAGGGATGGCGGAGAATTTCTCCATGAATCTCAGGGAGGCCAAATGCCAACCAATTCGGCCCCCCGAAATTGGCGGTGAAATTCTCTGCCTCCCGCCCCCCCCTCGGGGATGGGACTTACCTCCCTCGAATGTCCCTCTCGGTGGCGGGTCCCGGCGGTTCAGCGGGGGCAGGGGCGGCGGCCGGTCTTCCGACCAGCTGCTGCCACCGCCATTACAAAATAAAGTAAAAAAATAAAAATAAAAACACGTGATAGGCTACGTAATGATTTACGTAGCCTATCACGGCTGACTTTGGAAATCTAGCTGTGATAGGCTACGTAAATCGTTATGTAGCCTATCACGGGTGTGGTGTTTTTTTTTCACTTTTGTATTTCGCGGCCGGGGAGACGGGGCGCTTCTCCCCTGCCTGAATGTCGGCCGGGCGAGGCGGGGCGCCTCCCCCCCCAGCCTGAACTACGGGGGGAGAACCGAAGCGCCTCCCCCCCACACAGAAGCAAGCTGTGGGACCAGGTAAGTCCCTTTCATACATCCCTACTTATAGTCCAGCTCTCACAGCCATACATTACTACTGGGAAAACCATAGCTTTTATTATGCGGACCTTTGTCGGCAAGGTGATGTCTCTGCTTCTTACTATGCTGTCTAGGTTTGCCATAGCTTTCCTCCCAAGGAGCAAGCGTCTTTTAATTGCATGCATACAGTAACCATCTGCAGTGATCTTGGAGCCCAAGAAAATAAAATCTGTCACTGCTTCCATTTCTTCCCCTTCTATATGCCAGGAAGTGATGGGGCCAGATGCCATGATCTATGTTTTTTGAATGTTGAGTTTCAAGCCAGCTTTTGCACTCTCCTCTTTCACCCTCAACAAGAGGCTCTTGAGATCCTCTTCGCTTTCTGCCATTAGGGTGGTATCGTCTGTATATCTGAGGTTGTTGATAATTCTCCCAGCAATCTTAATTCCGACCTGTGATTCATCCAACCTGGCGTTTCTCATGATGTACTCTGCATATAAGTTAAATAAGCAGGGCGACAATATGCAGCCTTGTCATACTCCTTTCCCAATTTGGAACCACTCGGTTGTTCCATGTCTGGTTCTTACTGTTGCTTCTTGACCCTCATACAGGTTTCTCAGCAGACAGGTAAGGTGGTCTGGTACTCCCATCTCTTTCAGAATTTGCCACAGTTTGTTGTGATCCACACAATCAAAGGCTTTAGCATAGTCAATGAAGCAGAAATAGACGTTTTTCTGGAATTCTCTTGCTTTCTCCATGATGCAGCGAATGTTGGCGATTTGATCTCTAGTTCCTCTGCCTCTTCAGAACCCAGCTTGTACTTCTGGTAGTTCTTGATTCACATACTGCTGAAGCCTAGCTTGTAGGACTTTGAGCATCACCTTGCTGGCATGTGAAATGAGCGCAATTGTACGGTAGTTTGAACACTCTTTGGCATTGCCCTTCTTTGTAATTGGAATGTAAACTGACCTTTTCCAGTCTTGTGGCCACTGTCGAGTATTCCAATATGTTGGCATATTGAGTGCAGCACTTCAACAGCATCATCTTTTAGGATTTTAAATAGCTCAGCTTGAATACTGTCCTCTCCGCTAGCTTTGTTGTTACTAATGCTTCCTAAGGCCCACTTGACTTCACTCTCGAGGATGTCCGGCTCAAGTTCAGTGACCTTTCAGTGACCTTCCATGATTCTTTCCACCTCTTCTTAATCTCATCTGCTTCTGTTAGGTCCCCGCCTTCTTTGTCCTTTATCATGCCGGTCTTTGCACAAAACGTTTCCTTGATATCTCTGATTTTCTTGAAAAGATCTCTAGTCTTTCCCATTCTATTGTTTTCCTCGATTTCTTTGCATTGTTCATTTAAGAAGGCCTTCTTGTCTCTCCTTGCTATTCTCTGGAACTCTGCATTCAGTTGGCTATATCTTCCCCTTTCTCCCTAGCTTTTCACTTCCCTTCTTTCCTCAAATACTTGTAAAGCCTCATCAGACAGCCACTTGGCTTTCTTGCATTTCATTTTCTTTGGGATGGATTGAGTTGCTGCCTCCTGAACAATGTTACGGACCTCCATCCATAGTTCCTCAGGTGCTCTGTCTATCAGGTCTAATCCCTGAAATCTATTCCTCACCTCCACTGTATATTCATAAGGGATATGATTTAGGTCATACCTGTACAGTTTAGTGGTTTTCCCTACGTTCTTCTATTTAAGCTGAAAGTTTGCAACAAGAAGCTCATGATCTGAGCCACAGTCAGCTCCAGGTCTTGTTTTGACTGACTGCATAGAGCTTCTCCATCTTTGGCTGCAAAGGACATAATCAATCTGATTTTGATATTGACCATCTGATGATGTCCATGTGTAGCGTCACCTCTTGTGCTGTTGGAAAAGCATGTTTGCTATGATCAGTGTGTTGTCTTGGCAAAACTCTATTTCCTTTGTCCTGCTTCATTTTGTACACCAAGGCCATGCTTGCCTGTTATCCCTGTTACTTCCTACTTTGCATTCCAATCCCCTATGATGAAGAGGACATCTTTTTTTGGTGTTAGTTCTAGAAGGTGTTGTAGGTCTTCATAGAACCGATCAACCTCAGCTTCTTCAGCCTCAGTGGTTGGGGCATAGACTTGAATTACTGTGATGCTGAATGGTTTGCCTTGGATTCGTACTGAGATCATTCTATCATTTTTAAGATTGTACCCCAATACTGCTTTTCGCACCCTTTTGTTGACTATGAGGGCTACTCCATTCCTTCTAAGGGATTCTTGCCCACAGTAGAAGATATGATGGTCACCGGAATTAAATTCGCCCATGCTTGTCCATTTCAGTACGCTGATTCCCAAGATGTCGATGTTCAATCTTGCCATCTCATGTTTGACCAACTCCTTTCAATTGAAAGGAAAAGGGGGCAAAATCCAACCCTGTCTTTTACACACCATTCTGATATAGATTTCAAACGATTGCGGCGGAGCGGAGAATAGAATCTGGGCCACGTGCTTTACCAGATTTAAGTTCAGCAATCAAATCCATAATTTCACTAGGAGTAGTAACCATTTGCCATTCTGGTGTGTCAGAGGACATTTTGAAACTATGGGCTTCATCACACAGAGCTTTTATCCTGCGATTGAGATGGCTCCTTCAAGGAAGTTTGCAGGCTCTTTACATGACGCCTTGAACCTGTCATGAGCCTTGTGCACTAAAGGCTCTTTGTTCCATTTTTAAATCGATCGCAGATAATGAGCTATCAAATTACCCTATTTTGTTCCGCTTCAGTTTGCTCCATGAAAAGAGTAAAAGCGGCAAGAAGAGGAGGGAGATCAATGAAAGAGAATGGAAGACTCAGATACAAGGAGAAGGAGGGGAAGGGGAGGGGGAAGAAAACATGTGTGAAGGGAGTCAGTCATGATCCTGCATTTAAAATCGATGCAGAAAATTCATTTTAAATGCAGGATTTTAGGCTGGTGAAGCAATGCCATAAGTAAAGAGATCTTGTCAGGCTCCTGAAGAATTGCAGAAAAATGTCTTTCCCACTCATAATTGGAAATACAGCAGGCAGGATGTTCTTGATGTTCCAACTGGGTGCCCGTAACAAGTCACCAAAATAATTTAGTATCTTTCTCTTGTGTAGCACGTAGGGATGGTGGAAGATTCCACCACAGATTTCAGTGAGGCCAAATGCACTGGCATTCAGCCCCCAAAACCCATGGCAGAATGGCCTGCCACCCCACCCATGCCCCCGTGGATCCCCATTGGGACGAGACTTACCTAGGGCGGATCTTCCGGGTGGTGGCCATTTTCAATCATGTAAAAAAAAAAAGATGTGACAGTCTACGTAAAGATTTACGTATCCTATCATGGCTGGGTTAAAAAAAAAAAAAACACGACGTGATAGGCTACGTAAATCTCTATGTAGCCTATCATGGCTGGGTGGGTTTAAAAAAAAAAAACCTACATAAAGATTTATGTAGGCTAAAACGGTGAATCAAAAAGGGATGCAAATAGTGCCTGCTACGCTATTTACATTCACCTTTATTTTCCCCGTCATAGTCTGCGTAAATATTTACGTAGATTCAGATGGCCAAAAATAAGTAACGAAAATGGCAGCGGCTGTAGCCGCCGCCATTTGCATAAGCAGTTTTTTATATTTTTTTCCCCACAGCCCTCCACGGCTGGAAATCCGGCTGTGGACGGCTCTGGGCTGGGCTGGGCCTGGCCAGCTGCTCCACAGAGCTGCCGTGGAGCACAGCCGGCCATCGAGGATTCTGGGGGGGAGTAACAGATCACCTCCCCCCCATCGAGGATTCCAGGGGGAGGGACAGAACACCTCCCCCACCACCATCAACAGAATTCGCTAAAGGTAAGTCACTTTCGTACATCCCTAATAATGGCAGCCTGGCAGGACGCAAATGGCAGCCACTACGGTGGCCGCCATTTGTGGCTGCAGCACCCGGCCAAGAGACCAGCTGCAGGTGCTGCTGCCACTGCTGGAGCTGCTGCCGGACCCTCAGCTGCTGGAACATCCACCCCAGGTAAGCTTCATCCTGGGGGGATTCCGTGGGGTGGGGGTGGGTGGGAGGACATTCAGCCCCGGGTTTTGGGGGGCCGAATGCCAGTGCATTCGGCCTCACTGAAATCCATCGCGGTATTCTCTGACATCCCTACAAGAAAGGAGATCCCACCACCTCCCAAAGTAGCCTGTTCCACTGCTCAGCAGCTCTGTAAAGAAAATCCCCTTCTCCAAGCATCAGCTAGAGTTCCCACTCCCACGAGAACAGCACTTGTCCTTTGCTGATCTCAGGATACCTGTTTTGCATCTTTCACATGCATGAGCAGTTGTGTTCTGATTGTTCTACTAACTCTGTTCCTGTATGAAGCCTTGAGCTGGAGAAGAAGCTGCAAATGATCCAATTCACATGTGTATTTTGCTACTGGCACACCGAAATGCCAACCAAGGACCAAGCAGACTTAAACACTCCTGGGACCAATCCACAATGATGATTTAGTGCAAAGCAATTGCTTGTGACACTTGATGTTGTCACCAATCCACAGCAACCCCCCAGCTTCCCTCTTTTAAGGCACATTTTTGGAAACTCAGTTTTTAGTACATATTTTTTTCCTGAAATGTGGCCCCCGTTCAGTTCTGCTACAGGGTGCCCCTCCTTCCAGCATTGAAAACTGTGTGTGCCTCTGTGACCTGGCAGTGACATAGTCAATTGGTGGGGCAGCCCCTTCCCCCTGCCTCCCCCCCCCGTTCCCTGCTTTTCCGCATTCAAAGCAGGACACTTTTGGACACAGGCTTCCTTTCCTATTTAGTATTATTTCACTCCGTTTCATCCTTTCACTATATCACTGTAGTACTGTTTTTCCATTCACAATA
Organism: Heloderma suspectum; assembly: GCF_057233095.1. Lineage (NCBI taxonomy): Eukaryota > Metazoa > Chordata > Lepidosauria > Squamata > Helodermatidae > Heloderma > Heloderma suspectum. The sequence continues at coordinate 352,905,561 of NC_139459.1, read as the reverse complement.
TAAAGACTAGCAAAGTAACTGCTTTACCCATTCACATACCGCCTGATTTTCCCATTCATGATAGCGCAGTAGCATGCTTTAAATAATTCACAACAGCGCAGAAGCCGCTTTACTCATTCACAATATGAAGCCTGTTTTCCCCATTCATAATACAGCAGTACCTTTGAATCTTTCCCAGTATCCAAATGGTGGATGAGAGGGGAGAGGTGTGAGCTAAAATATAGGGACTAAAACTTCCCTGAGCAAAGGGGCTTGGACAGGGGTTGGGAACAAGCCTCTCTCATTTACTGAGCTTCTACTGGCTAGATGCAACCCACCGAACAGCAAAGTATGGCATTTTCAAGTCTGTGGCATGTGAAACTGGGTCTTTAACTGATGTGTTCTCTGCTTTTCTCATTTCATGTGCCCCCGGCAGATCAAAACCAATTTCATGAAAATCTCAATATAAGATGACAGCGCTACTCATATCATTTCCACATAGATTGGCCCCTGGATTTTCAAACTCTACTGAATGCTGAAGGTGATGTGGACCTTATCCTGTAACACACACACCCTTAATCAGCCTTCCCCATCCTGACACCCTAAGATGTGCTCCACACCTTTCAGCACCACCGAGACAGCTCTTTGTCAAATTTGCTGTTTGTAATTTGCTATTTGTTGTTTCTCCTTGCAATGCATTTGGAAAGAAGAGAGATTTGTTAGAATAGCATGCAAATGAAGTTCACTCCCAAGGCAGGTACATTGGTTTTTACTACCACCATGCTGTACAAAATAAGTGTACTTCCTTCATATTAGGGGTGTATGAAACCCTGCTTAGTTGGCTCTGCTGGGTTCCGCTGGGGGGGGAGTCTCTCTGAGCCTCCCCCCGGAATCCTGGCTGGCCGGCTCCGCTCCGCTCCACTCCCTGGGGATTCCACGGAGCCACCGGCCAGCTCCACCAGCAGCCGGACATCCGGCTGCTGGCTAGCAGGGACGCAAATGGCGGCTGCCGTAGCCACCGCTGTTTGCGTCCCTGTATTGAGCCGTGATACGCTACGTAAAGACTTAAGTAGCCTATCAAGTCTGGGTTAAAAACAAAAAACAAAACGCATACGCAAATGGCGGCGGCTACGGCCGCTGCCATTTGCGATCCTTATTTTTGGCCGTCTTAGTCTACGTAAATATTTATATAGACTAAGACGGCAAAAATAAGGGGGAATGCAAATAGAGTAGTGGGGCTACTTGCTTTCCCCTTTATTTTTGGCGTCATAGTCTACGTAAATATTTACGTAGATTAAGAGGGCAAAAATAAGGAACACAAATGGCGGTGGCCATAGCCGCCACCATTTGCTTATGCCATTTGTTTGTTTGTTTTACCCAGAGCCCTCCACGGCTGGAAATCCGGCTGCGGATGGCTCTGGCCTGGCTGGGCCTGGCTGGCTGCTCCTCGGAGCTGCCTCAGAGCACAGCCAGCCACGGAGGATTCTGGGGGGGAGGAACAGAGCGCCTCCCTCCCCAGCGAGGATTCCGGTGGGAGGGACGGAATGCCTCCTCCCCCCACCATCACCATCTGCGAAAGGTAAGTGACTTTGTACATCCCTAACAACAACAGCGTACGCAAATGGCAGCGGCTACGGCGGCCACCATTTCCGTTCCCTTTTTTTTGCTGTTTTAGCCTACGTAAATATTTACATAAGCTATTACGGCAAAAAAAAGGGGAACGCAAATAGCGTAGTGGGCACCATTTGCATTCCTTTTTTTTCGCCGTTTTAGCCTACGTAAATATTTAAATAAACTATTACGGTGGAAAAAAAAGGAATGCAAATAGCGCCCACTACGCTATTTGCATTCCCCCTTTTTTTGGCCGTAATAGCTTACGTAAATATTTACTTATGCTAAAACACCGAAAAAAAGGGAATGCAAATGGCAGCCACCATAGCCACCACCATTTGCGTACGCTGTTGTTGTTGTTTTAGTTTGCTGTGATAGGCTACGTAAATACTTACGTAGCCTATCATGGCCACCGAAGGGACGCAAATGGCATCCCTGCGTTAGCCGTGATAGGCTATGTAATTATTTACGTAGCCTATCACAACTATGATGAGGAAGCCATTCTCAAGTCAGCATGGACAGGAGTAAGTAAGGGCTCCGTTTTGTGTGGCTTTTCGGGGGGGGGGCTTCATTCCACCATGGATTTCGGGCGGCCGAGTGCACTGGCAATTGGCTTCACCAAGATCCGTGGTGGAATTCTCTGACATCCCTAGCATGTAGCCAAGTGTGATATAAAACATGATGACAGACCCTTCATTGCATTGCAGGATGATCTGCTCAGGTTGGGAAAGCATGTCAATGTCCGGAAATGGAGGAGCAATTCCCAGCCAGAGTGTGTGGATGCCAACTTGAACACTAGAGGAAGAAATTACAAATGAGTTTGCCAAACTGTTCCCCAACCATTTCCTCATCCTGCCACCACCATGATAGTTTTTGCCAACAAACAAAAGATGGCAACTGAGAAGATGATGCTGAAGGCAGTTTGTCGGAGAAGGCAAGTCACCTTCTGGGGCTGACCAATGAATAGGAAGGAGGACAAGAAGGAAAGCCGGAGACAAGGAGCATGTACGTGTGGTTGCGGTGGTTGTCTTTGACTACTGGAGTTTCTCAATATTTAATGAAGGTAACTAAAAGAAGGCCAGTGGTTAGGGACAGGAAAAGGGAAAAGAAGGCAAGGATGATCCCCAACATTCCTATGTAGGAGAGAAAGTTGATCAGCTTAGGAACACATTGATCTCAGTCCTTGTTTTGATGTTGATCATCTGGGCACTTGTTGTGATGGCCTGCATCTAAAGAAAAAGAAAGACCAGATGCAGCATTTTTATAATCCAGACTTATCCAAGTGGTGGTGCCCTGAAAAGACTAGGAATCAAGTTGGGAAAAGCTGCTACACTCAATTTTACATTTTGATGTAAATGTAAAACATTTGTAAAACATGGCGGTGCGGTGGCAGTGGCAGGGGCGGCAGGGGCGGCAGGGGCGGCTTGTCTCCTGGCCGGCCATGACTGGGCGCAGCATATGCAAATGGCGGTAGCTACGGCCGCCACCATTTGTATTCTTTATTTTTTGCCGTTCTAGCCTACATAAATATTTATGTAGGCTAGAAAGGCGAAAAATAGTGAATGCAAATGGCGGGCCGTAGCCGCCGACATTTGCGTACGTATTTTTTTTTTACTTTGCCATGATAGGCTATGTAAATATTTACGTAGCCTATCATGGTTAAGTACAGGGACAGAAACGGTGGCGGCTATGGCCGCCGCCTTTTGCATCCCTGCTGCCCAGTGGCTGGATGTCTGGCTGCGGACGGAGTTGGCTGGCGGCTCTGTGGAATCCCCACGGAGTGGAGCTGGCCAGGCAGGACTCTGGGGGGAGGGATGGAGTGCCTCCCCCCTTGTCGAGGATTCCAGGGGGAGGGATGGAGCACCTCCCCCCCCACGAAGCAGATCCGCAAAACGGTAAGTGACTTTCGTATATCCCTATTCACTGATGTGAAGCATCAGGGATCTGTTTGCATTCAGTTGCAGGGGACATGTTTTGCATGGAGAAGGTTGCAGGTTCAGTCCTGAGCATCACCACCCCAAAGGGATGCCAGAAAGAAGGTCCAGGAGTCCACTTGCCCGAGATTTTTCCAGAGATTCTAGATTTTCTACCAGTCAAAGTAACTCCATGGGTGAGTGGCTTCGTTGTCCAGGAACATGGTCAGTTGCCTGCTCTGGATGGGGTTACTCTTCTCTGAAGGAGCAGGAGTGTAGTCTCAAAACTGGAATTCTATGGTGCACTTTATGTGGGCCTGCCTTTAGGTGCGTGTGGAAACTAGGGCTGTGCATTGCTTCAGTGCTAAATATGAATCCCAAAGCCAATTGGGGCACTTCAGGGGTACCTCTGTGCAATTTGAAGCAAATTAGACCAGCACCGAGGTGCTCTAAAGCGAAGCAGGTCACCGATGCAGTGCCTCCATCCACCTTAGAGATTCAGAACTATTCTGATGCCTTCTGAAGCCCAGACAGCCTGTCTTCAGGATGAAAGATCTTTAGAAAGATCAGGGAGGGGAGAGGAGGAGGAGGGAGTGAGCTTTGGTGAATGGCAACTGTATTTGCCAAATTAGTCGTGAATGTCACCTAACAGTCTCCTCCAATCAGTTATAGTACTGGAGGAGAGTGGAGGGATACTGGGTATATTGCAGATCAGCCTGCATTTGTTTCATTGTGGGAGAGAGAGCTAGTGCTTACAGTTAGAGAGAGCTGTGCTGGGTAGTTAGGTAGAACTGTGATGTGTGTGTGTGTGTGTGTGTGTGTGTGTGTTGAAGCTTTTTTCTTATTCTTTCCCACCCAGCCCTTTTCAGTCCAACTATTCCCTTTCTTTTCTAGATAATGTATTTAAAAAAACAAAAACATTACTTTTTACCTTTCTTTGCCTTGTTCTCTGGCTTAACCAACCACCACCCTGGTTTGAGTCTCTGAGAACAGCACATTTTATCTGTGCCTAGCACAAAAACTACTATGCCAAACTGTCTGGACTTTGGCTGGTGGAATCCCCACCATGTGGGCTGAGAGGTCCTTGAATATCATGCACTTCTGTGGAAACAGTAAACAGTTACAGCTCTTTGTTTTGAGAGGTTTTTTTTTTAAATGCCAAATTGCACCTGAACCTAGCACAAATACTACTGGGCCAGAAATTTAGCAGGTTGAAACCCCTCCATAGGGGCTGCCAGGTCCCCAAATTTCATGTATTTATGATGAAAATTGAAAAAGTCATGGTCATTTCTGTTTCCCAATGCAAGTCAATGGGAAAACATCACATGTGAATGGTGTGGATATCCGAATCTAGGGATGTACGAAAGTCACTTACCTTTCGTGGATTATGTTGATGGTGGGGGGGGAGGCGTTCCGTCCCTCCCCCCAGAATCCTCGACGGGGGGAGGCGATCTGTTCCTCCCCCCTAGAATACTCCGTGGCCGGCTGTGCTCCACGGCAGCTCTGCGGAGCAGCCGGCCAGGCCCAGCCAGAGCAGAGCCATCCGCAGCTCGATTTCCGGCTGCGGAGGGCTCTGGGAAAAACAACAACAACAACCGCGTACGCAAATGGTGGCGGCTATGGCCGCCACCATTTGCATTCCTTAGTTTGGGCCGTCTTAGTCTATATCAATATTTACGTAGACTAAGACAGAAAAAATAAGGGGAACGCAAATAGCATAGCAGACGCTATTTGCGTTCCCCTTATTTTCGCCGTCTTAGTCTACGTAAATATTGATGTAGACTAAGACGGCCCAAACTAAGGAATGCAAATGGCGGCGGCCGTATCCGCTGCCATTTGCATATGACTTTTTTTTTTAACCCAGTTGTTTTAGGCTATGTAAGTTTTTGCTTAGCCTAAAATGTCTGGGTAAAAAAAAAAAAAAAAGCGTATGCAAATGGTGGCAGCAATAGCTGCCGCCATTTGCATACGCCTTTTTTTTTTTTTTTACCCAGATGTTTTAGGCTACGTAGAAACATACGTAAGCTATCATGTCTCTGTAAAAAAACAAAAAACAAAAACTGCAAATGGTGGCGGCGGCAGCCGGTCAGAAGACCAGCTGCCGCCACCGCCGCCGCCACTGCTGCCGCCGCTGCTGCCGCCGGAGCTGCTGCCACCCGGAAGATGCACCCCAGGCAAGTCTCGTCCCAGGGGGGATCCGCAGGGTGGCAGGGGGGTGGCAGGCCTTTCCGCCACAGATTTCAGGGGGGCCGAATGCACTGGCATTCGGCCTCACCGAGATCCGTGGCGGAATTCTCTGCCATCCCTATCCGAATCTTGCTTCGGATCCAAATCCAAAGTGAAGTGAATGGGTTCTGAATCAGTCTGAAGTGAAGCAAAGCTGCTTCAGAAGGTCCAAAGCGGCATCTGAAGTGAAGTTGGGCGGTCAGTGCACAGCCCTAGTGGGAACACCATTGGGTGATGAACAACCAGCTCAGATCACTGCACTCATCAGGAGATACTACTGGGGCAAACTGCACACGACACTGTCTATAAATACTGGTTTCTCCATTGCTGTGTGAAGCTCACAGGAGTGTGGAGACTGAAAGTGTCATGAAGCCATAGTTATATATAGCTTCATGACACTATATAATATAATGACTATATTAATAACTATTTAGAAAAAAATCCAGAAAAAAAACCCGTGCCTAAAACAACCCTATGAACTTGAGCACACTCTGGGAGAGAGCGCAGGACAGGAAGGCCTGGCGTGCTATGGTCCATGGGGTCATGAAGAGTCAGACACGACTTAACAACTGAACAACAACAACAACAACAACAACCCTTCCCAGAACATGTCAATACGTGTATGCTCTTTTCCTAAAGAGCAGTTCTTGGCTCTAGAGTCACCCACCTTCCTGGGTGGAGATTGTTCCTTCTGAACATTGGCCACAAGTAGGGATGTACGAAACACCTATATGGCTCCATGCAGGGTCATCCACGGTGGGGGGGAGGCACTCCATCCCTCCCCCCAGAATCCTGCCTGGCCGGCTCTGCTCTGTGGCCAAGCCGCAGAGCCACCGGCTGGCTCCAGCCACCCACAGCCAGACATCTGGCCTCTGGGCAGCCCTGCAGGGACGCAAATGGCTGCTGTCGTGGCCGCCGCCATTTGCATCCCTGTATTGAGCCATGATAGGCTATGTAAATATTTATGTAGCCTATCATGGCAGGGGAATAACCCCAGCATACGCAAATGGCGGTAGCTGCCACCATTTGCATACGCTGGGGTTCCCCCCCCGCCGTGATACGCTATGTAAATACTTTCGTAGCATATCACAGCCTCCGCAGGGACACAAATGGCGTCCCTGCATTAGCCGTGATAGGCTACGTGAGTATTTACGTAGCCTATCATGGCTGAAGAGGAGGAAGCGAATGGTGGCTGCAGGACAGCCGCCATTCGCAAAGCAGCGCGGACGGGAGCAGGTAAGTGCTCCATTTCACGCGCCTTTCGTGGTGTGGGGGCGGTGGAGACTTCGTCCTGCATGCCTTTTGTGAGATGGGGGGTGGGGGCTTCGTTCCGCAATGGATTTTGGGGGGCCGAATGTACTGGTATTCGGCCTCACCGAGCTCCGTCGTGGAATTCTCCGACATCCCTAGTCAAAAGCATAGCAAGAGAGGGGCGCCCCTTCATTAATCAACCTGGCATATCCAGGCCGGCAACTTTCAGTACATCAAGAAAGTAGAGATGTACGAAAGTCACTTACCTCTTCGAAGGGTGACATTCGCAGTGGGGGGGGAGGCGCTCCGTCCCTCCCCCCAAAATTCTCTCCGGCCGGCTCTGCTCCGCGGAGATTTGGATATCTGGCCACTGGGCAGCCTGCAGGGATGCAAATGGCAGCTACCGTAGCCACCGCCATTTCCGTCCCTGTATTTTGCCATGATAGGCTACATAAATATTTACGTAGCCTATCACGGAAAAAAAAAAAAACAGCGGACGCAAATGGCGGTGGCTACAGCGGCCATTTGCGTTCCCTTTTTTTTGCCATGATAGGCTACCTAAATACTTACACAGCCTATGATGGCTTCCACAGGGACGCAAATGGCGTCCCTGCATTAGCTGTGATAGGCTACGTAAGTATTTATGTAGCCTATCACGGCTATAGTGTTGAAGTGAATGGCGGCTGGGAAGAGGCCACCATTCGCAAGTCAGCGCAAAGGGCAGCAGGTAGGTGTCCCATTTTGCGTGCCTTTCATGGCGGGGCTGGGGGGCTACGTTCCGCCACGGACTTCAGGGGGCCGAATGCACTGGCATTCAGCCTCACTGTGATCCATGGTGGAATTCTCTGACATCCCTAGGAAAAAGGCAGGGCCGATCTATGAATACAAGGAGAGTTCAGGAACATTTCTTAGTCTGAATGTTTTATTTATGTTTGGGATGTTAGAGATTTCTGCCATGGACCCCAATGAGGAGTCCATGGCGGAACGGAGCACTCCCCCCCGCCACCCTGCAAAACTTTCCTGGGATGGACCCTATCTGGTGTCAGCCGGTCTGGTCCATCCGCTGGCCCAGTCTGCTGCC